>NC_090448.1:516432018-516735048 GCF_031143425.1 Pleurodeles waltl
CTTTAACATGCCACTGCCACAGTTCAACACAAATTGATATCTGATCCTTTCATCCATGGCCCCACCAAACTTTCAGGTTGAAGCAAGTTTCCTTAATATAGTAATGTGTACCTCCAGCAATTCTTTATTACATTGTTCCCTAAGGCCAAAATGATAATCTTCCATTATACTCACTCTTAGGAAGGAATAACTATCTAACTTTGCTATACATATCTCATATTCATTTAAGTTCCTTTCTACCTCAGCACTCAATTCAGATAATGTCTTCAACATCGCTTCACTCTCTCCCCCTAAGCGGTGTAAGAATAATGAATATTATCTTTCTGGACTTCAGTTAATTCCACACACTGTCATACAATTGATAAAAATATTTTTCCCATTTATTCCGCCTTATAGGTGGGTTCTCTGGGTTTTTCAAGAAAAATTGTGGTGGAGTAACATTCTGCATATTTTTACCTCTAAAGAGAATGGAAAATGAGAAAAATAATTTACGGTTATAACCTCGTTATACTAGCTAAAATAGCTGTATCTCTGTATTACAAAACTGTCTATATGAATTTAACTTTAACATTCTATTAAATACTCAACGCAGTCATAAATCATAAGATGGATGTGCCTCATTAACATGCCATGAAATACATAAAACAGTCATGAGATGGTTGTGCCAATCATCGTTGTGTAGGCAACTATCCATTGTCAGATTTGAAGTGTGCCTATCACTGTTGTTGAAGGATGGGTGTGCCAATCACAGATGTGTAGGTACCGATTTAAAGTGTGTATATTACCTTAGTTCAGGCAAATAATACATTCATCTGTGTGCTAAGTGTTCCTGCTTCAGTAACAGCCAGAGAGATGGCACTATCCTAACATAGCCATGGGTGTGCCTGTCACCCAGATGAATGTTAAATAATTCAAATCAAAGCTTTTTATAAAACTCCTTCAGTCAACAGGCTATGTTCTACTCAACCATTATTTTCAATGGAAACCTTCCTAACCCTAAAAAATGGCAGCTGAGTGTGGCGTATGTCAAGTCTTTTTAATGACAAGCCTTTACTTAAGATGGTCACAATGCATGGGTGGTTGGAGAAAACGTCCTCCAAGCTGGCCACTGCCTGTTCAGACCCTTTTTATGCACAAGACTGGCACACTATCCAGGGAGCGCCCACTAGTTTATTGCATTAGCAGCATGCAGGTGTCTCCTTTTCCCTTTCCTTCACAGTTTTTGAGGCTCAAAAATCTGATTTCTCCTGGGCCACTTTTACCAAAATTATTCACCACTGCAATAGTGTATAGCGCGTTTCCTTCTGATCCGCTTGGTACAAAATTCCTTTTCTCAATCAAGCAGCCATTGGGGTGTTTTTATTCAGGGTTCAAAACTTAGCTCATCACCAGGGTGAAATCCATTAACATATATGGATTTAGGTGGAAGAAGACACTTCAACCACAGACGAATAGTAAATACTTTGGCCCTCTTTACAACCTCGGCGGTCTACTGCGGGCGCCAGAATACTGCCATTGCTGCTGGTATTTCTGGCTACGTATTTTGACTTTTCCGCTGGGCCAGCAGACCGTAACAGTGTTACTGTCAGCTGGTCCAGCGGAAAAGTCACATCAACATTGCTGCCAGCTCGTAATAGAGCCAGCGGGCAATGCTGATGTGCACCAGGTGCAGTAGCACCCATTGCGCATTTCACTGTCTGAAATTCAGGCAGTGATATGCGCGATGGGGCTATGCCAGGAGCACCCCAAGTCCACCTTACTGCCAGCCTTTCCATGGCGGTGTTTACCGGTGTGGCCAGGCTGGCTGTTGGGGATTATGACCGCCAGGCAGAAGCCTGGCAGTATAGTGGAGGGGCCAGCTGTATGGCCGTGGCTATTGCGCCATGGTCATAATAGCTGGTGGAACACTGCCAGCCTGTTGGAAGTATTACCGCCAGCTTACCGCCGGCCGCCAGGGTCATAATGAGGCCCTTTATTCTCAACACCCTACCCAGCCACTAGTTCTCTCCAACTGACATTTACAGAATCTTTCCTGCACAACATTCTGTAACCATGGGTTCCATGCAAGGAGCACTTGAAGTAGTAGACCAAACATGGGCAAGCACACAACATCCCAACTCCACTGTATGCTATTACACTCCACCCCACGCTACTGTACACCACTCTAGTCTACACCACTCTATTATATGCCACTCCACTTTACGCTATTCCACTAAACACTATTGCAATCTACCACACTCCACAGTAGAAACTTCATCTCTACACTACTCTACTGTGCACTATTGCACTGCACAAAACTCAACTCTTTGCAGTCCACTATATGCCATTACACTGTATGCAACTCTACTCTATGCCTCTTGGGTGTATGACACTCCACTGTATGCCACTCTGCTATACGCTGCTCCAGTAAATGCTATTCCACTCTACCAAATTCCCCTATATGCCACTCCACTGTACGCCTCTCCACTTTATAACAGTTTCCTCAACTCAATGGCAAACCACTTCAATGTATGCCACTCTACTCTACACTAATGCACTGTACCCTGATCCACTCTATGCCACTCTACTGTACATCACTTCATTCTAAGCTATTCCACTCTGTGCCACTCCCCTCTTGTACACTTCACGTACAGTATTCCAATGTTGGCTATTCCACTGTGTGCTATTCCACTTTACGGTAATTCACTCTATGCCACTACAGTGTACTCCACTCCATTCTATGCTGCCATTTTGCATGACACTCATCTGCACTTTGTGTAACTTTATTCTGTAAAAGTCTACCACAGCCCATGTCACTCTATGACATTCTACTCCACTCTATCCTGGTACACTCCACTGTCCAACTCTGTACTCCACTCTATGTCCACACACTCCAACATATAGCACTCTAATCCACTATACAACACTTTTCTATATGGCACAGCACTCCACTCTACTGCATGAGGCCCCTCTACTATTAATAACAACTCACTACCTACACTACGCAAGTGCACTCAACTCCATGCCACTCCACTCTACGGCACACCAAAATACTCAATTGTACTTTATTCCACACCACGTTACACCACTCCACTTGACTCTACTCCACTGTAGGAGACTGTACCTCATTCTACTCTATTTTACAAAAATCCACTCGACACTGCTCCTCTGTTTCACACACTACTGTACTCTATGCACCTCCAATCTACAACACTCTACTGCACTGTGTGCCCTCTCTGACATTTTACTCTGGTCTGTACCCCTTCATTCCACTTTATAACACTGTACTATCCTATATGCCACTGTACGAAACTCCACTCCACGCTACTGTACCATACCCTAGTCTACTATACAACACTGTACACAACTGTACTCTGACACAGTACCCCACTCTACTGCACTATTCCATTGTACATCACGCTACACCACTCAATGCAATTGTACTCTATAACAATGTATGCCAACCCACTGTACCACACTCCTTAACAGTGTGCTGTAGTGTGCACCTCTCCGCTCGAAAAAAAACCAACTAGACTGTATGTCACTCTACTCTACTGTAGTCTACATCACTTTTCAATGCTGCACAACATCCAACGACACTCTGCTGTACAAAACAGTACTCCACTGACACTTTCCTACACTGTATTAAACACCTCTCCACTCTAAGCACTCCATGCCACTGCAGTCTACAGCAAACCACTCCACTCTACGACACTTTGGTCCATCCTACACTACCCTACTCCAATATACTCTACTCCACTATACTCCACTCTACTCCACTTTATCCTACTCTGACACTGTCCTATACTTGCCTCCATGCCACTCCACTGTCCGACACTCTATTCCACAGTATGCAACTCCACTCTACAACACTGTAAAACACTCTATGCCACTCTACTTCACTCTATTCCCATCCACTCTAGCCAGTGTACTACACTGCTTGACACTTGACAACACACCACTCAACTTCTCTCTACAATATGCCACTCCACTATATAACACAGCATTCCACTCTACGACACGCTCCTCCACCCTACTCTGTGACACTCCACTTTACAATACTCCACTCCACGACCTGCTACTTCACCCTACTCCACTTAAAAAAACTCTACTCCACTCTAAGAAAGTCTATGACATCCTACTCTTCCGTTCGACATGCCATTCCACTGAACAACTCGCTGCTCTTGTCTACGATACTTGACTCCACAATATGAGACACCATGCCACTACACTATGTAACACTTTACTACATTGTATGATACGCTTCTACACTCTAATCTACTCCACTCAATTCCAATCTACAATACTCCAGTTTATGACAATAGACTTTACAAGTCTCTCCTCCACTGTACTGCATGACACTCCACAGAACAACTCTCCACTTGTGACACTGGACTCTTTGATTTGAAACACATTTTTATTAAAAGTTTTAAAAAACATTGAAATTCAATGAGACAGCCAAAGGTTAAAGCTTTGTTATAGCTAGGAAAATGTTTTTCCGTACAGAAACCAAGTTTAAAGTACACAAACTTTAACCATTCCAAAGTTATAGTTATAACTTTCATTTACAATTTAGCCACCTCCTTCAAATTATTATAAGTAGCACAACTTGTTACAAACTATTTTCAGCTCATTTACCAGACAACACTAACATTTGCATATTCACATACCAAGCTGGGCATATTGAAGTTTGGTTAAGCATTGGTTTAAAAAATGAAAGTTGAACATTGAGCTCACAACATCAAGTATTTCCAAGGGGTTTATGAATATGGTCAACTTCACATGAATAAATGACATGTGATCATTTAAAGTCATGCAGGTTTTTTTTTAACATGCTTAAAAATGCTCCCATCAGCAATGAAAATTATATTTTAACTCATTAAGAAATATCTTTACTCTAACTTCTAAAGGTAGGGAGTACTTCAAAGCGTGTTCGGATCCTTGCTTCCAAATAATTGTTTTAGCTCTAGTAAGAATATATAAACCTATACATTTAGGCATTTTAAAATATACTTATCTTTGGCATTAGTGGATGTTGATATCTGGATAGATGTGCCACCTTATGGAAACCATATTTTTGAGTCAAAGAAAGTGATAAGGTTGGATGTGTAAGCAAACATTGAAGAGGGGTAATCTGTTATGTCTAGCATTATAAATTAAAACAATCCAAAATCTATAGTCGTCAGTGTGCCGTTCATTCTCATAAAATTATCCCAGTTGAGTTGCCACATGAGTCAGTGGGCCCAAACTCCAATTCTGAACTACCCTCTTTGTGCAAACAATGGTGCTAATTTGGCACCGTGCAAACCATGTAATTCGGCTCATATTTCCATTTCTGACCAGATGGCGAGTGTCATATTCTCCCCTTCCTTTAGTAACTGTTACCTAGACCATTGTCAAGTCTTTTGAATTATGAAATCTACAGTTAGAGATCCTACAATTAAGAGCTCATGATGATGGTTTGGCACAATTTAGTCTATCTTTCAAGTTATCATTGTCGGGTAGGGTAGCGGGGGATGAGGAGGTAGTGGGTGAATTTAATTGGGTAACTCCAAAGGGGCCTATTTAATGTAGAATATAGGTGGCACGCTAAGGCCCCCATGAGAAATGAGGAATTACCAGGTAAATCTCTAATTTTGACTATTGAAATTCCTTATTCTTCCCTAGAGTTGAAGCCAAAAAAGTGTCTACTTTAAGCAGCTGAAATCACTGGGTGATGCAAAACAGATCGTATGTGTTTTCGCAGGTCTTATAATTCTAATTGTCCAGAAACAGCTGCTAATATCCCCATTGGATTTAAAAGGGAATTCATAATGAGGCATTTTCCAAACGGTTTCTCCAATATGACTTGTAATCAATGCTCGGTATGGTACTAAAAAAAGGGTATAAAATGCAGATCGTATTACCTTTGGAAGGACATTCAATATCTTTTCTGTATAACAGTTCAATGGGCTGCTAGTAATGCTTGCTTTTCTCTTTTCTGTTAAGTATTGATTGAGGCGTTTGCTTGGAGAGATCTAAAATAAACAGCAACACAAACAGCACTTTGGTACACATTTCGGAACTAATTTTATTTTTGTATAGCTAAGTTATTTAATCTTACAATGATAGACATTGTAAAGGCTTCAGTGTTGCTAAGAAGCACATGCTTCACCATTGAATAGGTACATTCCGAAACTGCAGATCAATAAAAGGTATTATTAGGCTATTACGCTCAGAAATTGGTTACTACTATCATAAGTCGTCAGGCAAGTGCAGGGGTTGTCTGTGTATGAAAGTGATATGGTTGTTTAGGAAAACATCCTGAACAACGAGGTCTAAACCACTACTTGCATGAACCACTACTGCTAAACAACTAACAAGCCTCTACAACTAACTACTGAACAACTACTGTCTAAACAGCAATTGCCTGAACAACTAATTTTAAGGTAAGTTTTCTTTTTTGTTTTTTTATGGTTTATTATTTGCTTAGAATTTATATATATACATATATATATATATATTATATATATATATATATATATGTATACATATATATATATATATATATATGTATATATATATATATATGTATACATATATATATATATATATAAATATATATAAGTTATTTAGAATATATATATATATATATATATATATATATATATATATATATATATATATATATATATATATATATATATATATATATATATATAAAAATATATAAGTTGTTTAAAAAACAAAAAGAAAACCTTACCTTAAAATTAGTTGTTCAGGCAATTGTTATTCAGGCACAATTGTTGTTTAGACAGTAGTTGTTCAGTACTTAGTTGTAGAGACTTTTTAGTTGTTTAGCAGTAGTGGTTTAGGCTATAGTTGTTTAGGACCTAGTTGTTCTGTCCCATATTCGGTTGTTTATACACCGCTACCCTGTCCATTGGTATTACATAATGTATTGAAATCTGATATGTAAGATTGCTTACTATTGCACCTCCTGCCCTCCACATACAGGCATAGAATGACAACATCCCAATCATGAGGTCTTGCTCTCTATCCAGCTTAGTAGAAGTACAACTAAGGAAGTAGCAACAATAACATGGTGGGTTAAGACTCAGGCAGATGGTTTCCAGTCATCCAGGTTGGCGAAAATCAGGTCTTCTTCCCCCCCGCCCAATGGTGGTCCACCTAGCGTATTTAGAGAACATTCCTGCTTCTGTGGAAGATAAACTGTAGGCACTGCCGGATGATTTTTGGCCTGCTCAGACTTTCATTTTATTTTTAGAAACAAGATCCCAAGTGATGGTTTGTAGCAAAATAACGCTAATAACAATAACACTGATGCTTAGCAAGTTTTCTCCCAGCATTTTAGGGTCATTGTTTGTTTTCCCTGCTTAAGTTTGTCATTATTCTCATGCAGACAAAGCTAGAGAAATTCTTTGGTGGTAGCCCTATAATAAATAGGACATTGTGACCACTACTGTGAGCAGGCCAGCTTTTGGCGGTCGGACGAACAGGTCAAGGTTTTCCGATGATATAGACAACTGAGCTTCCGCCATAGGGAAAGCAGCATTTCTTCCATCTAAAAGTGAGAAGGGGTAATTGCTCAGTGAGGATGGCTTTCACAGCACATGAGCCCGCTGAAGTTAATTTAAGTTTGTCCCTGGTTTGGAGGGTGAAGAGGCCAAGGAAGTTGATACCCACCAAAAGAAGATGGACTGAGATTAATGCATGATACTCTCAGCCTCATTGCAACAGAGGTATAATTTGTTTGAGGATAGAAAAAACAGATTTCAGAACTACTTTTCTTTAGCAAGTGCTTTCTAATCTGTATAGTTTTCAATGTGTTTACAATACTCTGTTTAACACAGTATTGTAAGCACAGCTCTTGGTAAAGAAACACAGGTCAGATCTGCAGCTCCTGCCCATTCGTGCCACAACAGCCTTGAGATGTGTTTCTTTTCTGTTTGTCAAAGTAACAAACGCAGAAATCTGAGATCTGTTAGTACAGTTTTTTATTAAGACATTTGCCTCAGTAGAGTGTAGGTCTCCCTCCATTGTGACAAGGTGAGCTGATATACTGCAGATGGCAGGAGTTGCTTTCCGCTGCTTCCCTCCCTTAAGCCAATAACGTGACACCCCAGCAGGCAGTCGCCTTTCCCTATTTGTGTCACATCACATTGAGAACCCGCCACCCCAAACTACAACTGGATCTGCTCCCATCAGCCAACATTAATAGCCCCCATGGAGTCCAGACATAGGGTAGGGCTGCTCTCCATAGGTGGCAGTGCCATCCTGATGGGTCAGCACTCTCCCACACTCCCTTCCCTTCACCGTAACTGAGATGTGACTGACAAGCTGGAAGCACACCAAAGAAAGATCATACTTCCAACCTACCTTAAGAGCACTGGTGAATTACTATACATTGGGCCTCCCAACATCTAGTGGCCCCTATAACTGCTGAAGGACATGTGCCCCCTGAAAATAGCACCACTGACCCACTGGGAGACACAACCACCAGTTTGAAGAAATCTGCTGCAAGGCATTAAGTTAAGAAGAGTGCTAATAGTTAAATTCAGGTTTTGTCGGAATCAGTCTGTGTGGTTTTCAAATCACAAGGTCAAGTAAGGGAGCGTTCCAAAGTCTGGGGCCTGGGAGTTCTGCCTCCGTGTCCCATCCTCTTGAATGAAACATGGAGGAAACATTACAATCAGATTTGAAGCAAGCCAGAGTAAGAAGTGTTAAATTTGAATGTACTTTACACAGCAAAATCTGATTCACATCGGAAAGTAGCTAAACTACCGCAAAGTAGTGGTCCGTGCTAATTTGCACCACTTTGCCTATTGGCGGCGTTCCATGGATGGCATATGGTGTTCCCATGCAACCATCTAGGTTTTTGACACTAATATCTATCTACTAAATAAAGGAGACAGGGGGTTGTGTAAAATCTTCAAGACACTCAGAACACGTGTGAATAGGTTTCTTTTCTACAAACATTTCTAATTGTATAGCACACGTACAAACCTTTTGGCTGTGACTAAGGAAAGGCATGTTTTTTACAGGAAGGTACCCTTCTCTGTACAAAAATAAAAGTTATGCTTGACATAATGCAAAAACCTTTGCAATGTTTACCTTGACAGGTGCTGTACTGAGCTTTCCCTTTCATGCTCTGAAGTGCAGCAACTTTAGTTGCGGCGCTGCCATACACCACTTTTCAGAAATCGACCGTACTTTACGCTCATTCGAAAAGTGGTCGGAATAGTAGATCTCGAGGCTTGCGCTTGACTGTTCGATAGGTTGGTGATATGTTGGAGTTCTCAGTTAAAATGGCGCTTAACGTCGGCAAGCGCAGACTTCGACACAGATTTTGACCGGAGACATATTTTATTAACAGTTCTTTTCCAGTAGTTTAACCGACAAACTCAAGGATATTTATTTGCACCGAGGAATGCAGTCACAGTAAGTTAGACAAATAATACATAGTAAATCAAGAATAAAATTCGTAACTCTTGAACGAGTCCATTGTTTTTTCAGAGTATATTATGGCTGTCCACCAAACCTATCCGGGAAGAAAGTACTTAATAATTCAGAATACAAATGTTGGGCCTCTTGCTTTTCAGCTTCTTAGACTGTGGGGTGATATAAATAGGGTGACACCGAAATGCTTAAGTGGGAGCTGGGATGTGGTGACAGATGAAGATTCATTCCTTCTCAATAGCAGCATCTCTTACAAAGGGAGAATGACTGAGAGAGACAAACTTTATTTATTTTGGGGAAGTAGTAAAAGTTTCCTTTTATTTTGCCCAATATGAATGATCTTAGTAGCTATGCAACTACTAACCTATGTTGACACTTGAGGTTTAGACACATGTTTTCAAGGTGCCAGGGCCTACTTGTGTCAGGGAAGGATTTTGGCTCTACTGATTTATGAGGGAAAATAGTTCTGCTCAAACCTAGCCATAAATGCAGTGTGTTTTTGTGCTCTGGAGCTACGAGCCTGGCCCAAGAATATGTTTGCATTCCTTTGCTATGTGAAATGCTGCACCCTGCCACTGAAGCTCCAAATATCTGTCACCCATCCCATTGTGCTTAGAGGTTACATTATATAGAAAAAAAAACAATATGGTGGAGGGAGTTGTCCGTTTTTTCAATGAATTCAAGTGTGCATCACCAAATTTAGATATTTAAATTAGCTCAGCTCATTGTGTTTTTTTTTGCAGTTTTATATAGCGTGCAGTCGACTTGAAGGTGTTCGAACATTTTACATGAGCACCAGTTGCATTACACAAGGAAGACTTCCTGTTTTTTGTAGGCAAAGGAAGATTAAGCGGCAGATTTATCATACTTTCACACAAGCACAACATAGCATGACAACTTGCTGCCCAAGTGAAAGGGCAGGAACGCATGACATTTACCAATATATGGTGCATTACTGCTCTCTGCCTGCGCTGGCACACAATATGCTTTCTGCCTTGTGTCAATGCAAGCCCCCTTGTGCTGTGGCGCAAGGGTGCCTGTGTCGTAGGCAGGATTGTTTTTGTGAGTATCTTCTGCACAAAAACAATCCTAAAGGCCTTTTCCTCTTTCCAAGTGTGCTGCAGAGTGCAGAACACTTGGGGCCAGATTTATTTTCTTGCGCCCATTAGTGCCTCTAACGCCACCATGTGTATCCTGTATCTAAGATATGGCGCAACCTGGCAGTAGTTAGGGAACTAACCTAAAAAACGTTTACGCTAGTTCAGAGCTTTGCATGATTAGCGTAAAAATTGTTAACCCTAATCCGCCAAAACCCATTGAGACCCATTGAAAACAATGGTGTGTCATTAAAAGTGCAGAAAAAAAGGACACAAAGAAATTGCACCATTTTTTGGGCACCCCTAATGGGGGAACGCCCCCTTTGCATACATTATGCCTGGCGCAGGCATAATGTAGCACAAAGGGTTACAAAGTGGCGCCATGCATGCACTGCGCCGCTTTGTAAATTTGGTGCGGTGATTTTGGCATCTTTGGGCCACATTAGCGTAAAAAAACAAATGGACGCTAATGTGGCGCAAAAAGGTGCTAGGGGGTCTTAAATCTGCCACTTAGAAAGAGGAAACAAAGAGGGAAAATAAATATGTTTCTCCTAGTTGCGCCTCTGGTGGGAATGCATACAATTCTGATTCATTCCCAGGTCTACCCAGTGTTGGTAAATCTGGGAGTGCATCAGAATGTATGGGCAGATCTGTGGGAACACCCATGCACCACCATTTAACATTTCCACTACAGATGGCCTTGTATGGGCTTGGTAAATCTGAAAGTGGGTTTTGCATTACCTTGTATCACCTTGCAGGATGCAGCGGTGACACAAAACTATGATGAATCAGGCCCTAAGTGATTTGCTCAGAATCACAGGATGTTGAGCCAATGCTGAGACTACAACCTGGCCCCCCAGTCCAAGGTCAGCAGCTCTGACCTTTACACCACATCCTTCCCTGTCATCTACTCTGCTTCTTATGTAAAACGTGATTGGTAGAATTTAGTTTACTGAGTACCAGGGAGTTGACCAGTGCTTTGCCAGTGTGGAGTGGATTGAAAGAGTGGATCAGTTGTATATTTAGAGCTTGGTAATGATCTGCAGTGGCTCAGATGGTTTCAACAGTTTCCAGAGGCATGAATGGGTTGCAATGAACACCAGCACTTGTGGCTGAGGAGGCAATAGTCAGGGAGTCAGAAGGGAAGTAGGTAGCATTAGGTAAAGGTAGATGAAGAAGTAAAATACAGGACCTCGGCTTTTCAGTATGGGCTGTAGGGATATCCAGTGGTAAACTGCAATGAGACAGTTGGTTATGTATTCCCTGAAGTGGGAGCAAAGATTCCAAATGAGAAAAGGATGTGGATGTCATCAACTTAATAGATGGTAAGTGAAGTCAGACAAGGAGATGATATTACTCAGAGAGACCGTGCAGACATTAAAAATGAGAGGGCCCAGGCCTGGTCCTTGAGGGACTCCAACTGGCACTGATGTGGATTTAGGTTGCTTGGAGACCTGAGCTACTGCGAAGGAGTAGTCAGAGAGGTAAAAGGAGAACCAATTGAGGGCTGAACTGGTAATATCTACTGTGTTGGGGAGATGATGGTGAACAGAATTGGACATTCTCTGACACAGGGTTCATGAAGAGACAATGTCAGCATGTCTTGTTTAAAACCCTATCATTCTTTTGAATAAATAAATATTGTATTACTTGCATCACCATGCAGTACCAGATTCTAGAACAGGCTTTCTGAAGACAGTGCACTCGGTGCAATTCACACAACTATTCGAGGACCACAGGGCAGCTGGTGCACAGAGCAACTGACAAAATGCTGAAACTTGACTTGCAAATGTTGTTTGTGCCCCATATAGTTTTATCAGGAAAATCACGTTTGTGAAAAATTAGTGGCCACATCAATGGAAATGTGTTGTCTATAAATACCACACCGTGCCTCAGTAATATATTTGTCACAGTAAGCTCCAAAATGCACGACCGGCTAAATACCACAACCCTACGACTATCCTGCTGAGTGAGTGTGGCTCATATGTTACTCTTGTTTTTTTGTGCAACACTTTTTTTCAAAATGCATATAACTTCATGTGACATTGATGCCAGCACCTCCATTGAGAAAATTGTTCCAGCACCACGGGCTAGGTATCTGCATTTAAGTTTCTTCATAATTACATAATCCCACTTGACCAACATATACAAAATCAGTTAATTAACTAAACATTCCCTCCATGATAAATAGTGAATGTGCTGACTTGCGATATAAACTTTCTAAAATTGAACTACTTAAGCTATGTTATTTTCTCTGTGACATCACCCAAAGAAGACATGTCTTGCAGGTATCTAGGCCTGGATGTCAAAGTTCAAAGTTGCCACTCAAACTGAGAGCTTTTCCTCATGTGCAGCTTCAGCAAAGAACACCAGGTCCGAAGATGGTTGGGTGAAATGAACCTGGAAGATTAGTAGCTCCAAATTCCTCAGTTTTCATACGGAAATCAATCTCATCCTTTCAGGAAATATTGCATACAGACCCAAGACTACATGACACCAACTCCCTTTGTTTAACACAGTGAAAACTTTCGTGATGGAAGCTGAATTCGTAATGGCGGTTCAAGCCACCATCTAGTCCCACCTTAATGGAAATAAAGTCCCACTCACTAGCATTCCTGAGTCACCTATATTCACTGAAAACTGTTCAGTCTGCTGCTCATCTGATCATAGCACTTCAAAACCTCGACGGTATCACACCTACGCTTCGAGATCTCCCATGCCTACAACTTGTGCAAAGCCATCACAATGATTTTCGACAGAATCTGGATTCAGAAATCTAGACTTTTAAAAATCACCCCACAACAAGAAGAATCGATGCCATGCATTTTCCTACAATGCAGACATTTTCTCAACATAATCCAGTAAATATCTACTACAAATGGAGAAAAGGAGCAATACAAATGTACCCAACATAACATAATGCATTACACATGCCCAATCTTTCAGTTCTGGATAGGAAAGGACACAGTGCATGGACATGTCCTTATGCACTTTCTAAACGATATGTTTTGCTTTAATTCTGATCCATAGTATCTTTTTTAAGTGTGAAATGCACCCAAAGGTTGAGTAATGTAGCTGTCAAATTGGCATCTTTGTATACTGTACATGATATTTGCCTTACTGAATAACATACATACTTGTTCCTGAGCAGTTCTCTTGTCATGTACAGCCAAATGGCCCTGTCATTGGACTTGAAATAGCCCTGAAATAGCCTTTGATACACCAGATTACTTTGCAAACGAATCCTTGTAAGATCACTATTGCTAACCATTGCTCAGATGTGAATCCTTTGTGTCAGTTTAGCCAAGGTTGACAGGAAGTGAATGCAATGGTATGTCAAGATTCAGAGTTGAACAGCTGGATTCTTTACTTTCGTTGTAGTGCTCAGAATAACTGCATGTTTTAGAAGGAAGTGGTGCTTTATCATTTCTTAAACAAAAACATAAGAACGCATGAATACTCCAGGGGAATATATTATAATTCACTATACAACACACCCAAAATAAGATTCAAGCAAACATATGTTTTTTTTTCTTCGTATTTCCGAGTCTAATATGTGCCGAAGTTTCTATCCACTTGTACAGTGTATGTTAAGAATCATCATCAGGGGCAGCGACTTAAAAAAACTCTTGAAGCAGAGTATCATTGAGGAAAGAGATCATATAACATGTTGTAGATGAGGCCTTGAAATTTAATTAAAAGTCTGTGTGCCAACATCTTGTGTCACCAAGTTAGAAAACTGGGCAACATGTTTGTACTTTGAAAATGGCACTACCAGAGAGAGCAGCAGTGTACAGCTGATTGATGTTTGTTCTGTGTCTTTTTTTTGCTTTTCACTTATTTTTGGAAACGTTCTTGCCCCAAGGCCTGAGGTTGTTTGAATGACTGGGACCTCAGCAACCCCCTGCATCTCTAACTTGCTTTAATAGTAAGGCTTCAAACGACTATAACCTAGAGACAAATCCATTGGTGTACAAAGACCCCAAGGTCTGTTATTGATTGAATCCTATTCTAGGGGTAAAAAACAAATATCTGCTGTTAAGATATAAAAGAGATGCCAGAAATATGGATGAAAAACTTCCTTTATTAAGTATGCAGGAACAACCCCTGCCAGGGTTCACAGAAAGCGCCTTTCTCCATCGCCGACTCCGTCTTCTTCCACAGTCACCCTTCAAGTCATAACATTCCAACTCACATTCCTAACAGACCTGGAATGGTTACTAGGATACAACATCTGCATTTCAGGAAACTCCTGGAAAATTAACCTCTTAGACTGGCAATTACATAATAATGCTCAGAGGAGAGTAGCATTTGAAGAAGTTAGAGGTTCTCTCGCAATTAATTAAGCTCTAATTACCACGGACAACTGCTACTTAATATGTATTTCCAATTATAATAACTAGCAAGTTCCAGTGCTCTAAAGAGACTACAAGTGGACTTTGTAGAGAATAACTACAATATGTAAATAAGCAAATAATTAATTCCTAAGCTGGGGGGCCTGACTGAGGAGCTGAACATGGCGGCCGCATTCTGAAACCACTCTGTGCTGTCCCTCTACATTGGCCTGATATTCTGCTGCACCTCGGTGTGAAGGTGCTGAAGTCCTCCTGCCCAGGACCCCCTGACCCACATGAGTGATGCTTGTGCTTTGGGCACCCCTGGCCCTAAGGATTGCCACTGGTCCACTGGATCTGGTACCAGACCTCGCAGGCCACCAATCAGGGGCGCACATCCTGGGCTGTGGCAGGTGGTGACGCTTGCTGCATGCTCAGGGTGTCTGTCGAAGCCTGGTGATCTGCGTTCTGTGATGGGGAGATCCTGGCTCGGAGATCCTCCCTTTCTTACCTGGCCCAAACTGGCATCCATCTGCAAGGCAGTGCATTGACAGCACCCTCTGCGCTCCGGCCCTCCGGCGTGTGTAGAGGGACTGTAAGTGATCAATGCCAGGGCCACTATAGCTACAGCAACATATGCCCAGCCCTGCCCCATGGGCCCTTTCTCCCCGCTCCAGGAGTATGGGTGATGTAACAGTTGGACACATAACATCTAGTTCCTCCTCTAGCTGGTTAGTGGGACCAGGTTTTTTTTTTTACATTTTACTCAGGGTGTGGGCTGGGCGGACCCCTTTTGCCACAGATACCTTACCTCCACCACATACCCTCCCCCAGAGACTTGGGGTGCGGCAAGGGGCCATCTATGGGTCCCACCTTTGATCCCACCCCGGGGGGAGTGTGGTCTTTGTGGACTACAAGGCCCTAGCCATGGTTGCCTTCTGAGGATCCATTAATTGCCTGGGCCCCACTGTGAAAGGGATAGGGCCCTCTCCCTGGGTCCGGAGGCACAGATTCTGCAAGAGGAAGCTCCCCGGCAGCCCCAAGGACTATTCGGAGGGATGGCCCCCACCTCATTGGGCCCGCCATTAGTGTTGATGCTGCAGGCTCCCCCAAGTGCTCCATGTTGCCCTCAGCTGGACTGGTCCCGGGCCTGGACTGTACACAGATACAAGTTGTGTTCTCTTTAATCAACACACTTGTTACCACCATTATATCCAGTTTGCTGGCATAGGTGTTTTAATAAAAATTATTAATGAGTGTTCATGTAATGTATTCTGAATAAGTGATTTGTGTAGAAAATGTAACAAAGTAGAAAAATAATGCACGCATTTGAAAATGTGATTACGAAGAGTGACCGCCAATGTTCACAAAGTGTACTTACTAGTGAATTAATATGAAATGTTGAATATATGTTTGACTAATGTAGTAGAATGTCATATTAAGGGTTATGCAGTAAGCTTTAGCTTTATTAATTGTAGACCTAACCTAACAAATGTCTTGGCCTAGTGTGCCAGGCCTCATGTCAAAACTGTATTTCTTAACATATAATAAAATGGTTGTCCTAGAGAGTTAAACTGTGATTTCTGTTGTATTGCTTAAATGTGCTCATAACGGAAGCTTCTCATAAGAACCGACTGCTAGAAGATGCTGTTCCTGCTAATGTAACATTTTGTTTATAATGTGTGTGAGACAGACTTTCCCAGGAGGAGAACAATGGAGATACTAACTGGAGGGGAAGCTGCAACAACATTGTTACCTGACAAGCCGGATGATGAGGACATTACAGGACAAACTAAATGTGAACGGTGTAATAGTAGAATTCATAGATTTGGAATTTTAGTTTTATTGGAAAAAGTGAGAATATACGATTAACTGACCAATAGGGATTTGGGAAGTAGTTTATTAGTTTCAATTACCGACGTTGCCCTGAGAGACGACAGACCCATTGCCCTTTTGCCTGCTGGCAGTAAGGTCAATATTTCTTGTGCGTCTTGACAAGAGGTGTGCTAATCTTTAATGCTTAGAGACTTTGCATTTTCGGAACTTTGATGCTGAATCCTGATGCCTTGCTGATCGACTGATGTCCTGAGGACGAAGACTGACTCTGCTTGCTGACCACACTGAGGATCGGTATTATAAATGATATTGTTGATTATTATGCAGATTTGCTTTTTGTTTCTAGGTACCATATGCACTGTTTTGATAGAGACATTGGCCCTCATTCCAACATTGACGGGCGACCTTCCCACCATGAAGCCGGCTCGTAATCGAGCTGGCGGAGTGGGAAGGTGCGACGGGTGCTACTGCACCCGTCGCATATTTCACTGTCTGCTATGCAGACAGTGAAATACATTTTGGGGCCCTCTTACGGGGGCCCCTGCAGTGCCCATGCCGTTGGCATGGGCACTGCAGGGGCCCCCAGGGGCCCCGCGACTTCCCCTCCCGCCATCCGGTTCCCGGCGGGAGAACCGACAGGAACTGGATGGCAGGAGGGGGAGTCGGAATCCCCAAGCCGGAGGATTCCTTGGGGGCAGCGGGAAACCGGCGGGAGACCGCCGGTTTCCCTTCTCTGACCGCGGTTAAGCCGCCGCGGTCAGAATGCCCCGCGGGGCACCGCCGACCTGTCGGCGGTGCCACCGCGTCCCGCGGCCCTGGCGGAAGTAATCCGCCAGGGTCGTAATGACCACCATAGTTAGATGTTTTCCATATTTGTGTTACTAAATGTTTTTGCATGAAGTTCCACATGCTGATGCTAATGTGGTGTTAGTTAAGGATCCTCATTAATGAAATCATGCTAATAGGGATTAATGCTAGATGTATTTCTCTGCTAAACTTAATGTATGTGATTACATTGACACAGTTGACTTTGTTACTGATTTGCACCATAACTTTAGAATGTGTTGTAGTTCAAGCTTTGATTAGATTACCTTTCTTTCACCGCTTTGGACAGCCAGTATTGTTTCTCTATGTGTTTCATTTGATTTTGAGATTAATCTACATGACCTTAGTATTGTTAATATAGGGAAATAAATATTCTAACTTTTACTAAAAGGTGTGGTTATTCATGACTGAAAGATCATGGTGCGTGATAACTACTGGCTTCATTGATTATTGATAGTACTGATTGCTAATGATTATTGATTATTGTGTATTGATTATTGATTATTTACTGGAGCTATGGTAAGAACATCTTAATTGCAAGTCAAAAGTTTAATCGGCCTATTCGCGTCCCCTTGTAAGTTTACTTATTAAGGTCAGATGTGCTAACAGACGTGGTAGCAGACTGATGGTTAGTCTCCTCAAGAGCTTATCATAGACGTCTAGTACAGAGTAACAGGTGTTCCCCAGAGATGGTAGCAGTTTGAGGAATTGGACCTTTGAGAGTTCATTATTATTGAGATTTGGATTTTATTTTTCAATGATGTTAATTGGAGAGAAAATGTTCCCTTAAGTCCAGAAATGACTTTTCCAGAATCCTGGATCTTGCTCATGGTTGTTTGAGGATGTTCTCGCTGTTCTAGTGACAGTGTGAATGAAGTAGGTTGCACTTGCGCAGCTTATGCAAATCGGAGGAGAATTGTGAGGTTTGTGAGGGTTTTAGCTAGTTTGCGTACTCCAAATGAAGTTGTAGAAGGAGTGTGCATACTCCGCGGTGTGAGAGTAGGGAAGTCTTCGAACTTCATATGTGTGTGGCGCTTTGTGCTCAAAAATTGTCAACGTGGTTGTTGATGGATGGACCCTGCGTGGTCTAAGAGTCCGGAGTATATTGAAAAGTGTATGAGACATTTGGTTTTATGTTGTAATCTGTTTGGTTTAGTAGGTTGATCGCTCATGGTCGACAAGTCAGAGTGTGAGCAAAGTGAGTGAAAGAAATTTTCAACTGAGATTTGGTGAGTCCTATGTGCACCAGGACAGACCCATTGATCAGTTGAGAGTAAAATTTGTGGGTCGAATTTTGCTTGCGAATATGGGAAACCGAGAAAGAAGGAGTAGCTGTAAGTGCTGGAAGAGCCATCAGTGAAAAATCCATAAGGTTTCTGAAGCGATTGTGTTACCTTTTCCTGTAGTAAACCAGCAGATTTGTTTTTGGTTTTTGGATAAGGGCTTGCAATTTTTTGCAATAGTTCGTGTGAATCAGAGTTTGGGAGGACAAGCCACAAGACTTTGTCAGCCGCAGTACGTCTGAGTGTGATGTCACTGGAGCCTCACTGGGATAGGTTGGTTAGTGAGAAGGGTCGCGCACGGATTGGCAGCCGTCCGTGAGAGGCAATTGGTTGAGAATGTAGGTGAAAGGAATCTTGGGATTAGAAGTCACTTCCTGATTTGATTTTGAATAGCAAAAAGGTCGAAAAATTAAATTTTTCAAAGCTTTACAAAGTGCCCTAAGGGGAGAAACGTATATTACAACAAGTGTAGGCGAGGCTACACCACCAGAATGTATACCAGCTTACATTGTAATAGAAGAGAAGGGTGTCACGCCATGTCTTTGGCTAAAGCAATGGTGCAAATTGACAGAAAAGGATGGGAACTGAGGGCCAGATGTAGCAATTTCCGATTTAGCAAATCGGAAATTGTGAGTCGGTGCGACTCGCAATTTCCGATTCGCAAAATCGGATGCAGTACGGTGTCTCAGACACCGACTGCGAGTTGCTATGGGGTCGCAAAGACCCACCTCATTAATATTGATGAAGAGTGTTGCATTTTGCGACCCCATAGCGAGTCCCTGCACTCACAGGGATGGTGGCCTGCTGAAGTCAGCAGAACTCCATGTCTGTGACTCCTTTTTAAATAAAGCAGTTTTTTTTTTTTTGCAGCCCGTTTTCCTTAAAGGAAAACGAGTTGCAAAGTAAAAAAAATAACGAAACCTTTTGGTTTCGGTTTTTGGGAGTAGGCAGTGGTCCATTGGACCACTGCCTGCTCTGAAAAACCCTTATTGGCAACATTCACAAAGGGGAAGAGGTCCCATGGGGACCCCTTCCCTTTTGCGAATGGGTCACCACCAGTGTGACACTGGTGGTAACTGCGAATTGCTTTGCGGCCGCATTTGTGGTCACAAAGCAATTTAGCATAGCGATGCGAGTCGCAAATAGGAAGGGAACACCCCTTCCTATTTGAGAGTCGCATTCACAATTTGCAAATCGGTACCGACTCGCAAATTGTGAATGTGCATCGCAAAAGGCATTGTGCATGGCGCAAACTGCGATTTTCGCAGTTTGCACTATGCAAAATGCTTTCTACATCTGACCCTTAGAGTGCTCTACAAATGAGACATTCAACTTGAGGGTTTTGGAGCATTTAATATATGAATAAAAGCCCCTTCTTAGACCAGCACAGTTTGAGGCATTAGCGATTTGGGAGCTAGTAGCCAGACAGCAACAGAAATTCGAGAGGAGTATGAGAAAGGCAGAAAAGACTCTAGCAAAGGCTACACAGGACAGTGTTCTGAGAGTTTGGAGTATGGAGACTTTGTACAGAATTATGTTGTTTCCGGCAATTACGCAGGACAATGAGAAGGAAGGAAGAAAAGCTGCTAGGAAGACTAACAGGAGTCCATCTGAGTGTAAGGATGCTAGAAAGTTTTCAACAGTGGAGGAGGAATTAGAGGATGATGAGTTTATTACACAGATATTGAGAGATCGCCTACCAGCATATACAGTACATGAGAGTGGTCCAAGTACCACTGCTGATCCGACAGCCCCAACACAGGTTATTGGGACAATGAGTCCAATGCAGATTGATGCTAGCCTGACACAGAAAGTGATGCAGAGAGGTCCTAATTTGCCTACCACTCCTGTAGTACAAAACCAGATGATCAGCCACAGGTTCAGAACATTTATCCTGATGTGCCCATTATGGAAACAACTTCGAACTTAATGGTGCCTATGAATCAGGTTTTGATATCTGTTCCGACAGAACCAACTCCAATTTTACTGCCCCAAATGTAGCCGCAGGGAATGCCAAAATTTACTCCAGTAACAGGGACCCAGTCAGATATGACTCTGATGATGAACCAGAATATGGGAGTTACTCTCCCACAGAACGTAAGTGCCAGAACAGCCCCATATGCTATACTACCTATTACTGTTGGTCCAGAGGTACCGTTACTTGCACAGAAGAAACTCACTATGGATGTACAGGGAGCAATGTCCCAGAATATAATGAGGGGAGGACATAATGAAAATGTTCAAGTAGTCTCTCCTGTGGGACAGTCTTTTGATGGATCAAGATCTTTGTTAGACCTTAGTCCATTTGTGGCACTTCCAGATTCTATGGCATGGTCAAACGTTAGCCAGAGTTTGAAATTATTGACACCGCAGACCCCAAATGTAGTTGCACAGCAGATGCCAGCATTTCAAGAAAGTAACATTTTGTTACAAGGTTTGAAAGCTCAGCAGTTGACTGAATGGTTAGACAAGCTGAATACCCCACAGAGAGCTCTTAGGGGAGACGAGTATTTGAATTTAGCTAGGCTAAGCATGGAAGAGAGTGAACTCATCGAGGGAACTATGGGGGTTAATATGTTAGAAGCTGACACAGAGGCAGAATTGAGATATTTATGCCCGAAGATTACGAGAGAGGTGAGCAATGTGCATCAGAAATTAGCAGACCTGGCAGAGAAGTACGGCATAGAAATAGAGAAAACAAAGGATTTGAAAAGGAGTTACAGATTAGATTTTGAGGCTAAAGATTTTGAACACATGAGATCTGCAGGAATGAAGGCACACCTTAAGGAATTGCTTCAGCGTCCTCAGACCTGGGCAGCATTAGACAAATGGGAAGGCAGATGGGTAAAGAAACGAGAGAAGAGAAAAAGGGATTCTTTGGAACTGACTGCAAATGTGCAGCAGGATAAAGATCCAGTGAACATTTTACCAATGAGAGAGATTCCAGGGGGGAATTTGCTCATGTCCCATGGAGCAGAAGTGACATTCTGTTGTTTACAAATGATTATCCAAAATTGAGAGAGAAGCCAGTAGAGTGGTATCAGCAGACAGACAGGTTTGTGAAGCTTGCAAAGTGCGTATGGGAGGACTTGAACACATGACTAGAGATAGTGGTTCCAGCTGATCTGTGGATCGAGTGTAAGAGGATTTTAGATTGGCCAACAAGCTAACCGGATACAGACAACAACACAGGTGCACCATCTGCTGAGGTAATGAAATATTATTATAAGGTGATTGAGTTTTGAAAACGAGAATTTCGCTAAAGACTATTGATTGGCAGAGGATTGACAGGCCAGCTCAGGAAGCAAAGAAGTCAATACATGCGTATTATGAAAGATTGTTGCAGGCATTCAAGCATCACAGTGGTACAGAGACAATTGAAGCGAAAGACATACTCCATTTTGTGTTCAGATTTGTGGAAGGATTGAGACCTGAAATTAGCCAGATGATTAAGAGACATTTGATTTGTGGCAAGCAAAGCTGATTGATGAGGTGTTGCAGTATGCAAAATACTGTAGTGATGAGATTGGGATGAAGCAGAAAAAGCGGAAAGAGAAGGCGATAGTGATGCAGATTAAAGCAGCTCAAACAGAGGTGCAAAGGAATTTTCCACAGCAGTTACAACAGCAGCAGCAGGGAAACATGATGTTTCACCCCAGATGAGAGGTAGGGGACGTGGATGAAATATGAATCGTGTTCCAGACTTAGGTACTGTAGTGGTTCAGTATGGTGTGCAGGGACTAAAGAAGTTATTGCCATGTCATCTTTGCGGAGCCATTGGGTGTTGGAAACAGGAGTGTCCAATGATGGTGCAGGAAGGTGTCGTTAAGCAGAGTAATGACATCAATTCTTTTCAGAATGTGAGAGTACTGAGAGTGAGGGGTCCTAATCCAAATGTTCAGAATAATGTGAATCAAGTGTAACATTTTCAGCCCATACAGCAGGTGCAAATGCCACGCGCACAAATGTCACAGTTGCAGCCAATGCAACAGCAGGTTCCCGTGGTATCTAGACAGCAAATTAAAATACCTAAAGCACCGATGGAACAGCAATAGATGATGCTTTCTCAACAGTTCACAGGTCAGAGGCATAACCAAAGTAGTAACACAGTGCACCAATTCCTATTACTCAGTAAGAATGAAATAAATGAAGACTGGACGAGTGACAGTTCAGATGAGGAGCCATGTGTGCTTGCAAACCTCCTTAGAAGTAGACCAAAGAGGTCCCTATGTGAAGGGAAAGGTTATGGGTCACAGAGTTTCATTCTTGTTTGACACAGAAGCTACACGCTCTAAAGTGAGTTCCAAATTTGCCCCCTTCAGGTTGAACAGTTCAGGTTGTGAGAGTAGCAAACCAGCATTTGACAAACCCGATTACAGATCCAGTTCAAGTTGAGAATGGCAACTTTCAGAGATTGCACAAATTTGTAGTCTGCGATTCAAGTCCGGTAACCCTACTGGGAAAAGACTTGCTGTGTTAAGCGAAGCGTTCAATAACTTGTTCAAATGAGGGAATTGAGATCCAGATGAATAGTGATGATGAAGTTGACCAAGCCCCAGAGATAGAGTGTGAAACTACAAATGAAGAATACCCACTGATTGAATTTTTCCCGATGTTCACAGTGAAAGAGCTTCCTCCTCATTTGCAGGGAACAGTTAAAGAGAAAATGTGGGATCTGATAGGAAAAGAAGTAGGTTTATTAAAGGGAGTTGAGACAGTTAAAGTTACTGTGAAGCCGAATGCAGTTTTCCCTCAAATTCCACAGTACCACATGCCGCAAGATGTCTCTATGAAAGTAACCCAGATAATTGTAGACTTTGTAAAGCAAGGGGTTCTGAAGGAAGTATTGAGCAGTCCATGTAATTCACTGATAATGGGTTTGAAAAAGCCCTGTGGGAAAGTTAAAATTGTTCAGGATTTGAGAAAAATAAATGAGATTGTGGTCAAATGTTGTCCCGTGGTGCCACATCCAGCTGTGATATTGTTTCAGATTCCATGTGATGCCGAATAGTTCGCTATCATCGATTTGTCACAAGCTTTCTTTTCTGTGCCTCTTCATGAGGATAGTCAATTTCACATTTGTTTTAAATTCCTGTATCGAGTTTATTGCTGGTGCCAAATTCCTCAGTGGTTTTCAGAGTCACCTTCCATATTCAATCAGATCTTGAAAAATAATTTGGAGTCGTTGGAATTGCCTTTCCAATCAACCTTGGTGCAGTACATTGATGGCTTTCTGATTGTGTCCAAAACAAGGGACGAGTGCAAGTATGATATGATTGCCCTGTTGAACCATTTGGGAAAGAATGGTCATAAAGTGTCTCCACTTAAATTGCAGTACTGTCAGAAGGTAGTGAAGTACTTGGGTCATCAGACTGGGTTTAAGAAAGATATCCAGAGAAAGTATTACAACCATATTGCAGATAAATCCCCCGACCACACAGAGAGATAACAGGATGTTTTTAGGGATGGTAGGCTATTGTCGCCAATGGATTCCAAGTTTTTCAGTCATTTCAAGACCATTGCAGAAGCTAACTCATAAGGAAGTCACTGATCCCATAGTGTTAGACCCGGCTGAAATGAAAGCATTCACTGAATTGAGAGAGAGTCTGTGCAGGGCTCAAGCGTTGGGTATGCCTGATAACACAAAACCTTTCACATTGTTTTGTCATGAGCGTAATGCATGTTCTTTGTCTTGACCCAAGTACATGGAGGAGTAAACCACCCACTAGCATATTTTTCAGCTACTTTAGACCCAGTTGCAGCAGCCTTACCGTGTTGTTTGCGTGCAGTCGCAGTAGCTGGTCAGAGCCTTACACAGTGTGAAGGCATTGTAATGGGACATCCCCAGACTGTAATGGTCCTCACTCTACTTACAAGGACGAAAACCCAATATTTGACTGGTGCGAGCTTGACCAGATATGAAACAAGTATTCTAGGGTTACCAAATGTGTCATTGAAAAGATGTACAGTGCTGAACCTGGCAACATTACTTCCAAATGAAAATGTCGTGATTGAAAAGGTGGAAGATGTTGAGCATGATTGTCTTGAAATAACTGACGTGTGCACAAAACCGAGACCTGACATTAGAGATACCCGATTAGAAGAAAATGACCAAATTATCTTTGTCAATGGTTCTTGTCTAAGAGACAATACAGAGACACTGAGAGCAGGATATGCTGTGGGCACCATTACTGGTACTTTGGAAGTTTCTTGGCTTCAAGGAGTGTATTCTGCCCAAGTAGCGGAACTGGTAGCCCTTACTAGAGCTTGCCATGTTTCTGCTCAGCTTAAAGTTACCATCTGTACAGATAGCCAGTATGGATTTGGAATAGTCCATGATTTTGGCCAGTTGTGGTCACAGAGAGGTTTCATGACCTCTTCTGGTTCACAAGTGAGAAATGGTGAGATAATTAAAGAATTGTTGCATGCTATTCAAATGCCTGAAAAGATTGCTGTGGTGAAATGCAGTGCACATCTAATGTCGCAGGACTTTGTGTCATTGGGAAATGGATATGTCGATAAAGTCGCAAGGTTTTGCACATTGAGCTGTATATCATTCAAAGACAAGTGGGAACTGTTACGTGAAGAAGGTGAAACTTGTACAAGTTATGCATTGAAAATAATTGATACTTTGGAAGAATTTAAAACATTGCAGAATAATGTTGACAGGGAGGAAAAGCGTTCATGGAGGAAAATGAAATGTGTGCAAAGACAAGATGAATTGTGGGTTTCAGAAGACAGTCAGTTGGTTTTGCCAAATAGCCTGTTATCCCAAATGGCAAGGTACTATCATGGTCAAGCACATATTGGGAGGGATGCAAAGATTAGTTTGTTCAAATATGATTGGCTCCACCCAAAGTTTAGACAAGTTGCTGAAACAGTTTGCCATCGTTGTCTAATTTGCCAACAACTAAACACGAGATTAGGGACAGTGGTTAATTTGAGCAACATTGGAAGAGCGGGCGGTCCATTCAGCAGAATGCAGATGGATTTTATTGAGATGCCTGTGTGTGGAGGTTTGAGGTATGTGTTGGTGATTATCTGCATCTTTAGTCACTGGATTGAAGCTTACCCCACACAAAGAAATGATAGTCTCACAGTAGCAAAACTACTGCTTAGGGAATGTATACCGCGTTTCGGGTTTCCAATCTCTTTAGAATCAGATAGGGGAAGTCACTTCAACAATGAAGTAATTAAATGACTGTGTGCAGCATTGAACATTGAGCAGAAGTTGCATTGTAGTTATCGCCCTGAAGCATCAGGACTAGTGGAACAGATGAATGGTACCTTGAAGTCAAGAGTTGCAAAGATGTGTGAGTCCACAAATTTGAAATGGCCTGACGTATTGCCGTTAGTGGTGATGTCAATGAGAAACACACACGACAGGAAGACAGGATTATCACCGCATGACATCCTCATGGGCAGAGAAATGAGGTTACCAGCGGTGCCTGCAAATGCACTCGTCAACATTACAGATGATATGGTGTTGGACTACTGCAGAGGTCTGGCTGATGTGGTTCGCTCTTTTTCTCAGCAGGTGGAAGCCACCACACTACCACCGATCCATGACCCAGGGCACAATCTGAGAGCTGGAGACTGGGTTGTGGTCCGGAAGCACGTGAGGAAAACGTGTTTGGAGCCTCGTTGGAAGGGACCTTATCAGGTAGTTTTGACAACTACCACAGCTGTGAAGTGTGCTGAAATTCCGAACTGGATTCATGGAAGTCACATGAAGTAAGTGGCATGTTCACTGGATCATGAGGAAGAAGACTTGTTGAGAGTACCAACAACAGTGAAACAAGTCTCAGGGTCGGAAAAAGAAAAAAGGGAACTGAGACCAGGCCCATTGGGGACGGTTCAGTCACTCATGTGAGATAAAGGAAAAGACCTCCAGGTGGGTGAGAGAGAGCCTATCTCAAATGAGGCAATAAGAGAGCCTAGTCAGAGGTGGGCTTTCCCTCAAGCAGACGAGCCTGAGAGACAAACAGAGCGATTGCCAGACCCAGAGGGGAACGAAAGTCACTGTGATCTGACGCCTCCTAAACCGATTGCAGGTCCACCAAGAGAAAACACCGCAGAACAAGGAGAAGGTTCAAGTCTACTCTGAAGAGAACCCTGACAAAAGCTCCACTGAAAGGAGATAAGTGGCGGAGTCACAAGTAGAAAGAAGAAAAGAAGTGGTTGCCGAAACCACAATAGAGGAAGAAGTAGATACTACAAGGACAGAAGATCTGAGTGAAGGAGAACTGAATGGTGATCGAAAATTGAAAAGAAATAGAATAGCGAGTCAAAGATATGCAGGTCCTGAATGGGCATATGCAACTACAAATGAATGTCAGCAAGAGTTTTTGTATTTTTGTTTTGATAGAGACATTCTGGGTCAGTATTTTGGCACTTGCAGGAAGCTGATGAACTGAACTGTTGAAACAATCTGAGAAAATGTTTGAGAAAGAGACCGTTGAAAGTAACCGCAAGAGACATTGATAACCTGATTTGACTTTCGAAAACTGATTTTGATAAAGCTCCTAACCGATTTTGATGAGGGCTCCTGGAAGTGAGACTGAAAGCTTTAAATAATCACTGAAAGAAGAGTTGTCTATTTTTGATTTTTGCTGCAAGTTTTCTAAAGTTTCTTCTGCTTTCTGATTCTTTACAGATCATGAGTAACAACAGGGTAGAAATGCTAGGCGCTGTAAATAGATGAGTATTGGTTTGGCGATTATGTGTGGGATATTGTTTGTGGTGTTGATTGTGGGTATGTCTGTTCTTGATAAGAGTGAAGCCAACCATACTTCTGCTTTTGAGATGACTACTGCACTAAGGCAATACAGAAGTTTAGGTTAGATGAGAAATATTTGCAAAGCAATACTAATGAGCTAGGAAAAGTTTCTTTTAATGTTTTCTATCACTTGAGTGAGTATGTTGAGACCATGGGTGCGAAGAATTGTTATGTGTGTGAGCAGGTTCCTTCATCAGTCGAGAAAGGAGTTACCTATCATAACCTACGGAATAAGTTGTAGTCTGCTGCACGATTTTATAACCAGGAGTACATACAGTACTTTTACTCGAATTATGATGTTGTGTTTTTGTTTGTTCCTATAATTAGGTGTTGGAGTAGAGTAGTTAAGGATAATGACTGACATAGTAATAGTTAAAGGTTTCTTTGAAACTACATTGACGTTTGGCACAGCTTATGCACACCACAATAATCTGACATGCTTGCTTACACCTTTAGAGAAAAGATTTGAAGAAGTTTCCAAAAGTGAATGAATTACATCATGAGACATAGAGGAGGGAGTCTCTTCTGGTATAGTGGGAGATAAATTTGGAGCAGTGATTCCTTCAGTGGGATTCATTTTGAGTTCGATAAAGATTCGAAAGTTGTCTACTATTGTGGATAACATGCTGACAAATTTTTCAGGGGCCATACTCCTGATAGATACTGAGTTAGCTGCTGATAGAGCTATGACTCTTCAAAATCATCTTGCTTTAGACATTCTTTTAGAAAAGGGTGGTGGAGTCTGTAGAATGATTAATTCTAGGCATTGTTGTTCGTGTTTATTCATGATAATAGTAAAGAAATCAGAGGCTTAATTACTAATTTAACTAATTAAAGTGCTAATTTGAAAGAATTGAAAGAACCAGGTGTTTGGGAAAAGGTTGGCAAAGGCTTTGCTTCAGTGGGAAATTGGCTCAGCAACATTTGAAATGGGATACTACTGAAAATCTTGCAGGGAAAATTGGTTATTGTGGTTTGTCTAATTGGAATATGGGGATTGTCTACATTATGCAAAAAGATTATATCGAAAAGGTCAAAGACTAATCAGAGGAGGGAAGAAAAGAAAAGGGAACAATTGTATAGAGAAAATTCAAAGAGGAAACAAAAATATGAGGAGATTGAATGGACAGAATTTTAGCTGATGCAAAACTTTGTGGGAGGTAGTTAGTGTGATGACACATTTAGTCATCAGAGGAGGGATTTCTAGCGCAGGTGTTTTAATAAAAATTATTAATGAGTATTCACGTATTCTGAATAAGTGACTTGTGTAGAAAATGTAGTAACGTAGAAAAATAATGCACACACTTGAAAATGTGATTACCAAGAGTGGCCGCCAATGTTCACAAAGTGTACTTACTAGTGAATTAACCCCTTCCCCGCCACGGACGTAATGGTTACGTCCATGGCAGCGCCCGTGTGGCGCCATGGACGTAACCATTACGTCCTGCATGCTGCCCTCGGGAGAAGTGCTAGCGCTCCCCCCGAGGGCCGAAGGTCAGGGCAGAAAGGGGAATCCCTTCCCCTTCAACCCCTGACCCCCCGACCCCCCTGTGACGTCAGCGCGCAAGCACGCGCTGACAATCACACAACCTCCCCCATCGCGCTGGAAGCAGAGCTTCCAGCGCGATCGAAAGAGAAATTCTCAGCATTTCTCTTTCGATCACGTGGGGGAGGCAAGGAGAGGCTTCAAAGGGAAGGAAATGTATTTCCTTCCCTTTGAAGTCTCTCCCAGGGTTTCAAAAGCCGGATTGCTTGCAATCCGGCTTTTGACACCCCACTAGACACCAGGGATTTATTTATTTTTTGTTTGAAAGTGACATAAGGGAGCGACCCCTTGGGCAAGGGTCGCTCCAAGGGGGGCATTTTTTTGAAGGCCTTTTCTGCCCCCAGGCAGAAACCTCTAGGCACCAGGGATCTTTTTTTTTTTTTCTTTTTGTTATTTTTTTTTTTTGGGTGGAGAGCGACCCATTAGGCAAGGGTCGCTCCCCTAGTGGGCAAATTGTATTTAGACCATTTCTACCCCCCTTGGGGGCAGATTGGCCGATTGTAGGTCAATCTGCCCCCAAGGGGGGC
Source organism: Pleurodeles waltl (assembly GCF_031143425.1). NCBI lineage: Eukaryota > Metazoa > Chordata > Amphibia > Caudata > Salamandridae > Pleurodeles > Pleurodeles waltl. The sequence goes on from NC_090448.1 coordinate 516,461,684, forward strand.
AGAAACCACTAGGCACCAGGGAGCTTTTTTTTGCGCCGTCACGCAAGGGGAGAGACCTTGTAGGCAAGGGTCGCTCCCCGGGGGGGTGGGGGGGGGGGTAAATTTATTTTAGGCCAGAAACCTCTAGGCGGCAGGGCAATTATTTGTTTGTGTTTTTTTTATTTTTTTTTAGAGGTGGGGAGCAACCCATTAGGCAAGGGTCACTCCCCTGGGGGGCAAATTGTATTTAGACCATTTCTACCCCCCTTGGGGGCAGATTGGCCGATTGTAGGTCAATCTGCCCCCAAGGGGGCAGAAACCACAAGGCACCGGGGATTTTTTTTGGGGCGCCAATGTCACGCAGGGGGAGCGACCCCATAGGCAAGGGTCGCTCCCAGGGGGTTAGGGGGGTTGGGAGGTCGGGGACAAATTTATTTTAGGCCATTTCTGACCCCCCTGGGGCCGGCTGAGCTAGAGGCCAAAATCCACAGGTAGGCACTGTTTTCTGTTTTTCTACGAAAAAATGTGATGTGTCCACGTTGTGTTTTGGGCCATTTCCTGTCACGGGCGCTAGGCCGCGACAGGAAGGCATCTTGGATTCCCCTGGGTTTCTAGTTTTCAAAAATGCGCTGGTTTGCTAGGTTTCCCCAGGTGCCGGCTGAGCTAGAGGCCAAAATCCACAGGTAGGCACTGTTTTCTATGAAAAAATGTGATGTGTCCACGTTGTGTTTTGGGCCATTTCCTGTCGCGGGCGCTAGGCCTACCCACACAAGTGAGGTATCATTTTTATCCGGAGACTTGGGGGAACGCTGGGTGGAAGGAAATTTGTGGCTCCTCTTAGATTCCAGAACTTTCTGTCACCGAAATGTGAGGAAAATGTGTTTTTTTAGCCAAAATTTGAGGTTTGCAAAGGATTCTGGGTAACAGAACCTGGTCAGAGCCCCACAAGTCACCCCATCTTGGATTCCCCTAGGTCTCTAGTTTTCCGAAATGCACAGGTTTGGTAGGTTTCCCTAGGTGCCGGCTGAGCTAGAGGCCAAAATCTACAGGTAGGCACTTTGCAAAAAACAGCTCTGTTTTCTTTCAAAAAAAGGGATGTGTCCACGTTGCGTTTTGGGGCATTTCCTGTCGCGGGCGGTAGGCCTACCCACACAAGTGAGGTATAATTTTTATCGGGAGACTTGGGGGAACGCTGGGTGGAAGGAAATTTGTGGCTCCTCTCAGATTCCAGAACTTTCTGTCACCGAAATGTGAGGAAAATGTGTTTTTTTAGCCAAAATTTGAGGTTTGCAAAGGATTCTGGGTATCAGAACCTGGTCAGAGCCCCACAAGTCACCCCATCTTGGATTCCCCTAGGTCTCTAGTTTTCAAAAATGCACAGGTTTGGTAGGTTTCCCTAGGTGCCGGCTGAGCTAGAGGTCAAAACCTACAGGTAGGCACTTTGCAAAAAACAGCTCTGTTTTCTTTAAAAAAAAGGGATGAGTCCACGTTGCGTTTTGGGGCATTTCCTGTCGCGGGCGCTAGGCCTACCCACACAAGTGAGGTATCATTTTTATCGGGAGACTTGGGGGAATGCTGGGTGGAAGGAAATTTGTGGCTCCTCTCAGATTCCAGAACTTTCTGTCACTGAAATGTGAGGAAAATGTGTTTTTTTAGCCAAATCTTGAGGTTTGCAAAGGATTCTGGGTAACAGAACCTGATCAGAGCCCCACAAGTCACCCCATCTTGGATTCCCCTAGGTCTCTAGTTTTCAAAAATGCACAGGTTTGGTAGGTTTCCCTAGGTGCTGGCTGAGCTAGAGGCCAAAACCTACAGGTAGGCACTTTGCAAAAAACAGCTCTGTTTTCTTTAAAAAAAAGGGATGTGTCCACGTTGCATTGTGGGGCATTTCCTGTCGCGGGAGCTAGGCCTACCCACACAAGTGAGGTATCATTTTTATCGGGAGACTTGGGGGAACGCTGAGGGGAAGGAAATTTGTGGCTCTTCTCAGATTCCAGAACTTTCTGTCACCGAAATGTGAGGAAAATGTGTTTTTTTAGCCAAATTTTGAGATTTGCAAAGGATTCTGGGTAACAGAACCTGGTCAGAGCCCCACAAGTCACCCCATCTTGGATTCCCCTAGGTCTCTAGTTTAAAAAAATGCACAGGTTTGGTAGGTTTGCCCAGGTGCCGGCTGAGCTAGAGGTCAAAATCTACAGGTAGGCACTTTGCAAAAAACAGCTCTGTTTTCTTTCAAAAAAAGGGATGTGTCCACGTTGCGTTTTGGGGCATTTCCTGTCACGGGCGGTAGGCCTACCCACACAAGTGAGGTATCATTTTTATCGGGAGACTTGGGGGAACGCTGGGTGGAAGGAAATTTGTGCCTCCACTCAGATTCCAGAACTTTCTGTCACAGAAATGTGAGGAACATGTGTTTTTTTTGCCAAATTGTGAGGTTTGCAAAGGATTCTGGGTAACAGACCCTGGTCAGACCCCCACAAGTCACCCCATCTTGGATTCCCCTAGGTCTCTAGTTTTCAAAAATGCACAGGTTTGGTAGGTTTCCCTAGGTGCCGGCTGAGCTAGAGGTCAAAACCTACAGGTAGGCACTTTGCAAAAAACAGCTCTGTTTTCTTTAAAAAAAAGGGATGAGTCCACGTTGCGTTTTGGGGCATTTCCTGTCGCGGGCGCTAGGCCTACCCACACAAGTGAGGTATCATTTTTATCGGGAGACTTGGGGGAATGCTGGGTGGAAGGAAATTTGTGGCTCCTCTCAGATTCCAGAACTTTCTGTCACTGAAATGTGAGGAAAATGTGTTTTTTTAGCCAAATCTTGAGGTTTGCAAAGGATTCTGGGTAACAGAACCTGATCAGAGCCCCACAAGTCACCCCATCTTGGATTCCCCTAGGTCTCTAGTTTAAAAAAATGCACAGGTTTGGTAGGTTTGCCCAGGTGCCGGCTGAGCTAGAGGTCAAAATCTACAGGTAGGCACTTTGCAAAAAACAGCTCTGTTTTCTTTCAAAAAAAGGGATGTGTCCACGTTGCATTGTGGGGCATTTCCTGTCGCGGGAGCTAGGCCTACCCACACAAGTGAGGTATCATTTTTATCGGGAGACTTGGGGGAACGCTGAGGGGAAGGAAATTTGTGGCTCTTCTCAGATTCCAGAACTTTCTGTCACCGAAATGTGAGGAAAATGTGTTTTTTTAGCCAAATTTTGAGATTTGCAAAGGATTCTGGGTAACAGAACCTGGTCAGAGCCCCACAAGTCACCCCATCTTGGATTCCCCTAGGTCTCTAGTTTAAAAAAATGCACAGGTTTGGTAGGTTTGCCCAGGTGCCGGCTGAGCTAGAGGTCAAAATCTACAGGTAGGCACTTTGCAAAAAACAGCTCTGTTTTCTTTCAAAAAAAGGGATGTGTCCACGTTGCGTTTTGGGGCATTTCCTGTCACGGGCGGTAGGCCTACCCACACAAGTGAGGTATAATTTTTATCGGGAGACTTGGGGGAACGCTGGGTGGAAGGAAATTTGTGCCTCCACTCAGATTCCAGAACTTTCTGTCACAGAAATGTGAGGAACATGTGTTTTTTTTGCCAAATTTTGAGGTTTGCAAAGGATTCTGGGTAACAGACCCTGGTCAGACCCCCACAAGTCACCCCATCTTGGATTCCCCTAGGTCTCTAGTTTAAAAAAATGCACAGGTTTGGTAGGTTTCCCTAGGTGCCGGCTGAGCTAGAGGCCAAAATCTACAGGTAGGCACTTTGCAAAAAACAGCACTGTTTTCTGTGATGTGTCCACGTTGTGTTTTGGGGCATATCCTGTCACGGGCGCTAGGTTTACCCACACAAGTGAGGTATAATTTTTATCGGGAGACTTGGGGGAACATAGAATAGCAAAACAAGTGTTATTGCCCCTTGTCTTTCTCTACATTTTTCCCTTCCAAATGTAAGACAGTGTGTGAAAAAGACGTCTATTTGAGAAATGCCCTGTAATTCACATGCTAGTATGGGCACCCCGGAATTCAGAGATGTGCAAATAACCACTGCTTCTCAACACCTTATCTTGTGCCCATTTTGGAAATACAAAGGTTTTCTTGATAGCTATTTTTTACTCTTTATATTTCAGCAAATGAATTGCTGTATACCCTGTATAGAATGAAAACCCACTGCAGGGTGCAGGTCATTTATTGGCTCTGGGTACCTAGAGTTCTTGATGAACCTACAAGCCCTATATATCCCTGCAAGCAGAAGAGTCCAGCAGACGTAACGGTATATTGCTTTCGAAAATCTGACATTGCAGGAAAAAGTTACAGAGTAAAACGTAGAGAAAAATATTTGTTTTTTCCACCTCAATTTCAATATTTTTCTTTTTCAGTTGTTATTTTCTGTAGGAAACCCTTGTAGGATCTACACAAATTACCCCTTGCTGAATTCAGAATTTTGTCTACTTTTCAGAAATGTTGCGGGGATCCAGCGTTTGTTTCATGCCCATTTCTGTCACTGACTGGAAGGAGGCTGAAAGCACAAAAAATCGTAAAAATGGGGTATGTCCCAGTAAAATGCCAAAATTGTGTTGAAAAATTGGGTTTTCTGATTCAAGTCTGCCTGTTCCTGAAAGCTGGGAAGCTGGTGATTTTAGCACCACAAACCCTTTGTTGATGCCCTTTTCAGGGAAAAAAACACAAGCCTTCTTCTGCAGCCCCTTTTTCCCATTTTTTTAAAAAAACCAAAATTTTCACCATATTTTGGCTAATTTCTTGGCCTCCTTCTGGGGAACCCACAAGGTCTGGGTACCTATAGAATCCCTAGGATGTTGGAAACAAAGGACGCAAATTTGGCTTGGCTAGCTTATGTGGACAAAAAGTTATGAGGGCCTAAGCGCGAACTGCCCCAAATAGCCAAAAAAAGGCTTGACACCTGAGGGGGAAAAGGCCTGGCAGCGAAGGGGTTAATATTATGAAATGTTGAATATGTTTGACTAATGTAGGAGTATGTCATATTATGGGTGATGCAGTAAGCTTTAGCTTTACCAATTGTAGGCCTAACTTAGCAAATGTCTTGGTGTAGTTTACAAGGCCTCATGTTAAAACAGTATTTCTTAACGTTTAATAAAATGGCTGTCCAAGAGAGTTAAACTGTGATTTCTGTTGTATTGTTTAAATGTGCTCATAACGGCAGCTTCTCATAAGAACCAACTGTTAGAAGATGCTGTTCCTGCTAATATAACATTTTGTAGGTAATGTGTGTGAGCCTGACTTTCTCAGGAGGAGAACAATGGAGATTCTGACTGGAGTGGAAGCTGCAACAATATTGTTACCTGACAAGCCGGATGATGAGGACATTACAGGACAAACCAATAAACAACATGTGAACGGTGTAATAGTAGAATTCATAAATTTGGAATTTTAGTTTTATTGGACAAAGTGGGAACATACGATTAACTGACCAAGAGGGATTTGGGAAGTAGTTTTAATTTAACAATGTTGCCCTGAGAGAAGACAGACCCATTGCCTATTTGTTTGCTTGCCGTGAGGGCAATATTTCTTGTGCGTCTTGACAAGACCCATGCTAATCTTTAATGCTTAGAGACTGCATTTTCCGAACTTTGATGCTGAATCCTGATGCCTTGCTGATCAACTGATGTCCTGAGGACGAAGACTGACTCTGCTTGCACTTCCACACTGAGGATAGGTATTGTAAATGAGATTGATGATTATTATGCATATTTGCTTTTTCTTTCTAGGCACCAACTGCACTGATAGAGCCATAGTTAGATGTTTTCCAAATTTGTGTTACTGAATCTTTTTGCCTGAAGTCCAACATGCTGATGCTAATGTGGTGTTAGTTAAGGATCCTCACTAATGAAATCATGCTAATAGGGTTTAATGCTTGACGTATTTCTCTGCTAAACTTAATGTATGTGATTACGTTGACACAGTTGACTTTTTTACTGATTTGCACCATAACTTTAGAATGTGTTGTAGTTCAAGCTTTGATTAGATTATGTTTCTTCCGCCGCTTTGGACAGCCAGTATTGTTTCTGTATGTGTTTCATTTTGTTTTGCGATTAATCTACATGACCTTAGTATTGTTAATATAGGGAAATAAATATTCTAACTTTTACTAAAAGGTGTGGTTATTCATGACTGAAAGATCATGGTGCGTGATAACTGCTGACTCCGTTGATTATTGATATTACTGATTGCTAATGATTATTGATTATTGTGTATTGGTTATTGATTATGTACTGGAGCTATGGTAAGAACATCTTAATTGCGAGTCAAAAGGTTCATCAACCTATTTGAATCCCCTGGTAAGTTTACTTATTAAGGTCAGATGCGCTAACAGGTTGCAGCCCAACACCCGATTCATCAGCGGGGAGCTCCCCTTTGGGTGTTGTGCTGAGGGATGGGCACCCCAGTGGCAGAAACAGCAAGACCGGGTGCCAGTGCAGTTGGCAGTGGGGACCCTCTCCGTCTCCGCTAATACACTCGTTCATTAACTCCAGGACAGCAGAGAAACACCTGTTCACTCAAAGTCCATTGGGGATATCCAATAATAACTGCTTGTACCACCCCCTGCTGGGAACAGCGGAGGAGGTGTGGTGGGCACCAAAGTACTCTTGACAAATTTACCCAGCCTTGGGGGACCTCTCTACTCCCAGAGGTGGGCAGCTCCGATGACTGTACACCAGACTATGTGGCCCTCCCAGCAGCTATTACACAGTTGCTGGACATGCTTGACACCAAAATAGGGGCAGTGGGCACCGAGGTTACCCTGCTCCATCAAGATCTCTGTAATGCTGTGGGCCGGATTACAGAAGCCTAAACTAGGGTTTCTGGCTTGGAGGACTCTGTTACTTCCCTACAGCAAACACTGACCAAACTCACAGCTGTCACTAAGGAGTTGGCGGCCCGGTTTGAGCAGGCAGAGGGCAGGGGCAGCCACAATAACCTGCAGTTCGTTGGTTTTCTGGAGGGGTGCGAAGGCTCCTCAATTCAACAATTTGTGGATCAGTGGCTCTGCACTTTGATGCCCCCTGAGGCCCTTACCCCATACTTTGTGATCTAGCAGGCCCATGGGACCCTAGTGTGACCCTCCTCCTCCCGGGGCTAAGCTTAGACCGGTAATCGCCAAACTCCTCAACTATATAGACAGAGATGCCATCCTTAAGCACACCAGACTCCAAGACAAAATCATCTACCAATCACAAGCTATCCTGATCTTCCCAAACTACACAAGGATGGTCAAGCAAAAATGACTATCCTTTCAGGCAGTCAAGCAACGTCTTCAAGAACTTAACATATGGTACATGCTTCCGGTGAAACTGAAAGTTCTGTACCAGTCCCAGACCCTTTTCTCTGAAACACCCCGGAGGTCTGTAAGTGCACTGATGAGTAAGTCTCAGCAAAGCCGCATACTCCTCCATGAATTGTCTCAGATTTGCCCCAGGAAGACAGGTACAGCTGACCTTAGAAGGCCCTAGGGAAGAGTAGTAATCAGTCTCTTTCCTCGTGGAGGATCCCCCGGTGCTTTGATGACCACTTGGTGACTGGTGGCAGCTCTCAATCCTCACAGGCATCGATATGAAAACCTTTTTTGTATTACTGTGCCTTTTTCCCATTTTTGCTTATCCAGGTCGTGCCTCCTCTAGACTCCAAGGTATATTTGCTGATGAGTGATCCTAAGATATTTGGAGTAGTTCTTCGCTTTCTCTACTTGTCCTTGTTTTATTCCTTTTGGTATGGGGAGTCATTGGATCAGGCCTGACAGGGTTCCCTGTTGGGGCCCAGAGTGGGTCAGCTCTGTGACAGATACACCCTGTTCTCGATATATGGGGGGTAAGTTCTGAAATGTATGGTCCATGTACTGCTTGCCTATATGTAACTGGTATATACTTTTTGGTTTTATATTCATATTATCTGTCTGTCGCACTTCAATCCCCTCGCGTACCCAAAAATATGCTTTCCACAAACGCCCCTGACATGAGTAACCCCTCGTCAGACAGTACACTAGACCACCTGCGAGTGATATCATGGAATGTGAATGGCATACTGGACAAAGTTAAGAGAGGTGCAGTCTCTTCCTTCTGCTACTTGCTCTCACCATAAAACCCCTAGCAGTCTGGGCACATCTGGATGCTCAACTACATGAATTTGAATGGGGAACGGGGCTCTCAGACAGAATTGCATTACACGCCAACAACGTTCCTTTTTTCCTCATGTTCATGGATGAATCTGGACCCTGGATGCTGCAAATCCTGCCTATGTTTGGAGAGACCTTGGATCTCTGGGTCAATAAATTCAAATCCACTTTCTTCATGGCCAGTGCCAGTCCACAGATCTCTGCTGGCATTGGACATGCAGGTAGCCTTGCCTGGATTAAAGTATCTGGGTGTATTCGTAATTCCAGACAAAAGCTTGATGTGGTTTAACAATTGAAATCTTGTCCTAACTTGCATACAGGAGGATATCAAAATCTAGTTTGTCCGGCCGCTTTCCCTAACTGGAAGGTGAGCCATCTTTAAAATAGTGTCCCTGCTCCACCTTCTTTAACAGCTACAGAATTTTCCTTAAGAGGTCCCATGTTGGTGGATCCCCAGACTAAACTCCATTCTTACCACCTTTCTTTGGTGTGGAGGTGCTCCCCGTATATCTCTCAACAAATGCTTTCAGTCCACACACTGTGGGGTTTTGACGTCAAAAACATTGAATAATATTACTGTGGTGCACATCTCCTTGTAATCAATGATTGGTGGTATGGTCTCTGGGACAACCCCACGTATGTGTTGGAGCAGTGGGCAATTGTAGATATCTCTGTTTTCTCCTATCTTTACAGGGACGGCGATGGGGGTTCTCTGCCCCCAGAGGTGAGGGTTGTATTTCACCTCTGGCATTCCTCTCTTCAAGGATGGGGTGGAGGGCAGGCTGACGGAATGGACACAGTTGTGGGAGGGCCACGTAGTCACCCAACTGGTGGCATTAGAGAGCTTTCGTAAATGGGATTCCATTGGGATCTCTCCCCTGGGAGATGCTTTGCAGGGTATGGTATTGGAATCACTCCAGGCCTTGCAGTTGGAATCTCAGCTTCACTGCATCCAGTTTCATAGATATATCCAGCTTTGCCATATTCTTACATCATATTTTCTGCTTCAACAGACCTCCCTAAATTTAATCCCTTGGAAGGTAAGGTTCTTCTGGGTGATCTGAGAGAATTTAAAGTTACTACGATCTACCAAACACTTATTTCAAACCAGCCAGACACCTTTGTAGCCTTTGGAGCAGCATAGGAGGCAGATGAGGGAACTCTGGAGAATGAAGATTGGATGGACGTAGGGTAGTCGCTATAGCTGCCGACTTGCACTCACCCAATTTAAATACCTTCACAGGGTTTATCTCACGTGTCATAGACTCTAACATATAGGGTTGATTGTCACCCAACTTTCTGATGCAGCGTGGATGAGGGCACCTTTATTCCCACAGTGTGGGGCTGTCTGAAGCTGCCAGGGTTCTGGTGAAGAGTGATGGCCTGCTTAGGAGAAGTTCTCTCCTGGTCGATTCCAATGGACCCTAAATTGACACTTCTTCATCTCACTGACAACTTGGGCGGTAACAGGTATGGACAATCCCTACTATTTTTGGGCCTAACTTTGGCCAAGCGTGATATAGCACGAGAGTGGCGGTCTGAGGCCTCACCATTCCTGGAAGCTTGGAAGAAGGGACTGGATAATTGTACGGGATTGGAATAGCAGAATTCAAGACCACGGGGTGCCCCCAGAAACACCATAAAGTGTGGCAGACGTGGACAGACCAAAGGGGTACAGTGCTGGAGCCCCCACACTATTCAGGATGAAATCTAGACTTTTGAAGGATGGGAGTGGTTGGCTGGTTTGTGTCAGGAATTTTCTGTGTTATGATTGACAGTGGGGGTGTCGTAGGACGGGATATTTATGTGCAGGTTCCTACCTTTTCTTTGTATACAAGGTCATTGATCATTGGTTTATTGTGTTTGGCCTAAAAAATAATTCCTAATCTAGCTTTATGTTGATGTGTAATAAAGGCACTTTCCTTAAGGGCACTTATTTGGAGGTGTGCATTATTTCCCTAGTGCAAATGTGATTTTGCTGCAATTGTGTACATTTTGTTTATGGGGAGTGTGTGGTCAGCTTGTTTAGCTCATGTAGAGCTTCTGAGACATCCACTGAAGGGTGCTTTGAAAATTACTTCCTCCGTATGGTAAATCTTGGTGCTGACTGGTCTAGCTGCTGGTGAAAGCCACTCATGTTGCCCCTCCCCCTAATATTCACATGATTCCAAGAGTAGTTCTCCATTGCATAGTATTATTGGTAATTTCTAATTTGGGAGTTCACAGTCCTAATTCCCACAACAGAGACAGGAACCTTCAGGGAACAGTCTCTATCACAGGGGTCTCCAACCAGTAGCTCAGGAGCTACTGGTACTTCCCAGCTCGCTGGAAGTCACTCATCGGAGGATAGCTCACCTCAGTAGATCACAGGGAGCGTCTGGTCACATTGAAGGAGGTAATGAAGCTCATTTTCAGATCCTTAGAGTAGCAGTCAGCCAAACCAATAGCATGTCTCCACATTACCAAATAAACACACAATGTGACAGCCTGCTGCAATTAGTCAGCCTGCAACAAGGCTGACTATTTCCTCTTGCAGACTAGTAAAATTGCATGGAGATTGATGATTTTGCAGGTCTCGTTCTATCAATCACACTGTGTAAAAGAATACTCAGCTATAAAAAAAATGACCAATGGAATAAGAGTAGAGTGACTTGAATGTTAGGTTGCAAGAGGTGATCATTATTGGTAACCCTATAAGTGGAAAAATAATTAGGCCCATATTTATACTTTTTTAGTGCCGCATTTGTGTCATTTTTTTATGTAAAATCTGCACAAACGTACAAAATCCAATTGTATTTTGTAAGTTAGCACCAATTTTGCATCAAAAAACGACGCAAATGCAGTGCTAAAAAAAGTATAAATATGGGCCTTAGAATCCTAATGGATGTGGTCATATTGTAACAGTGATCATTTTCATGAGTAGCTAAGGATGATATTCACTGATCAGAAGTAGCTTCCATTATAGAAAGGGTTGGAGATCTCTGCTCTAGCCTATATACTTTGCATAGCCATAGGTAGGGTTCAAAACAGACAGGCTCTGTACCCAAAGGAGTCACTGATGCAACCCCTGTCTTTTCTTTTCTTTTAGACACCACATTTACCAGACAAAAGTGCACTCTTGGAATCTGAGAAGCAGGAAGACATAGCGCCTAGACAATCTACCCCATCTTACCTCTAAGTAGGAAAACCTTGTTTTCTATTGGTGAGATTGTTAAGTGTGAGTTTTAAATGTGCCATCCTAAACTTTCTCTAATCTTACATGAGCCCAGAATTACCACTGGGTGACATACAAATTGGCTTAGATATTTGATTGAGAACTGGCCAATCATGTGGCTAAAGACTTTTGTGCAAGATGTCTGTCCTCTGAAAACTCTGTCTTCAAGTGTCCTTGTGTCCTCATGAAATAATATTGCCCTTCATCTTTTCGAGTACAAGAACATGTCTTAACCTCTTCATTGCTTTGAAAGTTCTGACTCAGAAATTATGTCTGTGCCAATTCAATAGACTCTAATAGACTATCTGAGATTAAGGGGGTCATTCTGAGCTCGGCGGTAAAAGGCTCTTACCGCCGGTCAGAAGACAGCCATTCTACCGCCGAGGCTGCGGTAAACCGCCACGGTCATTCTGACCCACAACTGCCAAGCTGCCAAAAACCCGACATCCACGGAAGGCCGCCTCATCAGCGGTCAGCAATAAACTGGAGATGACCAAACCTCCACCGTCACGCCAACACAAACACGCCCATGCCATTACGACCCACGAATCCACGTGGCGGTCTTTCAACCACGGTATTCCATTGGCGGTACACACCGCCGCGGTCAAAATACACACCCAGCTCCAAAACACAGCCACATTGGACAATTTGAAATACACACACCTGATACACATACAAACACCACTCCCACACATCCAATATACTATAAAACACACACCCACATCACCCACAAACCCCACTACTAGAAATTCAGAGAGAAGGCGAGAGAGAGAGAGAGAGAGCACAGCTATTGAAAACCCCAACACACACAGGAACATAACATCATCACCCACACTACATCCACGCACAAAACACCACACACCACCACACACACCACACTCATCACCACAAACACCACCCCACACCACCCCATGGCACCCCAAAGACACCCCAGGTTCTCGGACCAAGAACTCAGGGTCATGGTGGAGGAAATAATTAGGGTAGAGCCCCAGCTATTCGGCACACAGGTGCAGCACACCACAATAGCCAGGAAGGCGGAGCTATGGCAAAGGATCGTCGACAGGGTCAACGCTGTGGGACAGCATCCCAGAAACCGGGAAGACATCCGAAAGCGCTGGAACGACCTACGGGGGAAGGTGCGGTCGATGGTGTCAAGACACAACATCGCTGTGCAGAAGACTGGCGGCGGACCCCCACCCACTCCTCCCGAATTCACAGCATGGGAGCAAGAGGTCTTGAACATCCTGCATCCTGAGGGCCTCGCTGGAGTAGGCGGAGGAATGGACTCTGGTAAGTCTAATCTCAACTACCTTACCCCCCCCAACCACCAGCATGCCAACCCACACCCCCACCCTCTCCCCCAACCCCCCAGCACACATCCTCCCTGCCAATGTCTCACCAGCACAACCCACCCAACACAACACCAATCCCTGAATGCCAACACAAACCATGGACACCCATCACCTAAGCAAGACCACTGCACATACCCATCCCCCCCCACAAACCACCCTCACAACTCCTCCCACAAGTGAATGCCAGCACTGGGGGACAAGGGCACCCCCAAATCACACGCCATGGCACACACAGAAGCAATAACCATACTCTTTTACCCCTGCAGGGCCCGAACGCCAACACACCGGCCAGGAGGGTCCAGATTTGTCCATGCCGCCCCCAGAACAGGCCCCCAGTGATGACAGCAGCTCTGTCGACCTAGAACCTGATGACCAGCCCGGACCATCGGGGACCTCTGGACAGTCGGTTCCCCACACACAGACACAGGCCACAGCAGACCCAACCCCCTCTGGGAATACCAGCACAGCTCCCACCCAGCGGGCCCATGCCTCTGTCTCCAGGACGTGTCAATCAGCGGTGTGTCCGCCACTACAGGGCACCCAGGCTGACCCACCACCCCAACAACAACAGGGACCTGGGGCAGTGGTAGTGGGCACACCGTCCAGGGGACAGAGGCCCGGGGAAACAGGGGAACTGGGAGGGCTGCAGTGCGAGAGGGGGTGGACCGGCCCAGGGAACCCACTCTCCAAGAGGCCCTCACCACCATCATGGGAGCATACCACCACTCCCAGGAGACGATGGCGACGGTACTGGCCAGGTTCCAGGAGATCCAGGCACAGCAGGAGGAACGGTACATGGGGTTCAGAGACGAACTCAGGAACATAGGTTCCGCAATGGGGACCATCGTCCTGGCCCTCAACCAGATAGTCACCACATTGCGGGACCATGTGGCACCCCAAAGGGCCCCTGTCACTAGCCGGGACCACGAACAGCCTACCACCTCTGCCGGCGCTAGTGGACAGGAGGCCCCCACACAACGACAGGCCACCAGAACCCCACCTCCTGCTGAAGATCAACCACCCCGCAAGCGGAACCTGAGATCACACAAGAAGACAGAGTAGGATGCCAAGACCCCCGCCAGCATAAGATCCCCCCTGATGTCATCCCACTGTCCCACATTGTCACCCTGTCCAACCTTGAACTGCCCCTGCTCCATCCTTCCACAGACATATGGACAATGCACCTGTGCGACTGAGAACTGGACTCTGCCATGGACATTACTCCACCCCCACCCATCACCGTTTTACTATCATGGACCCATATGCAGCACTTAAAATAAATCACCAATTGCACTTCAAAAATCAGGAGTCTGCTTGTATTCTTTACAAATGTATTACACATAATGGTGCAATAATGTTCAGTCACATTGTGATGACAACATACCAATGTCTATAAGCATTAGTCCATGGGCAAACAAAGCAGCAGTCACGCTGTGGGTCATACAGCTCTGAAAAGGGAAAGGAAAGTCAAAAATCAGTTAAAAGGAACTGGGGGGAAACACAGAAAGTAGAGATGCAGGAGGGCAGAAGTAAATGTAAAAAGGCGTGGGTGATTCTTACCTGTGTGCTACTGAAAATACTGTTGTATAACTGTGTCCCTGTTGTCCGTTACGTCCCCGTCATCTTCCTCCTCTTCACTCTCCACAGGCTCCACAACTGCTACAACACCACCATCTGGACCATCCTCCTGCAGGAAAGGCACCTGGCGTCGCAATGCAAGATTGTGAAGCATACAGCAGGCCACGATGATATGACACACCTTCTTTGGTGAGTACATTAGGGATCCACCTGTCATATGCAGGCACCTAAACCTGGCCTTCAGGAGGCCGAAGGTTCTTTCTATAATCCTCCTAGTTCGCCCATGGGCCTCATTGTAGCGTTCCTCTGCCCTGGCCCGGGGATTCGTCACTGGGGTCAATAGCCAAGGCAGGTTGGGGTAACCAGAGTCACCTATTAGCCACACACGGTGTCTCTGTAGCTGTTCCATCACATAAGGGATGCTGCTATTTCGCATGACATACGCGTCATGCACTGATCCAGGGAACTTGGCATTTAGATGGGAGATGTACTGGTCAGCCAAACAGACCACCTGGACATTCATCGAATGGTAATTTTTTCGATTTCTGTACACCTGCTCATCGTCTTTTGGGGGTACTAAAGCCACATGGGTCCCATCAATGGCACCAATGATGTTGGGGATATGTCCAAGGGCATAGAAATCACCCTTCACAGTGGCCAAATCACCCTCCTCAGGGAAAACAATGTATCTCCGCATGTATTTCATCAGGGCAGACAACACTCTGGACAAAACCTTAGAAAACATAGGCTGAGACATCCCTGATGACATGGCCACTGTTGTCTGAAAAGACCCACTTGCCAAAAAATGGAGTACTGACAGAACCTGCACCAGAGGGGGAATCCCTGTGGGTTGGCGGATGGGGGATATCAGGTCAGGCTCCAGCTGGGCACACAGTTCATGTATAGTGGCTCGGTCAAGTCGGTATCGAAGTATAATATGTCGTTCTTCCATTGTCGACAGGTCCACCAGCGGTCGGTACACGGGAGGATTCATCCTTCTCCTCGCAAGTCCCAGCGGACGGTGCCTAGGAAGGACAACATGGAGCACAGAGTCAAGCAACCCACAGGTACGTTCACCCAGCTTGCACAGTACACGCATTGCTATGCATTGAAAGGCTTGTATGAGTGGCAATGAAAGGCCTAGGCCTGTGTGACGCAGTAGCAATTAAGCCATGTGGGCTCTTGTAATGGCGGCTGCCTGACCTGAGAAGTGTGACAGTGGGATATGAGGTAAACGCGCTGGCGTGGCACACCGTGGCGGTAGGCGGTCGAAGACCACAGTGCGAAGGCGCATTGGTTAACATTGAACCCTATGGGTCTCAGGAGCCAATGATGATGTGCGCCGGCGGTCGCGGTATGCACCGCGGCGGTACGCACCGCCGCGGGCGTGACCGCCATTTTCTATCTGCTTAACCACTCGAGACCTGACCATCCACAGGAGAGGACCTATATTGCAAGTGCTGCTGTGACCTCGGTCTGGAAGAGACAATGGCTGCTGCGACTGGGGAAAGGGCCCCTGCCTTCACTTCAGAAGAGTTGGAGAAACTTGTGGATGGGGTCCTGCCCCAGTATGCGCTACTCTACGGTCCTCCAGACCAACAGGTAAGTACACTGGGTGCACGTTGAATGGGCTATGCCTGGGTTGTGTATGGTGGATGTAAGATGGTGGGGTGGGGAGCGAATGAGGAGTGCAAGGCACGACAGATGAGAGCATGTGCCACATGGCAGGGTTGGGGAGGGGGGGGCAATCACATCTAACATGCAGAAAAATGATGAAAATTACTTTCCCACCCTGTACATGTCGATTAGGTCAGCGCCCATCAGAAAGTCGACATTTGGCGTGCCATCGCCAAGGAAGTCCGGGCCCTGGGGGTCCACAACAGACGGGGCACCCACTGCCGAAAGAGGTGGGAGGACATCCGCCGCGGGACCAGGAAGACCGCCGGGTCACTGCTGGGGATGGCCTCCCAACGTAGGAGGGGTGCCAGTCTTACCTTGACCCCCCCTGATGTCCCGGATCCTGGCGGTGGCCTACCCCGATTTGGATGGGCGCGTGAGGACATCACAGCAGACACAAGGGGGTGAGTACCAGCACATTCTGCTATCTTTACACGCAGTGGAGGCGTCTGGGTGGAGGAGGAGGGCTGTGGGTAACATTAGGCCAGGGCGCTTTCTGTAGTGTAGTCCCCTCCTTTAGGCATGGCCCTGTGCCCCCGCCCCCCACCTCTGTAGGGTGCCAAGTACAGCAATCGATGGTCCAGCATCACCCATGTGCGCATTTGTTGTCCATAGACCTGTTGGCCTAGTCACAAGTACTGAGTAGTGTACCCCGATTGCGCGGCGTAGTGCATGAGGCTCCTGTGTCTGTCCTCTCCGCCAACGGTGTTGACAATGCATGCACTCAACCTGTTTTTATTTCTCCCCCCACCCTTTTTCTTTATCTTCTTGTGCATGTGTGCATTAGCATCATCAGGCGGAGGAGAATTGGCATCGGAGCACGAGGGAGCTGCAACTCACAAGGCCCCGGTGGGCCATGGTACAGACACCGAGGTCACCAGTGATACGGAGGGCGAGGGGAGCACCACAACGGGGACCCGTGGTGACACCAGCGACACCGACACGTCCTCGGAAGGGAGCTCCCTAGCGGTGGCGGCAACATCCGGGCCCCCCGCCTCTACAGGTACAGCCGCCACCCAGCCCACCAGCTCCGCCCTCCCAGCAGCCCCTCAGCCTTCGCTCCGTGTCCGCTTGCCCAAGAAGGCGGGCATCTCCTTCGCCCCAGGCACCTCAGGCCCTGCCCTTGTTACCCCTGCTGCCCTCAGTGAGGAGGTCATTGACCTCCTACAGACCATCATTGTTGGGCAGTCTACCCTTTTGAATGCCATCCAGGGGGTAGAGAGGGAGGTGCATCGGAGCAATGCATACCTGGAGGGCATTCATTCGGGTCAGGCTGGCCATCAACGATCGTTCAATGCTCTGGCCTCAGCACTGACGGCAGCCATTGTCCCTGTTTCCAGCCTCCCTCTTCCAACTGCCTCCACCCTGTCTCTGTCTCCTGTTCCTCAGCCTATCCCATCCACACCATCAGACCAGCCTGCACACACCTCAACACCCAAGGGCAGCTCATCCAGACATAAGCACCACAGATCACACAAGCATTCACCCAAGCAACACCCAGATGCAGACATGCCAACAGTCACTACCACCTCTGTGTCCCCCTCCTCCTCGTCTCCCTCCTCCCTCCCTGTGACGTCTCCACTCACACCTGCATGCACACCACCATCAGCCAGTACTTCCATCACCAGCACACCCTCCAGTACAGTCCGCACACGTGCAGTCACCACCCCCACTGCCATTTACACGTCCCCTGTGTCCTCTCCCACTGTGTCTGTCACCCCCTCTTCCAAGACACACAAACGCAGGCAGCCACCCACCCAACAGCCAACCACCTCACGACAGCCTACGTCACAAGCACCTGCACCCAAAGACAGCACACCTGACTCTCCTACAACCACATCCTCTTCCTCCACTCCCATACCCACTACACCTACCCTTTACATTGGTCCTAAAAAAACTTTACCTCTCCAAACTTAACCTCTTTGACCCACCTGACACACCCCTTCCATCTGCTAAGAGTCCCAAGAGCACCTCAGCCACCACCAGCCCTGCTTCAAGTGTCACCATTGTGCACAGGTTTTGGAGTCCACCCTTTCCCAGCACTGATACATCGGCCAGCAGCAAGGGGACAGCCAGCCCCCCCCCTGGAAAGAGGACCCGTAAAATCAAGGGCCGCCGCGAGAAGACTGACACGGCTGCCCCCAAGGAGCAAAGTCCTGGGCCGTCACCTGCCACAACATCCAGGGGAGGCAAGGGCCAGAGAGCCTCATCGAAGGAGGGCAAGGGCAGCAGGGCGGAGAAGTCAGCCAGCAGGGGCGCGGACCAGGAGGGCCCCACAAGCCCCATCCCGGGTGTAAGGGAGGACACCCACGGGCCCAGGACTCCATCACAGAAGGCTCCAGCAACTGCACGGTCGGAGGGCGACTAAGCAGGGAGTCCTGGCCAGGTCTGGCTCCCTTGAATTCCTGGACAAGCACCGCTGAAGAGGGCCCGCCGTGCAGAAAGGCACCGCTGAAGAGGGCCCCGCCGTGCAGAAAGGCACCGCTGAAGAGGGCCCCGCCGTGCAGAAAGGCACCGCTGAAGAGGGCCCCGCCGTGCAGAAAGGCACCGCTCTGCTGGGCCCCGCCGTCTCAAGCACCGCTCCGCTGGGCCCTTCCTGTCAGGCACCGCTCCGCTGGGCCCTTCCCGCTGGGCCCCGCCGTCTCAAGCACCGCTCCGCTGGGCCCTTCCTGACAAGCACCGCTCCGCTGGGCCCCGCCGTCTCAAGCACCGCTCCGCTGGGCCCTTCCTGACAAGCACCGCTCCGCTGGGCCCTTCCTGTCAAGCACCGCTCCGCTGGGCCCTTCCTGTCAAGCACCGCTCCGCTGGGCCCCGCCGTCTCAAGCACCGCTCCGCTGGGCCCTTCCTGTCAAGCACCGCTCTGCTGGGCCCCGCCGTCTCAAGCACCGCTCCGCTGGGCCCTTCCTGACAAGCACCGCTCCGCTGGGCCCTTTCTGTCAAGCACCGCTCCGCTGGGCCCTTCCTGTCAAGCACTGCTCCGCTGGGCCCTTCCTGTCAAGCACCGCTCCGCTGGGCCCCGCCGTCTCAAGCACCGCTCCGCTGGGCCCCGCCGTCTCAAGCACTGCTCCGCTGGGCCCTTCCTGACAAGCACCGCTCCGCTGGGCCCCGCCGTCTCAAGCACCGCTCCGCTGGGCCCTTCCTGACAAGCACTGCTCCGCTGGGCCCTTCCTGTCAAGCACCGCTCCGCTGGGCCCTTCCTGTCAAGCACCGCTCCGCTGGGCCCCGCCGTCTCAAGCACCGCTCCGCTGGGCCCTTCCTGTCAAGCACCGCTCCGCTGGGCCCTTCCTGTCAAGCACCGCTGGCCCATTGACAGTGCTGGTTCTGTGTCGAGCTAGTGTTCACGCTGCACTCGGGGCACCCTGCCTCCTCCATTACCTGTGGAGTCTGTAATCCACCTGATGGCCTGTGTCTCTGCACTCCCCAGGATGGCACAGTGGGCAGACCACCCACTGTAGAGACTTGTGAGACTGTGGCTTTGCACTCCCCAGGATGGCACAGTGGGCATGGTGGACCCTTCGTGGATCTGGCGTCGTGGACTCATGTGGCTGAGGTGCCCCCCCTTCCCTTCCCCCTGAGGTGCCTGTAGTTTTGTCATCTGATACCCCAGCAGTGTTCTCTCCAACGGACTCAGGTCTCCTGTGTGGGCTTTGCCCATGTGTTGATACACTTTGGCCCACGGACAGTGGAAATTTAAGTGACTGTGCAAGGACTTATTGCCTATGTTTATCGGTTTCGCAATGTTCTTACTTGATTTTTTACAATTCATATTGCTATTTTACCATGACTTCAAAGAACCTCTTTTATACATAAATTTTGTTTCTCACTTTAATTATGTCTTTGCATTATTCCGGGGGGTTTGGGTGGTGTCACTGTGACTTGGTGCTCTGCATTGGTGTGTAGATGGTTGGGGGGGGGGTCACATATGTGTGTGCCCGTAAGCTTTCCTCCTCCTCCCTCCCCTGTGTCGTAGGTGCAGTACTCACCGTTGTCGTCTGCGCCGGCGTTCGTACTCGTGGTAGATGAGCAGGTAGACAATAGCTGGTAGGATGTTTAATTCGGGTTCCATGCTGTTCTCCGTCCTCGTGGAGTGTGTATAGGTGAGCGTTTTCCCGTTCGTAGTCTGTTTCCGCCGTGTTTTTATCGGCGGGGCTCCCGCCCCGGAAAAGGTGGCAGATTGGTGAGTTGTGATAGTGTGGGCGGTACATTGTCTGCCGCCTGCCTGTTGGCGGTGACCGCCGCGCTGTTTGTGTGTCCCGCCGTGGCGGTCGGAGTGTTAAGGTGGCGGGCTGTGTTGGCGGTTCCCGCCAGGGTCAGAATTCCCTTTTTTTGACCGCCAGCCTGTTGGCGGGTTGGCCGCCGCTTTAACACTGACCGCCAGGGTCAGAATGACCCCCTAAGACTCTATGGCCTCTTGGTCCTCAGGAAGATGTTGAATCCAAATTTTCAAAAAGCCTTTGATGGAATCCTTTCTCTGTTATTACATGTCTTCATGCTATTTTATGTCAAACTACTTTAAGTTCAAAATTATTTTTAATCTTGTCTGAATCCCCAGGGCTCTACCAAGACATTAGAAATCAGTTCCTCTGTTATGTGATGCAACTAGCTGACAAAGATGACAAATTTTTATCATTTGATCGTACACCTGTACACTGAGGGCCATATTTATGAGCAGCAGCGGCGCAAACCACTCAACCATATCTATAGGCCACGCAAAGCCATTTTGCATGGCTTTGAATGGCTTCATAGATACAGAGTAAGGCAAGGCAGCGCAAGTTGCTGTCCTGCTGCAACATTTTGTAAATTTGGCCCACAGTGTGCTACTAGGGCCAGGGTACCTACCACGTGCTTGATTTTCAAGATAGCATCATCAGATGAGTTTACAGCCAATAAATGTATGTGGCATTTATTTACTTAATCAGTGGTTATCCAGCAAAATCTGTTATGGATCAACCACTTTTGGCCCTATTTTAGACTCCTCTGAAGGGCAGGCACCATATATAATTTACACAGTTCCAACTGCGAAAAACCCGTAGGGGCTCTTAGGAACACCATGAAACTCACACTGTTTCGGCTGAGATTGGTTTTGCTTGATCTTTAGCACACCACGACCATTGGCGGCTGATGTAAAGAGCCACTCTTTCGCCATCATTCCTACATCTTGATCTTTGGAGGGAAGCATTAAGTCAAAACTTTTGAGAAGCAGCCAACGCAGTGGGTCACCACAAAAAGCCCAGTGTTTCGTCTGGGAATTAATCATGTTTCTGAATCTTTGGGTATGTTCCTCCGTGCCGTGTGCTGGTCTTTGAACACTTCTCACAGGACGAAGCACATTGGGGAAGAAGGACACCGCACAGGCTTGTTGTGTGTAAAAGGCCGCTTTATTGGAAACAGGTGCACTCACATTCACTTATACCCTAGGCCTTCCGCCTCACAAAACTAAAGCCTCACTAGACATCAAATTTCCTACTACCTCTCTCCCCCCACCCCAACCCCTCCCACCCCCCTCCCCTTATTTGAACCGCATGTCCTATTAACCTTCCGACTGTAAATCCCCTTGTCATAATCCAAACGTTCCTAGTCTCCTAAATTCCAACTATCTGTCCCAATTGTCCTGCTGTCTTCCAATCCCTTTCCACCTGCAAGTATGTTGTCGGCCCTGCCGTCCTTCCCTGTTGTCATATTCCTGCGATTTGGCCCAATCCCCCGCCACCAGGAAAAGGCGCACTCCCGCCTTTTCCTGCCCCCCTCACCGCTTACACCTCACGGAACAGAGCCTTCGCGTTTCCTTCAACTGCAGTAGGTAGAGCTCCATGCCCATGAAGGACAAGTGCACACCGTCATCCCTGAAAAACTCTTTGTCCTCAAACTTCAAGTCACCGTGCTCCACGCACGTGATACTCTGAGTAGCGCAAAAAACTCTCATCTCTTTGTTGATTTTTCTCTGTGCCTTCTCTATGGCCCCTGGCCTCCGAGCCCCTCTCCGAGCCTCTCTCCAAACCCTACGGGGTATAAACGCCGTCCACACCAAATGGCATCCATGCCAGCATCGTTTTATCTCCAATAAGTCACCCTTCATGTCCTTGATGACGTCCAGCCCAGTCTGCTGCACCAAATCATTTTCCCCTAAATATAAGAGCAAAACATCAGGACAAAACCCCTGACCCTTCAAGTTCTTCAAGGTCACCAACAATTGTCCCCATCGCATCCCCCTTTACCTGACCACCACACTCTATATCTGTCTCTATCCAGCCCTAAGTTGTCCCCTATTGCTGTAGCCCAAGCTTGACGTTGCGCCCACTTCACAAAGGAGTGTACAACAACTCATACTTGTAGAGACTTTACCTCCGGGCCCGGCACAGAACCTGTGATAAAACGGGGAAAACATGTTACTAACAAACAGACAAACCCGGCCCCCCCTTTTCTAACGTAACGCCTATACGCATCCGACCTCCATCTCCCCAAAGCCAACCGGCCACTGTGTCGCTCCATACAAAATGGTGCCTAAATTGGCAGGGTTAAATACCTGCCGCCAACATAGCCCAAAAAGCGCCCAACGGTGCCCGTGGACTATGCCACTTCCCCAAACCTCCCGGGGGGGAGACCTCATTCTTCGGCAATCCCCCCCGGGGCCTCCTTCCCCTGTCAGGACTTTCAAAGTGACGTTTATATTTTTGTACTGATATAACTAGAGCTCGCCCATACCCGCCGAATTTTCAGCGCCACTGGAACAGATCAAACAATTTTGCCTAGTAAAAGGAACTTATTTCCTGAAATTTTTGCACTGGGTGGCTTTAGAAGAAGATACCTGGCTTTTTAGTGCAGGGTTCATAACCTTTTCATGGGCAGAAGGAAGTTGAGATTTTCAGAAGACTGTCGTCCACTTGTTTAACACTGGTCCAATCAAAATTATGCTTACTACACCTTTTATGGCCATGTTCTGCAAACCTTATGTTCTTTTGTTTTTCGTATTTTTGGTGATTTATTTAAACTTGACCAAAAAATCATTAATATCATTACTGCATAAATTATTCTATGTATTACCGCAATGACAGCTTTATGCGAGTAATACAATGCACAAATAGCATTAATTCATGTTTTCATCATTTGAGTGAGCCCCAGCATTTCTCTGTAACTAACAGGTGCAGCTTCCCCATTTGTGAGATAGGCATTTCAGACCTGTAAGGCGACAATACCACTTTACATGAAATCGAAAAAGTCATATTGAGTTTGCTGTAACTGTTGACCACACATGTATGATGACTTTTGCACATTCCTCTTTACAAGGTTTGTTTTATGGGGGGGCACCAGCCAATTAACTTCCGACTTGAAATGTCCCTTTTAGTACTTGCCAAGGGCAGGGCACAATTTGGTTTCCGGGCTTGAATGGGAGTGAATAAGATGGATTTCTCCACTAGGGAATTTTTTTCTTGCCATTAAGGAACAAAAAAAGGTACACAGTGCAAATACACTTCTGCATTACATGTCCTCATGCAGAAATGCAGATCTGAACATGTTCATGTGTGTATACGATTGTACATGTGAATGCTCCTGTGTGTAATAGTCACAAATTCCTATGAGGGCTCACAGGAAATTTTACAAAAAGACAAGTATGCAAATACTAGACTTTTCGCAAGCTTTTTTCTGTAACAAGTACATTTTGACATTTTCATCTTGCAAAACGTAATTTTAGTACGTAGGTCCAACTTCTCCAACTTTGCAGATCCTGGGGATATTTATGCTTGTTGGCACCGACTTGAAAACGTTTTGGTTGATATGTCTGTGACATGAACAATTCAGAAGTGCATATATAATTTGACCATGAACGGCATTTATGCATTGTTTTTTTCTGTTCGCAGACATGCTGATACAGCAATTCACCTTCCATTAAATATAATCCAATAATTCTGGAACCTCACTCAGCCCCAGCAAACAATGATTAACAAGTATACAAATAGATTGTACACATGGATTTTTATTAATATCACTCCGTTTCGGTAGATATAGAAACCTTCATTTTAAGAACATCTATATGAAACAAAAATAACTCAGTGTATCACAACTTAGCAAAAGTTGAGTTAAAATAGATTTTTTTTAATGTTTGTGGTTAAATCTGCCCTTAGTTGAGTGGCTAGTTTTTCTCTGTCGCAATCAAAGTGCCTATAACAATGTTTTTTGCCTGTCACCATCTTAGGGTGTTTCCTAAATTGCTACAACACAGAGATGGGATGTGGAATATGTTGGGTAATTTTTTGTCAAACCTGCAACATATGTGTTACGAATACACTTTTCACTTTAAAGGTTCTTCATAAACCTTTATTACGTTTGTAGCATGTTTATCCAACCTCCTCAGGCAGCGAATCAATCGTAACTGACCATAATTCAAATCTCCCCCAGAAGCTTGACACTGCGTGGAATGTTGTGACCTCAACGTGATTGTCACCGCTTTCCAGCCAAGCAATCGAGTGCAAACCACAACACATCTCCCTCCTTTATAATATCAAATCAGACTAAAACAGTTAAATATCAATATTAAAATATTAAGCTTCTAATGAAACAAATTACATCATGGAAATCATATGTGTACAAAAAGAAAACGAAACATAATATATACATATATATATGTACATTCACTTTATTTAAAACAGTAGAAGGTCCCCTTATTTAATAAAATTCTTCCATTCATGACTAAGGGGGTCATTCTGACCCTGGCGGTCATCGACCGCCAGGGTCGACGACCACGGAAGCACCGCCAACAGGCTGGCGGGGCTTCCTTTTGTATTCCGACCGCGGCTGTGAAGCCGCGGTCGCCCAGCCGGGTCCGGCGGTTTCCCGCCGGATTACCCCCAGCTGGGAGAATCCTCCATGGCGGCGCTGCTTGCAGCGCCGCCATGGGGATTCCGACCCCCTTCCCGCCAGCCTGTTTCTGGTGGTTTTCACCGCCAGAACCAGGATGGCGGGAACGGGTGTCGTGGGGCCCCCTAACAGGGCCCCAGAAAGATTTTCACTGTCTGCATTTCAGACAGTGAAAATCGCGATGGGTGCAACTGCACCCGTCGCACCCCTGCAACTCCGCCGGCTCCATTCGGAGCCGGCTTCATTGTTTCAGGGCCTTTCCTGCTGGGCCGGCGGGCGCTCCTTTGGCGGGTGCCCACCAGCCCAGCGGGAAAGCCAGAATGGCCTCCGCGGTCTTTTGACGGCGAAGCGGCCAAGTGGCGGTTTCCGTTTGGCTGGCGGCTACCGCCACCAGCCAAACTCGGAATGAGGGCCTAAGTCTGTAGTTTGTACCTTTCCCCATTACGTAGTCTTTGTGCCAAGTAGGTTTATATCTCTCAATCCTTAACAAAAACTCTTTACCATCATTCTAATCCCTACCCCATGGCTCTCTTTTAGCATAGATCATGAACCAACCTCATTTAGTTTTGTTAATCTAGATATACTCCAGACATCCCATGAGTCTAAAATTGCAACATTCCTGAATTTATCACAAAAGGACCCATCAATTTTGAACTTATGATATTAGGTCTTTTCACTAAAACTCTTTCACCTGAAACTTTGATTCATGCGCACAATTGTTAGCATCATAGTGAGTTTTAAGTTTATTTTGGTGTTCCCTCCTACGCAGAACAAGCTCATTGTATTAAACAGGAAATCGGCTCTTGAAATTTAGTAGGTAAGATACGAAATGCTTTTATTGCAGTTGGAGGGGACGCCTCACCCATTCACCGCAACCACCATCCACCAATCTTATTCAAACGCTACCATGGCAATCAAATCCATATCACCATGCCAACCGCACGTAAACACCTCTTTCCACTCACGCGCCAGCATCTCCCTTTATGTGCACTATGGAGATTACCAAACACATCATTTGGAAAGTCCACATTTTGTTCCTCACTTATTTTTAGCTACACAGGATTGAGTTTACAATCCTTCCTGCCTATTAGTGAAACAATAGAAATATAGATTTTCCACTATTAGGAATGACACAGTGTGCCCACCAGGTTTCTCTCAAAATTTCGTTTAGGGCTGTCTCATTGAAGAGCGCACGCTGTGCACAATTGTTTATTATCTTGCTCATACTCTCTGCTAAACCATTGGCTTGAGGTGAATAGAGGGCTGTCTTAAAATGAGTTATTGACAATTCTTTAAGAACGTTTTTCATTTCCTGGGATGCAAACTGTACCCCATTACCAGTTAGAAGAGTTTTCGGAAAACCCTCCATGGAAAATTCTTCTTTTAAAAATTAGATGACTGTTTTAGTGTTTACCATAACCACACACTTCGTGATCTCCCACTTAGACATATAGGGGCATATTTATACTCTGTTTTCGCCGGATTTGCGTCATTTTGTATGCAAATCTTGCCCAAACTTAACTCCATATTTATATTTTGACACTAGACATATCTAGCACCAACATTTTGGAGTTAAAGTCATTTTTGCCTGCGGAAAACTACCTTGCATCAATGAGATACAAGGTAGCCTGGGTCAGGGCAGGAGTCAGGGGACCTGTGGTCCTTTTTCCATGGTCAGAGACCATGGAAACAGCCCACAGGTGCCCTTCTCTGGCCCCAGGGACACCCCCACCCACTGCAACCACACCTGGAGGACATCTAAGGATGGGGGGACCCATCCCAGGTAAGTCCAGGTAAGTGTTTTTGATTTTTTTTTATAGTGCCATAGGGGGGCCTAACTTGGGCCTTATTACATGGCAATGTGTCCAGTGGGCATGGCCATTGGGCTGGAGGGCAGGACTCGTGTCTTTAGTAAGACAGGAGTCATGTCCATGCCGATTGTGCGCCATAAAAATAACTCTAGTCAGGTTAGAGTCATTTCTTTGTACTCTAACCTGACTAGCGCCAGTTTTACCTATGCCTCCCAGGCCATGTATTTTGACGCTAACCGGGCGTTAGCGCCGGCTTGTGCCATTCCTTAAATATGGCTCCCGGCTACCGTCCTGGAATGGTGGTAGCCCGGGCATATTTTTTTACGCAAACCTGCGCTAATGCAGGTTTGCGTCAAAAAGTATAAACATGGGCCATACTCTACCAGAAGCATAACATATTGTTCATCATTTGCTAGAAGATCAAATGGCTCTTCTATATCTAGACCTAGCTTAGTCCATGGCTCCACTGGAACCTTAAGAGGTGACAGAGGAACTGTGTGAGTTTTCTTTGTTTTGTCATTATTCGCACAATGCCAACAATTCTTTACCACCACTTCAACCTCTTGATCCATTTTTGGCCACCAGTACCATTAGCGCAAACAAGCCTTGGTCAAATTTCTCCCTAAATGTCCTCCATGAGCCAAGTTAATTAACTTCTTTCTCAAAACATCAGAAGGTACCACCCGTTCTCCCTTAATATTTTCCCATCACTAATGCCAGGTTTGTATTTTACGCAAAGAAATCCTTCCACAGTAGTTGGTATATCTTTGTTGTTTGGCCAACCATTTACAATGAGTTCCTTTAATGTAGATAATTCTAAGCTATTTGAAATAGCATTATACCACTCACTTTCCTCCAGGGCTGATTCACATAACCATTCTACAGCTACTTCTTCACACACATCTATACTCTGGTTGATCGGCAGTCTAGAGAGACAGTCTGTCATTGCATTCCCTGCTCCAGCTATATATTTAACTGTAAAATTATAACTGGTCAATCCATCTGACCCCCCTGATCCTAGCGGATATATTCTCCATCTCCTTACATAAGAACATACAAGTAAGAGGTTGATGATCCGATCTGACCACAAATGGTATTCCCCATTTAAAAAAAACTTAAAGTGTATAATTGCCCAATAGACAGCTAAGGCCTCTCATTTAATAACTGAATAACACTCTTCAGCATCTTTTAATGAGCGAGTAGCAAAAGCTATCACCTTAATTTCACCATTCATCATTTGGACTAAAACTGGACCCAAACCCTTCAGACTGGCATTATCAATAAAATTGTTTTCTTGTGAGCATCAAAATGTCCCAAAGTTGGTAATTTACCAATGCTGCATTTTATACTGCTGAAAGACTGATCACATTCTTCAGTCCAGTTGAACTGGGCACCCTTCTTTAGTAGCAACCACAATGGCTGAGAAACACTAGCAAACGTTTGGATGCATTGTGAACAAAGTTCTGCCAAACCAAGAAATTATCGTACTTGATCTTTATTTTCTGGTTTGGGAGCTTCCACAATACTGTTTGCCAAATCAATTTTTAGACTTATACCTTCACCTGAGAGTGTGCCCCAAATAAGCCACAGTAAATACTCTCAACTTGCACTTTTCCCTTTTTATCACCAAGCCTGCATTCTGTAATCGCTTCAACACATTCCACAAAATTTCATCCTGTTCATATTGGCTTCGTCCATAGACCAAAATATCATCTTGGAAAAATAAAACTTTGTACAACCCACCTAACTCTTTCTTCATGACCCTCTGAAAGCATGCCGCTGCAGAAGCCAGTCCAAAAGGCATCCAGATGAATTTAAATGCTTCCAAAGGGATTACAAATTATGTTAATTGCCTAGAATCAGGATGGAGTATAACCGGGTGGTAAGCAGAAGACAAATCCATCACACTGAATAATCTTTAATTAAAGCCAGAGTTTCAGAAATATTCGGTAATGGTTGACAATCAACCCAGATGTGTTTATTTAATCCTCTCAAGTCATCACACATACAGATCTCTTTACCACAATCCTTTGGTGCTAGAACTATGGGGGCCAACCACTCTGAGCACTCAATTTCTCCAATTACTCCTCTTTATATTCATTTTTTAAATTCTTGTTTGAGTGGTGCTAACATCATAAGACGAACTTTCCTTACTTAAGACACACATAGCATTGAACCATTCTTGAGAACAATTCTATGTCCAAAATTCTTTAGTAACCCTAAATCATCTCGAAATACTTTAGGAAACCTAAAAACTATCTCATCTGAGAATCGGTCAATCGCCATTTTTAACACTTTCTGTTTGGAATTTGGATTTAACCCCTTCGCTGCCAGGCCCTTTCCCCTCCTGTGCCGAGCTTTTTTTGTCTATTTGGGGCAGTTCGCGCTTAGGCCCTCATAACGTTTTGTTCACATAAGCTACCAACGCCAAATTTGCTTCCTTTTTTTCCAACATCCTAGGGATTCTAGCGGTACTCAGACTTTGTGGGTTCCCCTGAAGGAGACCAAGAAATTGGCCAAAATACAGCAAAACTTTGTTTTTAAAAAATAAATTGGAAAAAAGGGATGCAGAAGAAGACTCGTTGTTTTTTCCCTGAAAATGGCATCAACAAAGGGTTTGCGGTGGTAAAATCACCATCTTCCCAGCTTTCAGGAACAGGCAGACTTGAATTAGAAAACCCCATTTTTCAACACAATGTTGACATTTTACTGGGACATACTTACTATTTTTTGTGCTTTCAGCCTCCTTCCAGTTAGTGACAGAAATGGGTAGGAAACCAATGCTGGATCCCAGAAAGCTAAACATTTCTGAAAAGTAGGCAACATTCTGAATTCAGCAAGGGGTCATTTATGTAGATCCTACAAGTGTTTCCTATAGAAAATAACAGCTGAAATAAAAGAATATTGTTTTACTCTGTAACTTTTTCCTGGAATGTCAGATTTTTTAAAGTAATATACCGTTACATCAGCTGGACTCTTCTGGTTGCGGGGATATATAGGCCTTGTAGGTTCATCAAGAACCCTAGGTACCCAGAGCCAATAAATGAGCTGCACCTTGCAATGGGTTTTCATTCTATACCGGGCATACAGCAATTCATTTGCTGAAATAAAAAAAGTGAAAAATAGGTATCAAGAAAACCTTTGCATTTCCAAAATGGCCACAAACTAAGGTGTTGAGAAGCAGTGGTTATTTGCACATCTCTGAATTCCGGGGTGCCCGTACTAGCATGTGAATTACAGGGCATTTCTCAAATCATCGTCTTTGTTACACACTGTCTTACATTTGAAAGGGAAAAATGTAGAGAAAGACAAGGGGTAAATAACACTTGTTTTGCTATTCTGTGTTCCTTCATGTCTCCCGATAAAAATGGTACCTCACTTGCGTGGGCCTACCACCCGCGACAAGAACTGCCCCAAAACACAACGTGGACACATCACATTTTCACAAAGAAAGCAGAGCTGGTTTTTGCAAAGTGCCTAGCTGTTGATTTTGGCCTCTAGCTCAGCCGGCACCTAGGGAAACCTAGCAAACCTGCACAGTTTTGAAAACTAGACACCTGGGGAATCCAAGATGGGGTGACTTGTGGGGCTCTGACCAGGTTCTGTTACCCAGAATACTTTGCAAACCTAAAAATGTGTCCAAAAAAACACTTTTTTCTCTCATTTCGGTGACAGAAAGCTCTGTAATCAGAGAGGAGCCACAAATTTCATTCCACCCAGCGTTTCCCCAAGTCTCCCGATAAAAATGGTACCTCACTTGTGGGGGTAGGCCTAGCGCCCGTGACAGCAAAAGCCCCAAAACACAACGTGGACACACCACATTTTCACAAAGAAAACAGAGCTGTTTTTTGCAAAATGCCTAACTGTGGATTTTGGCCTCTAGCTCAGCCGGGCACCGAGGGAAACCTAGCAAACCTGCGCAGTTTTGAAAACTAGACACCTAGGGGAATCCAAGATGGGGTGACTTGTCAGGCTCTGGCCAGGTTCTGTTACCCAGAATCCTTTGCAAACCTCAAAATTTGGCCAAAAAAACACTTTTTCCTCTCATTTCGGTGACATAAAGTTCTGGAATCAGAGGGGAGCCACAAATTTCCTTCCACCCAGCGTTTCCCCAAGTCTCCTGATAAAAATGGTACCTCACTTGTGGGGGTAGGCCTAGCGCCCGCGACAGCGAAAAGCCCCAAAACACAATGTGGACACATCACATTTTCATAAAGAAAACAGAGCTGTTTTTTGCAAAGTGCCTAGCTGGGGATTTTGGCCTCTAGCTCAGCCGGCACCTAGGGAAACCTAGCAAACCTGCGAAGTTTTGAAAACTAGACACCTGGGGAATCCAAGATGGGGTGACTTGTGGGGCTCTGACCAGGTTTTGTAACCCAGAATCCTTGGCAAACCTCAAAATTTAGCCCAAAAACACTTTTTTCTCTCATTTTGGTGACAGAAAGTTCTGGAATCAGAGAAGTACCACAAATTTCCTTCCACCCAGCGTTCCCCCAAGTCTCCCGATAAAAATGGTACCTCACTTTTGTGGGTGGGCCTACTCCCCGCGAAAGGAAATGCCCCAAAACACTATCTGGACACATCAAAATTATCAAATACAAAACTTCCTGTTTTTGCGGGGGCACCTGCGTTTTTGGTCCTGGGCTCAGCAGCCTTCTAGGGAAACCTACGAACCCCAGACATTTCTGAAAACTAGACACCCGAGGGAGCCCAGTGAGGTGTGACTTGCGTGGATCCCCCAATGTTTTCTTACCCAGAATCCTCAGCAAACCTCAAATTTAGCTAAAAAAATCACATTATGTGGGATCACCTCATTAGGACAAATTTCATACCACCCAATGTTCCCCTCAGTCTCCTGGTAAAAATGATCCCTCATTTGTGTAGGTGGGCCAAGTGCTTGTGAAAGGGAAGAGCCAAAAACATGTTGATATTGAGGGGGAACCAAAGGGGGTCCAAAAGGGCAGTTTGCAAAAAAACATTTTTAGGCTTACAAGTGCAGCAGAATTTTTATCGGTATAGATGAGACAATGCTGGGTGGTAGGAATTTTATGGATTCCTGCAGATTCCAGAAGGTTCCATCACAAAAACGTGGGAAAAATGTGTGATTTCCAGCAAAGTTTGAGGTTTGCATGGCATTGTGGGTACACAAATGGTGCGGGTGCATGTGAAACACTACCCTGGAATCACCCAGATGTTTAGTTTTCAGATGTGTCTAGGTCTTGTGGACTTTTTTACATGGCAGCGTCCCAAAGTCCATACAGTGCAGCCCTCACCATTCCAAGTGGGACGATTTTGAGAGTTAGCCAAGCTCTCATGGCACAAATGTAAAACCAAAACCCAAAATAATCAAATGCCCCTTTAGTTGACGTGGGGGCATAACCAGGCCCATACTGGTTGGTAGCCACCACCCCAATATTTATATATATATATATATTTTTAATTCCCTGGCATCTAGTAGACAGAACAACTTTGGCCCCATTTATTTGGGGTGGGGGTATGGCCATACCCCCACCCTCTTATTTTGGAAAACAAAACTTGCCTGGTCTCTGGTGGGCTTTCTGCCCCCCCTTGGGGGCAGATGGGCCTTCCAAAAATAGGCCCATCTGCCCCCCAAGTTGAGCAGATATGGCCAACCGTAATACGCCCCCATGGGGAGCGACCCTTACCCAAACGGCTGCCCCTAAAGAAAACACACGCATACACACACACCAATCCCTGGTGCCTAAGTGGTTTCTGCCACCCCTGGGAGCAGATCGGCCTAATAACAATAGGCTGATCTGCCCCCAAGGGGGGCAGAAATGGCCTAAATATAATTTCCCCCCTAGGGAGCAACCCTTGCCTAAGGGGTCGCCCCCAAACTAAAAAAAAAACACAAAAAAAACAAACAAAAAAAAAAGATCCCTGGAAGGCCTTGAAAAATATTGCCCCCCTGGGAAGCAACCCTTGCCCAAGGGGTCGCTCCCCTCATGACAGTTTCCATACAAAAATAAATCCCTGGTGTCTAGTGGGCATTTCAAAAGCCGGATCGCTTTACAATCCGGCTTTTGAAATGCTCTGAGAGACTTCAAAGGGAAGGAAATTCCTTTCCTTCCCTTTGAAGCCTCTCAGGCCCCCATCACATGATCAGAAGAGAAATGCTTTGCATTTCTCTTCCGATTGCTGGAAGTGGCCTCTGATGAGGTCAGTGTGCAAATGCGCGCTGACATCATCAGACGTCACTGGCGGGGTGAGGGGGGTCAGGGGTAGAAGGGGAAGGGCTTCCTCTTCCATCCCTGCCTTGGGGGGGTGGGAGGGAAGACCACGGAGGGAGCGCTTCCTCCGAGCTCGAGGCCGAGGACTAATGGTTACGTCCTCGGCACAGGAGCACTGTGCTGCGGGACGTAACCATTACGTCTGCGGCACAGAAGGGGTTAATAGCATCCCCATGTCCCTTTTATGTCTCCAACCTAAAAGGTTATCACCCCTTTTCCCTACATACACTTTCCCAGTTGTTTCACGCTCATCAAATTGAATTCTCATCACAGAATACCCCAACACATCTATTTTCTTGCCTCCGTACCCAACAGTATTCATATCTGGTGATATTAATTCAATTTCTCCAAACCAAATATTAAGGCCCTCCCTTATGACATTGGCGGTGACTGATAAAGTGGCGGTAATACCACCAACAGGCCGGCAGCAATTACCGCCAAATTATGACCAGGGCAGTGATCCCTTCCGTAGACAGCCAATGTACCACACCAACCGCCAGGGCGTTAACACCACTGACCATGGCGGTAGCCAACAACAGTCAGGCCGGAGACAAGGTACTGCCCACCATATTAAGACAGCAAACCAACATGATTTCCGGGGTGGTACTAACACCATCAAAAGCCTGGCGGAAACACTGCATAGAAAATGGAAGACTCACCAACAGGTACACAGAGGACTCCACCGCCGCCATGGAACCGGAACTTCAAGTCTTCCCGATGCTCTTCTATGCCATGGAACTCCGATGACGACATACAGCCGCCTAGCAAACAAGGGAGGGAGGGAGGGAGGAAAAGGAGAGTGACACACACAACACACACCATTCACACACACACCATACACACAACCAGCTACGGAGTAAAACCAATGTCACAGGACCCACGTCTAAGCGAAACAAGGACCACATTGAGGTTTAAGTGACACTGTTATTTTATGCCAACAGCCAACATATTGTCCATGCGAAAATAAAAGCATCTGTCAATGTTCAGAAAGAACCTGTGGCCAGTCCAACGTCCAAAAGGCCCACATGGCCACAGGGCACGGGCCAAGGCCTAACTTGACTCCTGACTATCCGGACTCCACTGTGCAGGGGCATCATGTTGGAAATGGGCAGGCAGCTCAGGGGGAAGGGGATGCAGGGCACCTCAGCTGAAGTGGGTAACATACCCACTGGTTCTGGAGGGGGCTCCATGCCCAATTGTCCCTGGTGGGGAGTGCAAGGCCACCGTCTCTGAAGTGAGGAACGTGCTCACTGGTTTCTGGAGGGGGCTCCATACCCAATTGTCTCTGGTGGGTGGCCTACATACCCTCTGCTGGAGGTGAGGGCTGCTTGCCCACTGCTGGTGGAGGTGTTACCCTGGCTACCTCTGCTGGAGGTGAGGGCTCCTTGCCCTCTGCTGGTGGAGGTGGCCTCTTGCCTCTCTTTGCTGGTGGAGTGGGAACCTTCCCTTTCTTTGGTGGTGGAGTGGTAACCTTCCCTTTCTTGGGTGGTGGAGTGGGTACCTTCCCTTTCTTGGGTGGTGGAGTGGGAACTTTCCCTTTCTTGCCTCCAGGACTAGTAGGTGCCTCCACTGTCCCTGTCTCCTGTCCCTTGGTTTTCACTACCCTAGTCCTCCCTTTCTGAGGTGGAGGTGTGCTCACAGTAGGAGTGGCAGCCGTCACACTCTGGGGCCCTTGTGCCAGCAGCTGAGGATTTGGTGACAGACCTTTTTGGCTGAGGTGCTGTGCTGGGTTGTTGGGACCCTGCTCTTATGGACAGGACTGGGGTGGAGAGGAAGGGAAGAGGTCAAGATGGGCAAGAAAAAGCTTCTTAGGGATGTTAAGGCTGAATGTGGGAGAAGGGATGAGAGTGTAGGTTGAGGGAATGGTTTTGGAGGTGTATGTCTGCTGGACTTGGGTGCAGGTGCATGGACAGTGTGAGTGTGTGAGGTGGATGGCTGTTGGAAGTCTGAGTGCATGTGTTTGTGTCTCTTAGGAGGGGGCAGACAGGGTGGGTGAGGACAAAGGGAACGGGTGCATGGATGTTGTGGAGGTGTCTGCAAGTGAGGTGTGTGTGCTGCATGATGTGGTGATGGTGATGGTGGCTGTTGATGCAATGCATGCAGGTGTGAGTGCGGATGTGAGTGTGAGGGAGGAGGAGGAGGGGGAGACAGTGGAGGCAGAGGATGTTGTTGTATGTGCAACTGTCTGTTGTTTGTATGAGTGCTTGTGACCTGAAGTGTGCTGCCTGTGTTTGACCGTGCTACTCTTGTCTGATGTTTTGTGTGCATGCTTCTCTGTATGTGTGCATGGGATGTGTTGCGGTTGAGGAGACTGGGACTAGGAAGTGGTAGTTGGAGGGGGGGTGGTAGGAACAGGGACACTGGCTGCCATCAGATAGGAGGCCAGAACCTGAAACGATCTCTGTAGGGCCACCAACCCACCGTGGATGCCCTCTAGGAATGCATTGCATTGCTGCATCTGTAATGCCAGCTCCTGGATGGCATTCACTATGGTTGACTGCCCTACAGAGATGGATCTCAGGAGGTCAATAGCCTCCTCACTGAGGGCAAAAGGGCTCACTGGGGCAGGGCCTGAGGTTCCTGGGGCGAAGGAGATGCCCACCCTCTTGGGTGAGCAGGCATGGGCAACTCGGTGAGGGGCTACTGGCAGGGTGGTGCTGGTACGGGGGTGGCGGCTGTACCTGTAGCTGTGATGGTTCCAGACGTGTCCGCCTCCACGAAGGAGCTCCCATCGGACGAGGTATAGTCAGTGTTGTCACCTCCTGTCTCCGCTGTAGTGTTCCCCTCGCCCTCCGTCCCACTGATCCCCTCGGCGTCGGTGAACTCTGCCTCCTGGGTCCTGTGGGATACAGCTCCCTCAGTCGCCAGTGCCCCTGCTCCTCTGCCAGATGTTGCTAATGCACACATGGACAGGATGACAGAAGAAAATGGGGGTGGAGAAAGGGAGCACTGGGTCAGTTACAGCACCAACACCACAGATGGCATACACATTACCATCACACACAGGGATCAGGATTGCATTGCACTGGCATTCATTGACTAGGTACCACAGCAAGATGAGAGCCAACCACCGCCAACTGCACCCCTCCTGGGACCCCTAAGCCCTGCCTGGAATGCCACCTAGCTGGAATACAAGATTTTGCTATAAACTCATTTACCTTATGCTGGACCACGCAGCAATGTCTGAGCTGACATTAAGGGGCACCCACTTACTGAAACCCACCACCAGGATCCCATGCTAGCCAACAAAAATGGTTGTCACACTCACTGTACTCACCCCTTGTGGCTGCTGTGCTGCCCTCAAGCACCCATTCAGCTCTGGGTAGGCCACCGCCAGTATGCGGGCCATCAGGGGGGTCAGGTTTCGACGGGCACCCCGCCCTCATTGGGAGGCCATCCCCAGCTGGGCTTCTGCGGTCTTCTGGGCCCATCGTCTCAGGTCCTCCCACCTTTTCTTGCAGTGGGTGCTCCGCCTGCTATAGACCGGCAGGGTCCGCACGCCCTTGGCGATGGCACGCCACAATCCCTTCTTCTGATGGGCGCTGACTTGCAGAGGTAATACAGACAGGAGGACACCATTAACCATATAATCCGGTCTTTGACACATATGGCTCACAAATTACATTTCCATCTTCATTGGCTCACACATCACCCGGAGCCCTGCATGTACACTACCACCAGATATACCCCATACCTTGTTGCATGCATCGTCTCGATGGTGTAGTCACCTGTCTGGTGGCCCATATAGCTGTTCAGACATGGGTAGGACCCCATCCACCAGGTGCTCTAACTCCTCCGAAGTGAAGGCAGGGGCCCTTTCACCGGTCACTCTGGCCATGGCAGGATCCAGACACAGGTCACAGCAGCACATGCAGTGTAGGTGTTGTCCTGTGGAATGTCAGGAATCAAGTGAGGTTATAGATAGAAAATAGCTGTCACGTCCCCGGCGGTGTACACCGTCACTGTCTCCGGTGATCCACATTGGATGCAGTACTCCATAGAGCCCCATGTTAGCCAACGAGGAATAGCACGGCGGTGCAAGACTGCCTTCTGCCATGACACCCAATGCCGGCGGAATTACTACTATTACGTCATTGCTGTGAATTGTTCATACATTGCCTTTCACATCGTCCGATTACATACATGCCCAGTTGCACTGGGGTGGTGGTCCTTTGTTCAGTTTGTGACACCCTTCTCACTCTTGTGTCCCTTCGATACCTACCGCTGCGGAGGAACAGGAGGAGGAGGGAAACCCGGTGTACAGACCCCGTGTGGACTTGACTACACTGGAGAAGAGGCATATAATACTGACCTATAGACTGGACAGAGTCACAGTCACAGAGCTGTGTACTTAATTGGAGCCTGATCTGCTATCAGCTATCCGTAATCCCACTGGACCACCCTCTTGTGCAAATTCTATCAGTGCTCCATTTCCTGGCAACTGGTTCTTTCCAAGTGACAGTGGGCTTGGCAGCAGGAATGTCACAGCCAAAGTTCTCAATAGTGCTGGCAAGGGTTTTGTCTGCCTCGGTCAAACACATGTGCAGCTACATCACTTTCCCCCAAGTGGAAGATTGGCCACTGTGAAGGCTTGATTCTATGCAATGGGACATATTCCTAATATTATTGGTGCGATTGACGGTACACATATTGCATTTGTCCCCCGCCACAATGAACATGTATCCAGGAATCAGAAGAGTTTCCACTCACTCAATGTGGAAATGGTGTGCCTGGTGGACCAGTACATCTCCCACGTCACTGCCAAGTATCCTGGGTCGGTACATGACGCCTTCATCCTGAGGAATAGCAGCATCCCAAATGTGATGGCACAAATACAGAGGCACAGGGTGTGGCTCATAAGTGAGTCTGAGTCCCCACCCAAATCATGTCAGTGTGTGCCTTCTGGAGTCATCCCCCATACCATTGTGTAAGGCTAATGTTTGTCCCTCAATTCCTGCAGGTGACTCTGGCTACCCAAAACTGTCATGGCTCCTGACTCCTGTGAGGAATGCCAGGACAAAGGCTGAGCATTGGTATAATGATGCACATGGGCAAACCAGGCGAATCATATTATGTACCTTCGGCCTCCAGAAGGCCAGGTTCAGATGCTTCCGTCTGACAGGTGGATCCCTGTGCTACTCCCTGAGAAGGTCTGCCAGATAGTTGTAGTATGCTCCATGTTGCACAACCTGGCCCTCAGACGACATGTGTCTTGTCTGCAGGAGGAGGAGATTGGGAATGCACCTGTGGCAGCAGTGGACCCTGAGGACAGTGAGGATGAGGAGGCAGAGGATGAGGATGTGGACAACAGAACATCAGTAATATGGCAGTCCTTCCAATGACACACATGTGAGACAGTGGAACTGACCATTCGTCTAATTATGTATGTTTTCAGTGTGGCTGTAGCAGGATGGCAGTCACTTCCTTTGCATCTCAACTGCCTGTCACCTATGCCTTCTCTATTTGCAGATATTGGTGTTATTACTACTGTGCACTGATGTCATAACTACAGACAGCTACAGCTCATCATTTGTATACTATACCAAAGTTCATGTAAATTCCGCAAGATGTAACTGTTAACATAAATGCACATTTTCATCACATAAAGCACTATCACTCAAGTTGTGTCCAAGGGTGTTTATTGTAGTGCAAATAATAGAAGGAATAGTACAATGGTATGGGGTGATGGTAGAGGTAAGTCCAGAGTATTGGTCCAGTCTGTTTGTAGCACAGTCCAGTGTCCAAGGGGCCATAGGGAGGGGAGCAATGTCAGTTCAAAGTGGACAAGGTGACAGAGCGGAACACAAGGGAGACATTCAGGAGGGCCTCATTTCCTGGCAGTGGTCTTGGTCTTGGCAAGTGTCTCTGGCATCTGTCTGGGTCGCAGGGAACGTTTGTGGGGTGGTTCACCTTCTGCAGGGGGAGGGGTGCTGGTGGCCTGTGGGTCCTGTGACAGGACCTCCTTTCCACTAGCTGCAGCAGATGTGGTGGGATGTTCAGTTGACTGGCTAGTGGAAGGGGCCCACTGGTGTGCTGTACATTCCCTCATGATGTTGGCCATCTCAGCCAGCACCCCTGCTATGGAGACCATGGTGGTGTTGAGGGCCTGCAAATCTTCCCTGATCTCCTGATGGTGTACCTCCAGCAGCTACTTGTTCTCCTGCATGTTATTAAGTATCTGGCCCATCTTGTCCTGGGATTATTGGTAAGCCCCCAGGACATTAGTGAGTGCCTCCTGAAGAGTCGGTTCCCTGGGTCTATCCTCCCCCTGGCATACAGCTGTCGTCCGAGCGTCCCTGTCCCCCTGTGCCTGTGTCTCCTGAACAGTGTACCCACTGCCACTGACCCCAGGATCCTGATTGATTGTCTTGGCTGTAAGGTGTGGAATGGGGTCCCTGTACAGATGGGGACACTACTGATTGACGTGTCCTGGGGACCGAGGTGTGGGGACATTGGTGGGTGCTGTGGTGTTGGCTACTGAGAGGGAGGCTCTGTGGTGGACTGTGAGTGGGCTAGGGTGGGCAACTGCCCAGTGGTCCTTGATGGGCCAGGTAGTTCATCCAGATCCAATAGTCCAGAGTTGCTGTCATCACTGGGGGCATCATCTGTTGAGGGACTGGATAGTCGTAGTGCCTCCTCCCCACTGGGATTGGCTGGGGTACCTGTGGGGATGTACTGCTGCAGCAGATGAGGTGGGCTGTTCAGTTGACTGGCTTGTGGAAGGGGCCCGCTGGTGTGCTGTACATTCCCTCATGATATTTGCCATATCAGCCAGCACCCCTGCTATGGAGACCATGGTGGTGTTGAAGGCCCGCAAATCTTCCCTGATCTCCTGATGGTGTGCCTCCTGCAGCTGCTTGTTCTTCTGCATGTTGTTAAGTATCTGGCCCATCTTGTCCTGGGATTATTGGTAAGCCCCCAGGACATTAGTGAGTGCCTCCTGGAGAGTCGGTTCCCTGGGTCTATCCTCCCCCTGGCATACAGCTGTCCTCCGAGTGTCCCTGTTCCCCTGTGTCTCCTGAATGGTGTACCCACCGCCATTAACCCCAGGATCCTGATTGTCTTGGCTGTGAGGTGTGGACTGGAGTCCCTGTACAGATGGGCACACTACTGATTGACGTGTCCTGGGGACAGAGGTGTGGGGTCGTTGGATGGGTGCTGTGGTGTTGGATACTGAGGGGGGGAGGCTCTGTGGTGGACTGTGAGTGGGCTAGGGTGGCCGACTGACCAGTGGTCCCTAATGGGCCAGGTAGTTCATCCAGATCCAGAAGTCCAGAGTTGCTGTCATCACTGGGGGCATCTTCTGGTGAGGGACTGGATAATTGTAGCGCCTTCTCCCCACTGGGATTGGCTGGGTACCTGTGGGGATGTACGTGATGTATTATGCTTCATGTCTGTGACATATTGTACATCCCTAGCTTACCCGATATTGTTGCTGTTGCCCTGCTACCTTTGTTTGTGTATGGTGATGTATTGTGGGATTGTTAGTTCTCCATGCTGTGCATGCTTTGGTGACGGGTGTACATTCAGGGCTGGGAGGGCTGTACATGCATTGGTATAGCATGCAGGGGTTGACATTGGGGTTTGTCACATGTGTAGGTGAACTGTGTGTCATGGAGTGGAGTGATGGGAGTCAGGGTGAGGGGGTGAGATGGCATGTAGGTATGGGGGCTGATAAGTAGTAAATATTGACCCACAAGTATCCAGTCCTCCGCCTACTCCAGTGAGTCCCTCAGGATTGCCATGACTTGCTCCTCCTATGCTGTCTGATGCGGAGGAGGAGGTGGGGGTCCAGCGCCTTCTTCTGGATGGCAAGCTGGTGCCTTGCTGCCTCAGAACTTACCTTACCCTGTAGGTTGTTCCACCTCTTCCTGATGTCATCCCTTGTTCTTGTGTGATGTTCCACAGCGTTCACCCTGTCCACGATTCTCCGCCATAGTTCCATCTTCCTGGCAATGGATATTTGCTGTACCTGTGCTCTGAAGATCTGTGGCTCTACCCTGACTATTTCCTCTACCATGACCCACAACTCTTCATCTGTCAAACGGGGTGCCTTAGTGGGGACATGGGTGTTGTGTGGTGTGTGTTGTGCAGAGGGGGTTGAGTAATGTGGTGGGGTGTAGGATGTGGAGTGTGTGACGGATGTATGGGTGGTTGTGGTGTATGTGTGTGTAGTTGTCTCCGTGATTTGTGTGGCTAGCTATTGCAGTCTTTTTGTATTGGCAATGTGGGTGGGTATTTTATAGTGCTGTGGGTGGGTGGGTGTTGTGTGTGTATGAGTGTCAGGTGTGTGATTTTAGTTTTGGCCAATGTTGTGTTGTTTTGTCTTTGGGTGGACATTCTGACCGCGCCGGTGTGTACAGTCAATGGTTTACCGATGTTGAATGTCCACCGCTGTGATTCGTGGGTCATAATGTGGTGGGCGTTGTTTTGTTGGTGTAACAGTATGGGTGTTCGTACTGACACTTTAACACTGACCTTTGGCCTGGCGGATTTGTGTTTGTGGCACAATTCTGTTGGTTTAGCTTGTGTGTGTCATAATATGGCGAACGTATGTTCGCCTCTGCAATGGTATGTTGGCGGCCATCACCGCAGCAGTAAGTGGCCTTTACCGCTAATGTCATAATGACCACCTAAGTTTCAGTTCTTGCACCAATCATCGTATATGGTGAACCCGAATCAGCAAGTACAGCAACTTTTTTCATCCCACCCCAATTTCACATTCTGACATTTCTACAGGATGTGCGGCTACACATCCATCATCCTTTATACTGAAAATACATTTTTCCTCAAATTTTTCTTCTCCTTGAATACAACTCTCCACCTGTTGTTTATTCCATCTACACACTCTGGCATAGTGTCCTTTCTTACCACATCTAACCTTGCGAAATATTCAGGACTATTGGAAAGATGTCCTTTGCTCCCACATCTAAAACATCTCACACCTCCACTTTTTGTTGATATTAGAGTATCATATAGAGAAAATGTCTTCTCAAACTTTTTATGGCCCTTCTTGCTCTTCATTCTCTCATGTTTGTCTACTTCCTTCTCTGCATTTCTGCCAACTCCTCTTACTTCATTCACTGACTCATCTAGAAGTATGTTGCCTTTTTATTTTTTATCAAGCATTTCTTGCACCCACCTACTAGTGTTCTCCATACCTTTAACTATAGCTATTGTCTCTTTCAAAGTGGAATTTTTTGCTAATGATGTTTCTTTACTTTTACATTGTTCATGCACCTGACAATCTGGTCTCTGATGAGAGAATCAGTCAGTTGTTCAAATTTGCGTGTTAGAGGCTGCAACATTAGTGCTAATTTTATCCTGTTTCCCCTGCACTCTCATGAAAAAAATTGTGCCTTTCCAGTACCACATTAATCTGTGCACCAAAATGGTTCTCCAACATCATTAGAGGCAAGTCAAAAA
The DNA here is from genome assembly GCF_031143425.1 of Pleurodeles waltl. NCBI lineage: Eukaryota > Metazoa > Chordata > Amphibia > Caudata > Salamandridae > Pleurodeles > Pleurodeles waltl. Next base: position 516,503,947 of record NC_090448.1, read on the forward strand.
CATTGGCCCTCATAATGAGTCTGGCAGTCTTCAGACCGCCAGACTCGCAGTGGCAGTTCAACCGCTGATGGGCAGGTGGTGTAGCCCGCCATATTACCAGTTTGGTGGTTTGGCTGTGTCAAACTGCCACTTTCCCATTCCTACTGCAAGGGCAATGGGACTCCTGGGCCGGAGATAAGCATCTCTGACCCGGCAGTCCACCTAAGACCACTGGTGGTATTACGAGTCACCTTTCCACCAGAGAAAACCCTGGTGGTGAGGCTACCACCGACAGGAATTTGCATTCCTGTCACTGGTAGATGACTCCCCTACCCCCACCCTACATCCAACAGCCCCACCTCCCTAACAACATTCTCACCCCCACCGCCCTGCTCATAGTTGTAACCCCCTGCACCCTGTACTTACCCCTCAACCCCTCGCTTACACGCATGCACCCAAATGCACACACTTCCACACAGTGACACACAGGCACCCACATGCACACCCTGACACTTACTCACACTCACATCACCCTTACACTTGCTCACGTACACACACACACAACACCCCTCTCCCCCAAATCCATATACGCACTCACAATCACACGCACACATGTGCACACACACAACACCCTCCCTCCGCCCTCCCCTTACAGATGGTCACCTTACCTGGTCGTTGAGGTGGTCGTCTGAGATAGAACGGGTCCTGGCACTTGCACTTGCACTGCCACCAGTTCCCTGCCAACACAACTCCACCATGCTGTTTTTCAAATTGAAATACGCGGGTGGTGTTTTGTTGGCGTGGCAGTGCAACTGCCACTAGACTGCCGACCGCCAGTACGACTGCTGGTGGTTTCCCACCTGGAAAATGGTGGAAAGCCATCAGCATTCGTAATATGGTAGTCTGAGGAGCGCTGTGCTGGAGGTCTTTTGGCAGCCGCCAGCATGGCGGTTGGCGGCTTTCCCCACCGAAGTCGTAATGAGCACCATTGTCTGGTTCACCCTCCCCATGACGAGTGATGAGTTCCACCAAACTCATACACATTTCTCCCTTCTATTCCTAAGTTATGTAATAATACAGCTTGTTTGCGAACTTCCAAAAATGTTTCTCCCCAATCGCAAGTGAGCATGAATCAAATATCTGCTTCCATCTTTTCCATGGCAAAATAGGATCGCCCTTATCTGAAAGGAAATGAAGAGGTTCAGACATATTAGGGCCTGCCATAATGTCTGAATTGTTAGTAACACTAGAAGTACTTTGGGATAACAACCAACTTCTCTGTTGTTCAAAAGGACTACAGTGTGCTGATCACTGAAAAGAAAACCAGCAAATAACTTGTACATATATATATATATATACATATATATATAAATAGATATATAGATAGATAGATAGATAGATAGATAGATAGATAGATAGATAGATAGATAGATAGATAGATAGATGAAATTCTGCCTCATTTATTGTCAGCAATTAATGAATATCAATGGTGTGCCTATCACTGATTAATCTCAAAGGTGTGTGGATCACCGCTTGTTACAGAGTGATCCACATGTCAATAAATAATTAAAAATATCAATGGTGTGCGGATCACCGATTGATATCAATAGTGTGCGGATCACTGCTTGTTGCTGAGTGATCCACATGTCAATAAGTAATTAAATATTAATGGTGTGTGTATCACCGCTTGTTGCTGAGTGACCCGCATGAGGAGGATTCATCAAAATGGACGTAGACATTACGATCAAGTTTTCCCTTATACGTAAGAAGAAACGTTGTTGCAACAAAACTGCTTGCTCTCCAGTACTCTCATTCCGCAGCTTTATCCAGTCTCGCTGGATGTCATGACATCATCATTTTGCTCACAGACAGCAACAAGAGCACATCTCTCTCCTAATTCAGTGCCTTCAACCAGTCTCACATGCGGCAAGATCCCGCTCACACCTCGGCTCAGTTCACTGCCTTCAACCAGTCACAAAACGTGCCAAAGTTCCACCCACACCTAAGGAAAGCAAAAACATACACAGCGTTTTCACTCTCTCTTGGTGGCTCCCCTCTCAACTCGTGTGTTCACAATATCACTTCAAAAGATGCTTAATATGGGTCGCGTGGGTTCCAATTCATTTAGGAGGTTGGCACCAGTTTTAAGAATACGCTTTTCTCTTCAAAGGTTCTTCATAAACCTTTATTAGGTTTGCAGCATGTTTATTCAACATCCTCCGGCAGCGAACCAATTGTAACTGACCACATTCAAATCTTTCCCAGAAGCTTGACACTGCCTGGAGTACTGTGATCTCAAGGTGATTGTCACCGCATTCCAGCCAAGTGATCTAGTGCAAACCACAGCAATATGCCTGTGAATTAATATGTCTCTTGGACTACATTCAAAATATTTTCGGAACAACCACATGAGATATGTATGCATGGGGCAATTGATATGCAGAATAAGTCAAATAAATCACTTCTTCAGTATCTCAAACTGGTGTACAATTGCCAACATATGGTATGATCTATTATTTGCTACAAATGATGTAGGAGTTAGTGCAGACAATTTGTCCATTGGTAATAGATGAAGCAGGCTTATGCCACATTGGCAATCTGAGCTTTCTTAGAAAGTTCAAATCAAAGATGGCACATGCTGCAGTCTACTGAAATGAGTCCATGGGATGTTCTTTGTATCACCTACATTGTAATTTTGCACAGATTATTTAAAACCATACAGTGTTTGCAAACGTGGTCAATTTTATTTTGGTTTGTGCATCTCTAAGCATTGTTGAAATATTAAAGTTTCTTCTACGTGAAACCACCCGGTAATACGAAGTGCATCACCTTTAATCCATCAGTGGGTGTCTTTAGCTTTTAAGACCTTGGACTCCTAACTGTTGTTCGAAGCCCAGCTTGAGAAGAGCTTAATGAATTGTTGTTTTTTATGATCGACCCAAAGAAATGAAACTATTTAGATTATTGAACTGAGTTAGTAATGAGAACAAAATGGTAGTGTATGTTGCGCAAAAAGTATACAATCTTGAAGTAGCACGCTCATCTTAATCAGGTTCATCTTGCTCCATTAAATGCAATCTCTGCCATCTGATATTTTTATGTACATTACTATGTTACCCAGATGTGTTATGTGCAGGATGTTATAGTCGCTTTTTAAGAAATATCTCAGTAATATTGCTCGTAGACATTTTCATAGCCCCGCCTCAAAAGTGATATTAGAGACAATCAAAATACTCTGTAAATACTTCTGACTTTCTTGCAGTTATATTTTGGCCAGATAATGCAATATTGTGATAGTGTGTAAAAAGCATGAGACCAAAACAAGGTTGTTTTTGGACTTGTGAGACATTTCATGAGTGTTTTACACAAAGTTTTGTTCGGTATATGGCGAGAGGTATCCTGAAACACCAGTTCTTCTTTTCCTCTTCATTGTGTAAGGCCGTGGATAGTGAAGTATCTTGTCAGCAGCCAAGTTGGATCCACATACAGTTGCAGGGAGTCTCAGTTGTTCCTTTCAAATAAGGGAAGAAAAAGGTCACTACGTTTTGCTTCAAACAGCTATATTATAGAGTCAGCTGAGTAGCCTCAACAGTCACCATGTCTGGTCCACAACAAATATCTGGTCAACCATTTGTCTGTCTCCATTGGTGTTCACTCCTCTTCCACACTGTGTAGTGTGTGCTCTTTTGTGACAAAACCCTGTGCCAACAATAATACTTACGCTTTGGATAAATTCTAATGAGTGACTGTATGATGCAATACCATTTTATAACCTCTTTATACGTCCACAATAATCTACCACTTCAGATGGCTGTATCCTGCATACACAGCCTGCTAGCACACAAATGAGGCTATGAACCACTTCTTAGATAATGGCAGGACAGGACCTCTTGTTCTGCTCACCCTGACAGCTGCATTCTTGGGTGAGATTCTGGTGACCACTGGCCAATTTGAAAATGCCTGATGTTTCAGTGCAGAGTGATTGTTCAGGTGGAGGAGCCAGGGAGTTTGTATCCTCCTGAACCCCGGGCGCCTCCTGGTGTCCTGCATCACAGCATTCTCATGCTCATTGTCTACTCCGAGGCCAAGGTCGACAAAAAGGCTTTTCAGTTTGCCAGGAGCAGAGCTTTGGGCACCAGCACTCATTCTTTTACAAATTAAGCACTGATAACACCCCATAAAATGTAACCCTTTTTTGGTACTTAAACAGTAAAAGGGGATTTTCGCACTGTTATCTTCAATACAGCCTAGTTATTGAAAGAGTAATGGAAGTTACAGGTCTGTAAAATAAAAGGAAATTAACCAAGAATACAATTCTGTGAAGAAGAAGCACCACTTAAAAATATAACAGGAGGGGAGCAGGGAGGCTATGCTCTGCAGTCATGGTGATCATAAAGAAGAGCAGAGATGCTAGACACAGCATTTAGTGTGACATGACAGAGAAACAAAAAAAACAGTCACTTAATCTAATGCTGACAGAGACGAAAGGGCCAGAAAGGCTAGGCACTGCATTTAAAGTGATGGGAAGAGAAGTAAACAGGTCAACCTCTGACGCTGTGTTGACAGGGGAGAGTGGCAATGAAGCAAGGCTCTGCATCCATAGTGGCAGGACAGAGAAGTAGGAAGACTAGAAGCTGAGAGGAGCAAAGAGGCCAGGCTCTTCAGTTTAGGTGGAAAGGGAGAGAACTACAGAGGCCAGGTGCTTAATATATTAAGGTGGCCATAAGAGCAGAGAAACCAACTCCTGTAGTTATGGTGACAGGTGGGAGTATCGGAGAGGCCAGACTCTGCAGCAAGCTTGGGAGGGCAGAGGACCAAAAAGCCCAGGCTCTGTGTTAACTATGATTCTGATAGAAGTGAAGAGGTCAAACTCTATTCATGTTGATGGAGGGAACAGAAAAGCCAGCTTCTGCCACCATGCCTGCAGGATAAGTGGAGCAAAGAACGTAAACTCTGCATTTCATGTGGTGGAGGCGAGGAGCAAATAAGCTAGATTCTGGCTTTAAAGTAGTTGAGAGAGGATGAGAGAAGCCAAGCTTTGTAGGTAAAGGTACTGAATAGAATAGCAGAGAGGTTAGGCTGTACAGTATGACGACAGGGGAGAGAATAAAAAGGGCAAGCTATGCAGTAGCTGTGCTGAGAAGCGGAACAGAGAGGTCTGGCTCTGCAGCACTGCTGGCAGGGGTGAACTAGAGAGGAAAGGCTATCTGGCCATGAAAGCAGGGGAGAGGACCTGTGAGGCCAGACTTCATATTAACTGTGATGGGGAGACTAGCAGTGAGGCCAGGCTCTGCAGCCATTGTGGCAGGGGAGAGGATGAAAAAGGCATGCTCTTTATTAAGTGTGATGGGGAGATGAGCAGAGAGATCAGGCTTTGCAGCACTTGTGGCAAAGGGGAGAACTAGAGATGTCAGGCTGTGCATCCATGACAGCAGAGGAGAGGACCTGTGAGCAGGGGCAGCTCCTCCGTTAGTGCAGAGGAGCATTGCCCCCCCGCCAGCAACGGCAGCTGCAAAACCTTTACAAGAAAACTATAATAAGCAGTGTTTATTATCACTTTCTTGTAAAGGGATGGGTCTACGGGGTGACAAGCAGTGAGGGGGAGTGCCCAGCAGCACTCCCCCTCATTGCGCATGTATGTTTGACCGGACGTCTCTGGCCGGCCAAACACACATGCGCAGTGTGCTCTATTGCCGGGCTGGAAAGAGCAGGGACAGGTTCCCAGTCTGCCTGGGAGTGCCCTGGCTTGGTGCTCCCAGCCAATCCTAATGCTGCTCTAAGCAGCGTCAGGATTGGCCACAGGGCAGGCTGGGAGCCTGTGCCTGCCTGCAGCAGAGGAGACGGAGGAGCGAAGTGGCCCAGTGGCATGCAAGTAAGTGTTTTTTTTATATTTTTTATATTATTTTAATACTTACTCCCTCCACCCACAGCCCTGTGTGCCACCCCACCCCTTCCACATGCCGCGAGCTGCTACTGCCTGTGAGACCAGGTTCCATATTGACTGTGATAGGGAGAGTAGCAGAGAGGTTAGGCTGGGCAGCCATGGTCGCAGGGTAGAGGAACAAAAAGGCCAGACTCAGTATGAACTGTGACTTGGGAAGGAGCTGAGAGGTCAGGCTCTGCAGCATTGGTGGCCAGAGAGAGAACTTGGGAGGTCAGAATCTGCTGCCATGACAGCAGGGGATAGGGCCAGAGAGGCCAAGCTCTATAATAATTGTGATGAGGAGAGAGGTGAGTTCAGGCACTGCAGCCACAGTGGCAGCGGGAGGACCAAAAAAACAGGCTCTGGAGTAACTGTGAAGGGAAAAGGAGAAGAGAGGTCAGGCTCTGCAGCATTGGAGGCCAGGGAAAGAACTAGATAGGCCAGGCTGTGCTGTCAGGGGTAGAGGCCTGAGAGGCCAGGCCCTGGATTAACTATGATGAGGAGAGGAGCACAGACTCTAGCACAGGGAAGAGGAGCCAAGAAGTTAGACTCTGCATTTATTGTGGTCGAAGAGGAGAGCAGGCTCCACAGGGCTCTGCTGCCAAAGTGAAGTACGAGAGTGGTCATTATGTGCAACAAAGAAACAAAGTCAGACTCTGAAGCCAATGCACGTTGATACAAACATGCATATCAACTGAGGGCAGAAAAGCACCCCTGGATTTCATGTCCAGCATGCAGTATGCCTAGAAGTCTTGGAGGTATGAGGTCAAACCGGGATGACATTACACAAGAGATCTACATCACTCTAAGCCCCCTTCAACTTAAAATAAAAAACACCTTTCATCTTCTCTAGTCATGCCTGCCTTCTAGCTCCTCAGCTGGACAGCTTTCTTTCGCATCACCAAATCCAGCGAGACCTTAGACTATGAGCTGCTGGCAGGCGATAAAGTGAAAGCTGCAGATCGACTTTAGCGTCTGCGACTGAAGAAAGATGATTCCTCAACAAAGAATTCAGACAATTTAGCGTAGGCGGAATGAGTGATTGGCCAATCCTTCTGATGCACACAGTTCAGCTGTTGCTTATGGGCTGCAATCAGACTTTATTGGTAGTGACTGAAACCCATTACCTTATTATGGTTGTTTGTGACCTGCGGGAAAAGAGTAGGTGGTATTGCCGAGATCCCAGTCTCCATGAAGCAGAGAAATATGTCGCGGTAGGAAAGCCAGTCTGTAGCCATGTTTTATTTATGTTACCACTACGTTTGACATGTTAATCAAGGGATTGCGTTGGAACAATGTACTCTTCTAAAATAAATAAAAGAAAATTGGTAAAACAGCTGGGCTTAAACTAGGCTGGGATATTTAGAAGCAGGCCTGGGCAATGGTCCCAGGAATGGGGTTTTGGTTTTGACAAAGACAAACTTTCACTAACAGCTCTCAGCCGTACAAAAAAAGTCATGTGTTCATTTTAATTGTGCTTTGTGACCACATTGCTATATTATGTTGACTTGTATCGTTCATTAATAATCCGAAAGGGTACCCAGACGTGTGTCTTGCAGGCCCTCAAATGAAGGATTAAGCAGCTGATATTTGAAAACTCACTATGGCAGCAAAATCAGTCTGTGATTCAGAATTCCCTTCTGAAATGTCAAACAAAAGATGAAAAATGAAATTCAGAAGCAGGGAAATATGTAATTATGCAAAGCAGCAAAGTCCGTTTTTCACACTTTAAAGAAATACTGCTTATAAAATCCTAAATACACTTGGCACTGTAAGCATTTTACTTTAAAAATGTAACAAAAGTTACCTTCCTAAAAGCTTTAGATAAACGTATCTAGAAAAGTGAGAAAGCCCGCCTCTTTCTCCTATACAGCACACACAGGGTTGGTTTAATCATGAATGTAAATTAGCTTAAAAGGCCTTCATTTCTGTCACAAAAACCAAAGGCATAGGACATTGTGGAAGCCAGGGCCTTTTATAAAAAGGCACAAAAAACTGCAAAACTAGAGTGGAAAAACAAATATTGGGATGATTTAAATGACACCGTTAAACAAAACGATGGCAAGGTGTACTGGCATATCCTTCCCGATGGAGAAAAGTGCTGTTATAGGAGGTTTTTATTCAGCCCCAGGAGTGGGCTGAGCACTTTTCTACTCTTGAGATATCGCTTCCCACTCGGCTCCATTAAATAACTATTCTTTTATTCCAAACCGCATCAGCCCTTGCTGTTCAATAGTTTTCATTAACAAATATGTTTAATTTAATTAATGCCCCAAAGAAGAGGAAAGCCACTGGTCCAGACAAAATTCCTAGAGATTTATTCAACTTCAAAGCAAGCATTTGGGACCCATACAAAAACAGATTGTCTCATGCCACAGTGTTGGTGCCCCAATACCTGGTACTTGGTGGAGTCAGAGATCATCACGATTTATAAAAAAAAAAGGTCCCGTTCCAGCCCAGGGAATTATCGTCCAATCAGTTGGCTGGATTCTCTCCAAAAGATTTTCTGCAAACAGGTTGTGGCTAAACTTAACATTTGGATAAAAGAGAAAACAATACTCTCCCAACTCCAATCAGGTTTTAGACCACAAGTGAGCAAGCTGTACCGTGTTCCGCTTCCTTCAGGTCAAATGGAAAACTGAGGCTATTCTGTTGTCAACCTTTATGGTGCATTCATTGACCAAAAGGCAGCGTTTAACCACGTGCCATGCCCAAAATTGTTGGAAGTTTTGAGAAGGTCTGCTTGCCATTATAATTCAATTGCATACAATTTATTATTCCCAAATGTACTGGAGGATGCAGGCAAACTAACTAAGAAAATAGCTGTCAACAGAGCGGTGTCTCAAGTGTGTATGGTCATGCCCACTCTGTTTCTTTTGTATATAAATGAATGTACACACTATCTACTCAATTGTATGAATGACTCACCTTGTATTGTAGACTCCATAGAGCTTTTTTAAATTATATGCAGACATCAAATTTGGGCCTGATTTAGTTTGGCAGATAGGGTTACTCTGTCACACACATGATATCCTGTCAGCCATATCACCATTTCCATAGGCTATCACAGAATCATAATACGGCAGATGGGATATCCGTTATGTTTGTGACAGAGTAACCCAATCAGACAAACTCTGCCAGTCACTTTGTTGTTGGCCAGGACTCTGAAGGGTCTCAGTGTTTTACTTCATAAGTTCAATCTTTACGGTCTGGAAACCAATGTGCACAAATCAAACCTTATGGTTTTTAATCCCCACAAGGTTTCTAAAGAGAGAATTTTAACTAATAATTTTAATTTGGAGAGAGTACATGAATTTGATTCTCTAGGATTCCACTTCTCAGATTTGAACAAATGGTGCTCCCAATTAAAAACAAGCATTTGGAATGCACCGGGTCTCGTTTTATGTCAAGTTAGAGCTATTAGCGTTGTCAACTCCTAACCGGACTTTTCTTGCCACATTAAATGGAAAAAATGGAGAAAAAAAAAAGCGCGATCACGCTGTGTAAAACAGAGCGCCATCGCGCTGTGAAATAAAGTAGTCCAGAAACCATACGGAAAACATGGCGTCTTGTAGGCACCAGAGGGATTTCATTGGATATTTTTAACCATGGTTGCTGGGGAAGAGCTTCTCCAGGAACAAAGACTAAGATATCCCCCTAAAATGACTATCGGCGCACCATGTGCGCTGACATCATTACAGGGGAAAATGAAAGTAAAATGAGCAGATTGGCTCATTTGCTTACATTTTCTTCGGTGCTCAGGGGTATATCTCAGCCCCCTGAGCACCTTGGGAATCTCCCCTTTCCAAAGGTACCTTTCTCTAGTGGATCTCTGCTGGGGATAGCCTTAGAAGATCCGCAGGGATCCACTCCTCTAGGCCAGCAGGGGGGTGGTGCGGCTCCTTGGACAAGGGCTTTTGCGCCCTCTTAATTTTTTTGCACAATACAGTCCTTCTGCCCCCCCCTTTTTATATTTAGGAAAGGGTGGGGGCTGCCCAGAATGGGCAAAATACTACCATCACCCAACCCCAAAAACAGGCACAGTCTTTCTGACCCCCTGGGGGGCAGATGGGGGTTATTATCCCCAATCTGCCCTCAGAGGCCAGAAACCAGGATTTTTTTATTATTATAAAAGAGAGGTGGGGGGCTGCCCAGATGGACAAGGCAATGCCCCCCACCCTATATCGAAAAGTAGGCACAGTCATTATACATCCTTGGGCAACAGAAAGGGTTTATTATCACCAATCTGCCCCCAGGTGGGGAGAAAGCCCTCTAGACATCAGAGAATATATTTATTTATTTTAAAAGAGGTGTGTGGGCTGACTAACATGGCTGTGGCCAGTTCCCCACCCCAAATAAATGGGGACACAGTCTTTCTGCCCTCCTGTGGGGGCAGAAGAGGTAATTACACTCGATCATTCCCCTGGTGGGGGGACAGACAGGCCACAAGACATGAGTGAATGCCCGACACCATCAGCATGGTCCGAAGTCTAAAGCATTTCATCCCACTGGCAAGAATGAGGACATTTGACTATTTTGGGTGTTGATTTTACATATGGGCCCGGAGAGCCTGGCTAACTCCCAATATCATCCCACTTGCAATGGTGAGTGGTTGCACTTTTTTGGACTTCAGTACGCTGCCATCTGGAAAAACCTACCATACTCAGACACTCATGAAAACTAAACAACAGGGGGAGTCCAGAGTGGAGGTTTTCACATGCACCCCACACCATTATCTTACCCACAATGCCCTGCAAATCTCCAACTATGCCTGAAATCACTCATTTTTCCTACATTTGTGTGATGGATACTCCCATAATCCACAAGAATCCCCAAACTTCCTACCACCCTGCATTGACCCATCTTTGCTGATAAAAACTCGGCCTCACATTTGTGGGTGCCCAAAGCAGAGTCAGCTTAAAAACGTATGAAAAAAAACTGCAATTTTGGGCCCGCTTTAGTTCCCCCTCAATTTCTACAAGTTTTTGGTCCATCCATGTCGCAGCCACGTGGCCCACATACATAGGTGAGGTATCATTTTTATCGGGATACTGAGGGGAACCCTGGGTGGAAGGAAATTTGTGGCTCCCCTCAGATTCCAGAACTTTCCATCACAGAAAGTGGACAAATTTAGAGGTTTGCAAGGGATTCTGGGTAATAGAACCTGGTGAGAGCTACACAAGTCACTCCATCCTAGATTGCCCTGGGTGCTTAGTTTTCAAAAATGTACAGGCTTGCTAGATTTCTCTAGGTGCCGGTTGAGCTAGGGTCCAAAATCTGTAGCTAGGCACATTGCAAAAAAGGGCCAGTTTTGGGGGGGAAATGATGTGTGTTCGCGTTGCGTTTTAAGCCTACCCACACAAGTGAGATACCGTTTTATCGGGAGATAGGGGGAATGCTGGGTGGAAGGAAGTTTGTGGGTCCCCTCAGATTCCAGAACTTTCCATCACAGAAATGTGAGGTAAATGTGTTTTTTAGACAAATTTAAAGGTTTTTAAGGGATCCTCGGTAATAGAACCTGGTGAGAGCCACACAAGTCACTCCATCCTGGATTACCCTTGGTATCTAGTTTTAAAAAATGTACAGGTTTGCTTGATTTCCTTAGGTGCCAGCTGAGCTAGGACCTAGAATCCACAACTGGGTACATTGCAAAAGAAGGGTCAGTTTTTTGTGGAAAAATGTGCTGTGTCTATGTTACGTTTTGAGCTCTTTTCCTATCACTGGCACTAGACCTACCCACACAAGTGAGGTGCCATTTGTATCAGGAGACTTAGTGGAACACAGAATAGTAGAACAAGTATTATTACAAATTTTCTTTCTCTGCATTTGTGCCTTCCAAATGTAAGACAGTGTGTAAGAAAAAAGTCATTCTGAGAAATGCCCTCTAATTCACATGCTAGTATGGGTATCGCCAAATTCAGAAAAGTACAAATAACAACTTCTTCCTAACTCCAAATCTTGTGCCTATTTCTGAAATACATATGTTTCCTTGATACCTATTTTTCACTCTTTATATTTTACTGATACACAGTGAAAAACCATTGCAAAGTTGTAATGCTATTTGTATTTGACCACCGACTCCATCTTCACTACTGACTCCATTTTGTGCTTAGCTTCAGATGCCGTCACATTGGTGGCACAGGTATTTTTCCACAAAGCTTGTTTTCCACACTGAACATTTTTTTCGCTTTTCTCACCAGAACAGGGTACATATTGTGAGGTATGTGGTGGTGATAAGAGTGTACTAGGGTGAAAATGTTTTCAGTAGAGAAAGGTACATCTCTGTCTCAGGAATGCACTTCAGGGCAGGGCCTGTTCCTTTGCGTGTTTTCAATGCACACCGAGTACAGCCAGCACCTGAATTTCATAACTTACTCAAGGGAAGGGGGAGGTTGCCAGAATCTTCCTCTTGGATTTGTTTATCCAAGGTATATTAGGTGGGGAAGTTTGGCACTGAGGTAGAAGGAGCTCGACTGAACGTGGACAAATGGTTCAGGAAACACCCCATGTTAGGAAAAACTCCTGCCTCAGCCGTCCAGGGGTCCTCGGCTTGATGATGCTGGCAAGGATGAAGAGTTCGATCCCCATGGTGATGCACTTTTATTATTAATTATCTAGCTTGGCTGTGCATATATCCATATATTCACTGCATATATTAATTGTTGATGTATTGAACTTTTTATGCCTGTCGTTGTTTAACTGCTGTGAGTATTTTAACATTCACACGTGTTGTACTGCATTCACGTTCAGTGGTCATGTTTGTATATTTTTGTGTGCTTTTATTTGGTATCTGGGAAGTGCCTTAAAATATCCATTACTCAAACTAGGAGTGCTGCATTCCTTGGCATCAGTTTCCTCTTAGTCTGAAGCAAAGCAGAACAAAGGTGCAGCTCAGTCAGTGGCTCTGGGTACATAGGCTTCTTAGTGAATCTACAAGCCCAATATAGCCCCACAACCAGAGTCGGGTTTATAAAAGAAACAATATAACACACAGCGCATATGGATTTTCATTTGGAGATAGGTGAGCTCTACGAAAGAATACAATTATCACAATGCATATCTGTGGAAAGATATGAGATACATTGATTATATATGCACTTTCTATTTACTTTCAGTTATTGTTTAGACACATTGAAGTTCCCAGTAAGGAACGAGTTTCTAAGGCACTGAAGAAGAAAACAATATGTAATTTAAAGGTATCTACTATATAATTTAATTTTATTTGGATGCATGTTTGATTTTTAATTCAAATTGATAACATGAGGTTGACTCAAGATATATAATACTTTTGAGGTAGATAATTTAACTCTTATGAGCATGCTCTACCTGTGGCACATTGTAACACAATTTAAACTTTAATTTAATTTCAATTTAAATTAACTGAATATTTATATCTGATTTCATTCTACTTTATAATATTTAAATTATCACGGAATCGGATATCACGAAATGTTATGAATGAATAATTTGCACGGTGCCCACTATATGACATAGATATGTTGGTGTATTACTAATAATGGGATTCAGAATGTATTGTATATGTTGATTACTGATATATCATTTATGGGAATATTATTTTAGGAGGTCCTGAAGAAACCCAGGGGCACTCCCCGGATGAAACACGTGTTGACGGACAAGCAAGTGATTATTGAAGGCTTTGGTTTGGAGATGCACATGTTAATTTATTGAATATCAAGTGGAATCATTTGAGACTTGCTGGATTAGAAATTGCTTTTGGAACCAGGAATTTATCTTTGTGAACAATCACAGAAGGAATATGTAATTTGGACTGCTGAATTTCACTTTGATTAAACATTTATTGGAACCCAAGAAAGGACTTTACTTTGGATATAATATGAACGTTTGATTTGCTGTATTTTTTCTGATATATTTGTGTACTGGTGTATTGTAATTTTACACGTGTGCCATCACATATTGCAAATTATTGGATAACCTTTATTTTATCATATAGGGTGTTTTGGGGGTGAAACCCTAGTGTTGAGCACCGTGTGTAACTTATATAAAGGTAGTTAAATTTGAAAGTAGGAGCGCCATTCACTCACTATATCACCCTCTTTTAGTATTTACAGCCCCACAACCAGAGGAGTCCAGCAGATGTAATGGTATATTGCTTTCAAAAATCTGCTATAGTTACAGATGAAAACCTTGACCCAAATGGCTGTTTTTTCAACTCAATTTAAATATTTTAAAATTTCAACTGTTACTTTCTATAGGAAAACCTTAAAGAATCTACTCTTATGACTCCATGCTAAATTCAGAATATTGTCTTCTTTTCAGAAAAAGATAGCTTTATGGGATCCACTATTAGTTTCACACCCATTTCTACCACTAACTCCAAGGAGGTTCAAACCACAAAAAAGGAAAATTGGGGTATGTCCGAGTAAAATACCAAAACTGGGTTGAAAAATGTGGTTTTCTGATTTGAGTCTGCCTTTTCCTCAAAGCTGATGATTTTAGCACTGTAAACCCTTTGTTGATGCCATTTGCAGGGCGAAAAGCGGACACTTTCTTCTGCAGCAATTTTCCTCCATTTCCCCCCCAAAACCGAAACGTTAGCTGTATTTAGGCTACTTTCTCGGTCCCCTCCAGGGGAATCCACAAACCCTGGGTACCTTTAGAATCCCCAGGATGTTGGAAAAAAGGATTCAAATCTGGTATGGATACCTTATGTGGACAAAACATTATGGGGCCTAAGCACAAAGTACCCCAAATAGCCAAAAAAGGCTTAGCACTGGGGAGGGAGGTGGTGGGGGGGAGCCTGGCAGCGAAAGTCTTGTCAACATTGTCAACAACGACAATATTTACAAACACATACATCCCCATTAAGTTTAAATATGGGCAGGGTGACCCCCACAAAGGAATAAAAGGAAGACCCACGCATTTTGAGCTAGAGTAAAAGAGGGTTAATGAAATTATTACCAAGAAAATGAGAAAGGGCTGAAACTTGGGGGACTCCTGCAGCATAATCAGAAGGCTCAGAGCCACATTAATGAAGCAGTACTGCTGGAATACAGTATGTCAGAAATGATCTAAGCCAACTAAGAGCAGTATGGCAAATTTCTTGTTCTGGCACTCTAACTCAGAGGTCTTTATGATCGACTGTATGGAGGCTGCACAAGCCCAGTAATATCAGGAGATTCATAGAGTGGCTATCAGGAGCCTTCTGAAGCTTGTCTTGTTTGGCTATTCGTGCAGCTTCTGTGCTTTTGTTGAGATAGAAACTGACGTGGGAGTCCTCCAAGATGCTTAGGTTTCAAAACACTGCATAATTCAAAAGTAGCAATGCTTTTCAGAATTTTAACCAATGCATATATATATTATTTTAATAATAATTGTCTAACAATGCCTTGTTTAACAGGACCAGGGATAAGTCTGTGAAGAGAATGAGATAATGTCGTTCAGCACCATGATGGAAAGTATTTGTGTAATAAATGCACTGTGATCAGATTTCAAGAAGATTCAGACTTTTGTTAATAAAGAAATCAAAATAATCTGTCGAAGGACATCAGAAATGCTCAAGGCAAGGTTTACTAGTTCTAGTACGAATAGTTGGTTGGGCAGGTAGTTCAGGCTCTGAGACAGTTCTAAAAATGTCTTATTCAGATATAGTAGTTCTAATGTTAGGAGGATGATAGCCCATCGCAAAATTATTATTAAACAAGTTCTAGGGCAAAATAAACTACGGGAGAGTATAGTTCCCTAGCAACACTAAATATTTCTTGTTTACTTTTCGATTCCGTAATCCATGCGGTTATGTCACTGTTTTCGTCGGGTATGAATGGCCTTTTTCTATGTTGTTAATTTGGATTCCTAAAGTGATTTTGAATGCAGAACAGTACTCTCCATTTTCGTTCTGCCTGTCTAGTCTCATGTTTGAGAGTATTTAACTCTTTCGAAAACTAATGTGTGCATTTCTACAGGGCCTATATCATCTAAAACTTTGACAGCCTACTTAATATAATGTGATTTTCCTATTTCTGGGTCCCAAATCATTGGGGGGGTGTGGGGTCAGCAAAAAGTTCAGTTAGAGTCTGTTGATCTATATTTTCCATGATCGATACCGTTTTATTGATTTACACTATCTTTGTTATTAGTTGGGCTGTTAAGCACTAGAGCTATAAGAAAATGGTCTGACCAGATCTGAGAAGTAACATCAACAGAAATTACCAGGTTGGGAGATGGCCAAACTGGGTCTAAAATGTGACCGCCAAGGTGGGTGTGGGAGCTGATTATCTGGGCCATATTACAGTCAATCTTGGAAACCAGAAGAAGTGAAGATGCAGAGTCAACATGTGATTAAAAAAAAATTAAAGTCACTACTACAAGCCTCTTCATCTGTGTCCTTGATACATCTAATGCTAATTCTGCAATTCAGATATAAAAGAAGAGTCACTGTCAGGGCATGGGTCACTAACATTGTAAGTAAGGAAAATCTAAGTTTAATTGTAAAATTTGTCAGTGATAACATTTTGTCACTTAGATATAATTTTTAACTATAATAGTGATTCTACGCTGTGCTTTAAGGAGGGTCTGTCATATCTGACAATACTCATTTGAAATGAACAGGAGGATACTAGTTTCTAGACCTTCCTTCGGTCAGTTCCCGGATATGCAGAATTGGTGTATATGGATGAAAGACTGTGTAGAGATGGAAGAAGAACTGCACAGAAACGGATGAACGGTCGAGCAGCAATCAAAGAAAGAATGCATATAGATGGAAAAAAGAAAGGGTGGAAAGACTGTGTATGAA
This sequence comes from Pleurodeles waltl, assembly GCF_031143425.1. Taxonomy (NCBI): domain Eukaryota; kingdom Metazoa; phylum Chordata; class Amphibia; order Caudata; family Salamandridae; genus Pleurodeles; species Pleurodeles waltl. Next base: position 516,520,620 of record NC_090448.1, read on the forward strand.
TGGAAGAATTAATTGTAGAAATGGGAGAAAGACTGTGTAGAAATTGGAGAATGACTGCGTAGAAATGGAAATAGACTGTTAGGTGCCTAGTCGTCACCATAAGACAAACTGCCAAACACAATACCCTGGCAACATACAACAAAAAACTAACTAGGTAAAATAATACAATTAAAGTGCAAATATCCTATACTATTCTCACTGGAAAAACTTAGTACATTAAAAGCAGTTGCAAATTGAGATGGCTAAATTAGTAACCTGAAGCAGAAGTATGGAAGGTATGGCAGTATTAAGTGAGGCAAACACCAGTCATGAGAATTGTGAAAGAACACACATTATCACATCAACTATCATCTTATCACTATTTGCATGCATTGTTACATTTCTTATTTCAATCAGTGCAGAATCAGGGGAAGGAGATTGGAGCCCTCTCATTTGGCGGGTCTGTCAGGATTTATTTCTCAGATACAAAGTGTTGAGTTTAGTAAGGAGCATTTGGCAGCCAGAGCTAAAACTGCCTACTCACCTCAATACCTCATTTTAATCTCTAGTATTTCTTACAAGGATTAATTAGGACTCAATGGCTTTTCTAAATCATTTCCTGTACTTTCTAACTTCTGGTACCCCTGATTTGTTTCGAAATGAGGGATGAACATGGCGGCCGGCGGACAGTGGCTGAGCGGGTCGCGGAATTCATCAGGCTTTGCAGTGCAGCGGAGGAGACTGAAATGGAATAGCGCAAGGAAGGGAGACCCCCACTCTCTGCCCCTACTGGCCTTATCATTGTTGTTCTCTGGCAGGCGCGCATGCCGGCCTTCGATCGCGTCCTGACACAGGAGGTTTCCTGGTCCAGGACGCTGGAGCCAGGAGCAAAGACGTCCAGAGAGAACAGTGGCTGTTGGAGGAGAGGCGCCCTAGAGGTCAGGAAGGTCAGGAACCTCAAGTCGAGGGTCGCGCTGCAAGGAGTGAGTGGGGGCAGCACTAGCAGAGACAGCACCGGCGATGAGACGACATGCGGCAAGCAGAAGGATCTGGCCACAGCGACTAAAGGAGGATGGAGACTGTCCCCAGCCCACTCTGAGAATAAAAGGGAGTCTTCGACCGCATCCACACCCGAAGATAAGTCCCTTAAAGTTTTTCAGGGGGGAAATACAGCTCTAAAGACTACTGGGTCAGGCACTTTGAAGGGGCATCCCCCACAGGCGGTGGTAGGAATTGGGGGACTTTTTGGTGAGGTGAGTGATCCAGCTCACCAGCATGAGTATGGCTACAACCCCCCCTCCCCAAGGAAGTTAAAATTATCCCTGGTCAGAAGAAATCTCAAAGCCAGGTAGTGTCGCAGGGGAGGAGAAAAAAATCCACGTAAACACCTCCTAAGCAGCAACAGAGAATCACTACCTCACCTAGGACTTTTTTCAAAGCACCAAACGCAGTAGAGCCTCTGGTCAAACCTCTTTCAGTCCTTTATCATGGTGAAGGCTCGAGTGGGGGGATGGAAGATTTAGGTAAGGGGCGAGAGGACACAACCCCAACTCTTCCAGTTTTGGAGATACCCCAATATCTTGTGGGTGTAGGAGGAGGGGGGCCAAGGGAAACTGGCTTAGGAGCAGCGAATGATAGTTTAGGTCTCTCTGGGGCCCCGAACTCCCCAGCTGAGGAAATAAGTAGTCCCCCAGAACGTTTAGGTGGAATAAGCCCTGGAGCCTTGATTTCTATGGCATATAGGGGACACCAGAGGCCACACTTGGGTGAAGACAATGTACAGGCCTCGCAGGCTGGTCCCCTAAAAGCTTTGCTTCATTCTCTAACAAAGGAGGTCAGTAAGGTTTTCTGGTATCTCAAGCTAATCAGAAGGAGATCCAGAAAGTCTGTGAAGGCTTAGCGAACAAACTGAATTTACTGGCACAAAGAACCCAGACCCTGGAATCTCAAGTAGAACAGTTAATAGAGTTCTCTGCGAGGAGTAGTGAAGTGAATGTTAAGAAAAAAGAGAGCCACAAGAAACTCGAATCCTTAGAGAACGATGCAAGAAGAAACAATATTAAGTTATGAATGTTCCGGAAGGGAGGGAAGGTGAAGATATCAAGGCTTTTGTGGTGGACCTTCTGATAGAAAGCAGTGCCTGGGAAGGGCCAGAGATGGGACTAGTAAGTGACATCCAGCGAGTGCATCGAGACCAATTCCAGAAAGCTGCAAACAGAATTAAACCTATGAGGATCTTGCTGAACTTCCTTACTCATACTGTCAAAGAAAAAATACTGTCAAAGGCCTTAAAATTGAGAACCTTAAGCGTGAAGGACTGCTCCTTCGAGGTTAGATCGGACATCTCATATACTACCTCAAATAGGCAGTGGGAGTTTGGCAAAAGGATGGATGACTTAAAAAAACTGGGGGCCACAGTGCAGCTGAAATTCCCCGCAACTCTGAGGGTTATGAGGAATAATAAAATGTATAATCTAAAGTATTGAGAGGAAGCGGATAATCTTCTGGAGGAGTTTAGGGGCACATAACGTGGGATCTCTTTTTTCCTCCACCTCGCGGGCCTTGCCTTGTTTATATGTGAAATTTGAACTCTACTTCTTTTTTCTCATTTGTGTGCATATATCTAGGCCTGGCAGTGCTTAATGGCTTTTGGAGAAGGGTAGTGTTCTCCAGGGTGGGGGGTTCACGGGGACAGGGGGGTGGAGGAGGAGCACTTGGGGAGGAGTATTGAAGGAAAGGAATGAGCATGGGGGAAAAAAGGTGTATGCCTCAGAACAAAGGAGTCCCAAGGCTAGCCCATAAGCTAAAATAACTCATAAAGATTAATAGAGACAAAGGGAATGGCCGATAAGAGGGTTCAGTCCCTCTCCTGGAATGGGAATGGTCTCCGAGTAAAACCTAGGAGAGACTATATTCTCCAGTGTATGAGAGATTCCCCAGCTCAGATAATATTGTTCCAGGAGTCACATCTTACAAGTAAAGAGGCTCACGTAATTTTTAAATCCCAGAGGTGGGTGAAACATATGGTCTGCTCGGATAACATGTCTCTTTCTAGGGGGGTCCTGATCCTGTCTAAGGTCTAGTCAAATGCCTCAATTTTGATTCACAAATCGGACGGGAAGGAAAGATGGGTTCTTGCGGATATTAAAATCAATAAAAAATATCTGTACATTAGCCTGCTACTATGGCCCTAATAAGGATGACATATGCCCCGTACAGGACCTATGCCAAGAATTGTTAGATGCCCAGTACCCAATCATAATATCAGGCGACTTTAATGTTGTGCTAAATGATTCACTGGATAAATCAAGTGGAAGTAGATCATCGGGGTGTCAAAAGTCACAGTCATATATTAGGGCAATAAAGAAACAATTTGCGCTTGTGGACGTATGGAGAGAAACCCACGTTCGTTCCTGAGGTTATACATTTCATAATAGGAAATATAAACACCATTCCAGGATAGATTTTTTTAATAGATGGGTCACTTAAAAGGGCTATCTCTAACATCCAGCATATCGCAGCACATCTGTCTGACCATGCAGCAGTGGTTCTAATGTTGAAGTGTGACACAGAGCCTCATTTGAGAAGATGGATGTTAGATCGGTTACTCCTAAATGACCCGAAGGTGGTGGAGGTTCTGAAAATTGAGACTAGGTATTTTTTAGAGCTTAATATGAACTCAGCGGCTCCTCGTGGTTTGGGACTCCTACAAGGCCTTTATTATGGGGGTCCTTATTAGTATTTCTGCTCTGAAAAATAGGGACTACAGGAAGACAACACAGGATCTTGAACACAATATCGCCGGCTTAGAACAAGAACTACTAGAACTACAGACGGAAAGAAAGGATTGGTAAAACTCTATGGAATGAACTGCTATCCAAACAGGCCTCTTTAGCAGCTGTGATAGAAGCCAGAGTGAAAGGTAGATGGGAAGCAAGCAAATTAGCACACTTTGAGTACGGCAAAAGCACAGTAAAAATGCTAGCCTGGAAAGTTAAGTTGGATTTGGCAAGAAACGAAGTAGGAGAGATAAGATGCACCGCCACCGGGAAAGTGCTGAGAGAAGCTTCAGAGGTGCAGAAGACGTTTGTGAGCGTTTTTGAGTGCGTATACTGTGAAGTCTTACCAAAAAGAGCAGCATCCAGGCCAGAATGCCTCAAGGACTTACAGATGGGGAAACTTGATGACGAAGACAAGGCAGCCCTGGAGGAGGTGATTACACCTGGGGAAGTTGCTCAGGCTATTTCTAAGGGTAAAAGGGGGAAGGCGGCAGGACCTGACAGTTTACCAATCAAATTCTACTTAAAGATGCAAGAGGTAGTTAATTCGGTTCTAACTAAGCTTTTTAACATCATTCTTAGAGGAGAGAGTTCCCTTCCAAAATCATGGGACGAAGCAGTGATCACCCTTATAGGAAAACCAAGGAAGGATCCCCTATCTTGTGAATCTCACAGACCAATCTCCTTACTGAACAACAATTATAAACTATTTGCCAATATCCTAGCTAACAGGTTGGGTATGGAGATGGGGAGGCTGATTCAGGGTGACCACAAGGGCTTTTTAAAGGGTAGATATATGCATGAGCTGTCCCATGAGCTGATTGGAGCAATAGAGTTGGCAAAAAAATAAACTTCCCCTGGCATTTATGACATTAGATGCTACTAAGGCTTTCGGCAGAGTGAACTGGCGATACCTTAATACTGTTTTATAACATCTTTATTTTGGTGTGAACTTCTGTAGGGTTCTGAGAAACATATATAAAACCCCATCAGCCAGATTAATGCTAAATGGCATTTTAACCATGGCATTTCCCACTACAAGGGGAACTAGGCAGGGCCGCCGCCTTTCTCCATTATTATTTAACCTCTATATTGAACCGCTGGCTTTAATGATTAAGAGGGATCTCCTAATCAAACCATTTACCTATACTTGCTGGGAAAAGAAAATCTCATTAAACATGGATGACATATTGATCTATATTGGAAATCTGTCCTCCATGTTAGATAGGTTTGACTCTTTAACATCAGAATTTGGCCAGGTGTCGGGGAATCCAGATAATATGGCCAAAACAGAAATTATGACATGGAAAATGGATGAACAGTATAGATTAATAAGAAAAGAGATAAAGTACTTAGGTGTTAAGATCTGCAATGATTTGGAGGACATTCCAGAAGTAAACTTGAAATGTGTAACACAATAGGTAAATAAACTCCTGCTGAGTTGGTCTCATCTCCCGCTAACTTTATATGGAAGAGAAAATGTAATAAAAATGTCCATTCTTCCAAAACTTACTTTTCTTTTCAATATGATTCCTTTACATATTAAGAAGGTAGGGATACAAAAACTCCAAGTAGGAATCAATAGCTTTTTTGGGGCATCTAAGGGAACCAGAATTGCAAGGAAGAAGCTTAGAAGGAAGTACGATAAAGGAGGGATAGCTTTGCCTGATACCCAGTTATACGCTTGGGACTTTCAGTCAAAGAATGCAAAAGATTTGTTATTAGGGAAGGGGGTAATCAGTTAAAGAAGGCCATGTTAAAAGGAGAGGGTGGTCATCCCAAATTCTACAAAACAGTAAGACTGAAAGTTCTACAAGCCACTGCTCTACTATGGGCGCAGTTAAGGAAAATTATGAACTTATTGTACTATAGTATTTATGCCCCCATATGGGACTCCCAGGGCACACCAGAGTGCCATAAGGACTCCCTATCTTGACCATTGAAGGAAGCAGTCATTGTAGAATGGTGTCAGATACTTCAAGAAAGGAAACTAAACTCCTGGGAGGAATTTGTGCTAACGCCATGGGGGTCTCTATCTGAATTTAAGTATTACCAACTACAAAGTTGGGCCCACTCTCTGTGAGAAGCGGGAGCTGACACAAATGAGCTGGAGGAGCTACTGATTAATGGTCCATCTGGTAGGAAAGAAGTAGTGGCTTACTACAGCTTATTTCTAGATAGTTTGGACCAAGACCAGGACCTCCCTGGTTCTTTATGGAGTGAACTTGCCCCTAGCCAAGAGGTTACTCACTTATGGTTAGCCTCATGGCGTCTCCTCTATCAAGTGGTGAAACCTGGGTACTTGAGAAGGAATCACCTTTTAATTCTTCATTGGGCATATCATACTCCCAACAAATAGCCAAATTTGGATCCAAAGGGAACACGGCTTGTAGGAAGTGTGGCCTCTCTATGGCTGATGATCGCCACATGTTCGTGCTTTGGCCTCACGTTTTGGGCTTTTGGGCAGAGGTTTTTGGGGTGCTAAGTGCGGTATTACATTTACAGTTAGTGTTGATCCCAGAACTAATCCTCTTCAGCTGGTGCCCCAGGATAGACAACCTGTACGGTTATAAAAGGAATTTGTTGTTCTTCTTGATACTGTTGGGTAGAAGGGAAATCTGCAGTCAATGGACATCCCGAAAACCCCCTTTTAGGCCAGAATGGCTGACTGCTGTGGCTAGCACATGTGACTTGGACTTGAGTCGGTCTCGTGCAAAGGAGGTGGCAAAGCTGTGGAGGCCCTGGTTAAGGTGGGCAGATCAGGGTGCTTTTCTTACATGAAAAGTTTTGCGTTCATAGGCTAGACACTGTCCGATGATTAAAGCCATATGGGACTGAGACACGATGGTGGATGGGTCCATACATATTCATGTCTCTTATCCCCCAGACTTCCTATTACGAACATTAGGACCTGTCCAGGGGTGAAAGAATGGAATATGGGTCTTGAGTTCAGGATGGAAGCATATAAAGTAAATGAGGACACATAAAAAAAATGAAATGAGGGAAAACTAATTAGCACAATCATTGACAATGGCCTGTCTGTCACTAAATTGCTGCCTTTGATGATTTGTGAGGGTGGGGCATCCTTCTGCGGTTTTTCACTGCTGTATCCGGTATGTGCAGCCATATGTGGATCCACCATATGAGGCAAGAGCGACAGGAGCATGGAAAGTCAACAGTGCCCTCTTCTTTACTGTTTTCTATTTGTTTGAACATTTTTTATGTAAAGCAAAGCAAAGACAATGTAAACTGTACCATCACAACATAGCTGCAATGTCAGCATTAATTTCTCATGAAAGTGCTCAAACCGTGACTGCTAGAGTAGGCCCATCAGAAAAGACTTGCGGGAGTAAACTTTAGATAGGGCAGGCTGTCTTCAACAGGGTGGGAACAGGTGGGCTTTCAATCACCAGCAGGCAGGGCAAACTGCCTGCTGAGATGTAAATGACTCCTCAGTCTTTGACTCACATACTCAGTCATACACCCATAAGACTACTGACACACACACAACCACTCACTCAGTCACACAGCCACTAACACAATAACTCACTCACCCCTACATTACTGTCAGCCATTCATACACTTACACAGCTACTCACACACCCACTCACACATGTGTAGCCACTCAGACACCAACTCATACACCTGTACAACCACTCACAAAAACAAATAACATACCCACAAAGCCACTAATATGCCCATTAACTCACCCATAAACCAGTCACACACCCCCACACACAGTTATCTAGGCACAGACACAGCCACTCACTCCCCAACTCAGACACACACAAAGTAACTCACCTGAACATCAACTACCATACCCAGTCACTCACCCATAAAATCACTGACACACCCAGCCACTTACCCATGCAGATACTAACACACCAACTTACTTACCAATAGAGCTACTCACACATCCACTTACTCTCCCATACAGTCATTGATACAGCCTGTCACTTATGTATACAGTCACTCATACACCCACTCAGTTACCCATACAGTCATTTACTCACCCACTCACTCACCTATACAGTCACTAATACACCCACTCACTCATCCATACTAACACTCACACACCCACTCACTCACCCATGCAGCAACTCATACATTCACTCACTCACCAATGCAGACACTGACACACCCAGTGACTAACTGATACAGCTACTCACACATCCACTCAATTTCCTATAAAGTCACTGGCATATCCACACACTTATGCATAAACCCACCAATACATCCACTCACTCACCTGTACACTCACTGACTCACCCGCTCACTCACTGATACTGTCACAAACACACTCCGTCACTCCCCCATACAAGCACACATGCACCCACTCACCTGTACAGGCATTCCCACTCCCACTCACACATTCATACAACCACTTTCACTCACTGGATGGTGTCATCAGTGATGTCATTAGTGATGTCATTTGAGAAGTCAGTGATGTCACTAACCATGTGTGATGTAATATGTGAGGACATAAGTAGTGCATTAGGGGGACACAAGTTATAGTTAGTTGAGGTAACTATAACTGCTGAAGTTTACTGGTTATGTACATGTGAAATATGAGCCTAACTATAACGTCCATGTAACCTTTGCTTTTTTATATTATATATATAAATATATATATATATATATAAAATTCACTTAAAAAAACAAAGTTTGCAGGGGCTCACATATAAACGTACCAAACCATAGAAATCACCATATAGTTAGAGTTATGTCAAGTAACTATTACTCGTGCCCTAAGGTAACTATACCGTCCGCCCCTGCCATGCACAGTTTTTTCATTAAAAAATGTAATGAAAATATTACATTGATATTATCAAAGATGTTATCAAAGATGTCATGAGTGCGGTAATTTGTGGGGTAATTAGCAGTGCATATATAATTGATATTCACTTAAATAACCAAAGGATACAGGGACGTTACAGTTAGGCTCACATTTTAAACGTACAAAACCATAGAAATTCAGCAGTTATAGTTAGAGGTATTTCAAGTAACTATAACTATAGCTCATGCCCTAAGATAACTATAACTCATGCCACCTCCATGCACAGTTTTTTCCTAATTTTTTTTACTGCAAATATTACATTGATATTATCAATGATGGTATCAAATATGTCATGAGTGTTGCAGTATGTGGGGTAACTAGCAGTGCATGGTGAAGGCACGAGTTATAGTTAGCTTAGTGTACAAGTTATAGTTATTTGAAATAACTCTAACTATAACTGCTGAAATTCTCTGGTTTTGTACGTTTAAAATATAAGCCTAACTATAACGTCCCTGTAACCTTTGTTTTTTAAGTGATTTTCCATGTTTTACTTAATTCTATTTCCTCACTATATTTGCCTCTTTACCTTTATTTTTTTCAGTGAATTTCTATTTTTTTTATGTAAAGTAATATAAGTAATATTAACTACTACAAGTACATTTTACCATCCCCGCACACTGTGACAGGCCCTGCAGCCAACCCTCTATAACCACCTGCACTATGCATGGCCTTTGGCAATGCATAGCAGGGAGTTGGCAGCAGGGGCTGGCCTTATGGCAAGGCTCTGTGGCCAACCCCCCCATATCCATCCAACCCCATGCCACATACGACCTTTGGTCATGCACAGTGGGGTTTGCACATAGGCCCTGCCATGTGGCCAGGCCCTTTGGTCAACTTGTAAGCTCCAAACCCGGTGCAATGCATGGGTGAAGGGGTTTGGAGCTTATAGTGGGCAACATTAAATATATATATATATTTGGGGGGTCAGGCAGCATCCCCCAGGGCCCTCAGGGATCACCACCCCACCAGGGATACATCATAAAAAAATCTTAAGGGAGGCCTGGGGGACACCACCTCCTAGGACAACACTAAAAGAAAGATGGGGGCCCCACAGACCTCCTCAGTCCATAGGAGCACCACTTCCCACAGACAACATTAAAAAAATATATGAGGAGGGATGCCCAGACCCCCGGGCCCCAGGGGCTACCACCTCCCTGGGGCTACATTTTAAAAGTATGTGGGGGGCTGCACAGATCCCACCAGGTATCGGGGACCACCACTTCACAGGGGCTACATAAAAAAATATTTGTAAAGGGGGGCCACAAGGGCACCCCCCGCAGGCCCAGGGGACCACCACCTCCCTAGGACCAAATACTTTTTTTCAAAAGGGAGGCATGTGGCCCACCTCCACAGGCCGATTATGGCCTCAGGGCCCTATTCCCCAGGGCCACATGTTACCTGGTGCCCAGAGTACCCAGCCTACATTTATGGGGCCTGCAAGGGGAGCCTATTCCCTGGGGCCTGGCCACATGTTACCTGTTGCCCAGGGCACCCAGTCTACAGTTATGGGGACTGCAAGGGGAGCCTCAAGGCCCCCACTGTCCCACCAGCTCTCATCTCCTGCGGGAGATGGCATTGCTACCACACACAGGGAGCTGCTTTAAATATCTGCTCCCTGCATGCAGGAGAAATGTTTTCATCTCTTTTCCTGCACACACATTACTGAGCAGGAAAAGAGATGACAGTTCTGCTTTCAATCAATAAATCAATCAAAGAAATTTATAGAGCGTTATACTCACCCGTGAGGGTCTCAAGGCGCTGGGGGTGGGGGTTAAGGGGGGGCAAGGAGGGTCACTGTTCGAACAGCCATGTCTTGAGGGTTTTTTTTAAAAGCAGGAGGTCTTGGGTTTTGTGAAGGTTGGTGGGGAGGGAGTTCCAGGTCTTGGGGGCGAGGTAGGAGAAAGACCTGCCTCCAGTGGTGGTGCGTTGGATGCGGGGGATTGTGGCTAGTGCGAGGTCAGCAGATCGGAGGAGGCGTGTGGGAGTGTGGAAGTTCACTCTTTCCTTGAGGTAGGTTGGGCCGGTGTTGTGGAGGGATTTGTGTGCGTGGATGAGGATCTTGAAGGTGATCTTCTTGTCTATGGGGAGCCAGTGAAGGGATTTGAGGTGTGGTGTGATGTGTTTGTGGCGGGGAGGTTCAGGATGAGGCGTGCGTCTGTGTTCTGGATTCTCTGGAGTTTGCGTTTGAGTTTGAGTGTGGTGCCGGCATACAGGGCATTGCCGTAGTCTAGCCTGCTGCTGATGAGTGCGTGGGTGACGGTCTTCCTGGTCTCTGTGGGAATCCAGTTGAAGGTTTTTTTCAGCGTGCGGAGTGTATGGAAACAGGAGGAGGTGACTGCGTTGATTTGCTGGGTCATGGAGAGGGAGGGGTCTAGGATGATGCCGAGGTTGCGTGTGTGGTTTGCAGGGGTTGGTGCGGGGCCTAGGGTGGTGGGCCACCAGGAGTCGTCCCATATGGTTTTGTTGGGGCTGAAAATTATGATTTCTGTTTTGTTGGAGTTGAGCTTGAGGTGATTTGTTGTCATCCAGGTGGCGGTGTCAAGGAGTGTAGCGTGGAGGCTGGCTTTGGAGATGGTGGGGTTGCAGGTGAGGGAGATGATGAGTTGGGTGTCATCTGCGTAGGAGAGGATGGTGATTCTGTGTGGTCGGAGGATGTTGGCGAGAGGGGTCATGTAAATGTTGAAGAGAGTGGGGCTGAGGGAGGACCCTTGGGGGACTCTGCAGATGATTTTGGTAGCAGTGGAGTGGAAGGGTGGGAGGCGGACTTTTTGGGTTCTATCAGTGAGGAATCAGGTGAGCCAGTCTAGGGCCTTGTGTTGAATTCCTGTGTTGTGGAGGCGTGTGCGGAGTGTGTGGTGGCAGACAGTGTCAAAGGCCGCGGAGAGGTCTAGGAGGATGAGTGCGACGGCCTCGCCCTTGTTGACTCTGGTTCTGATGTCATTAGTACATGCGATGAGGGCGGTTTCCGTGCTGTGGTTCTTGCGGAACCCGGATTGAGAGGGGTCAAGTGTGTTGTTTTCCTCAAGGAAGTGGGATAGGTGGGCGTTAACTAGTTTCTCTGCGACCTTGGCGGGGAAAGGGAGGAGAGAGATGGGGCGGTAGTTGGAGAGGTCCTCTGGGTCGGCTATGGGCTTTTTTAGGAGTGCAGTGATTTCTGCGTGCTTCCAGAGGTCTGGGAAGGTGACGGTGTCAAATGAGGTGTTGATTATGTCGCGGAGCTTGGGGGCGATGGTTGGGCTGGCTTTGTTGAAGATGCAATGGGGGCAAGGGTTGGAGGGGGCTCCGGAGTGGATGGCATTCATGGTTCTTTCAGTTTCTTTGTCAGTGGTTGGGGCCCTGGTGGTAAGTAGGTTTGGGGGGCGTGAGGGGGGTCTGAGTTGGGTGGGTGAGGGGCGAGTGTGGTGGGTGTGTGTGGTATGAAGCTGTTGTGTATGTCCAGGATTTTGTGGTGGAAATGGTTGGAGAGGGAGTCACAGAGGGCTTGTGTGTGTGTGTGGGGTCTATGTTGCTGTCTTTGGGTTTGGATAGCTCTTTAATGATGGTGAAGAGTTCTTTGTTGTTTTGGGAGCTGTTGTCAATGCGTTCCTTGTAGTGTGCTCTTTTTGAGGTGCGTATGAGTTGGTAGTGGGTGTGAATGGAGTTTTTGAGGGTGGAGAAGTTGGTTGTTGAGGGTTCTTGTCGCCAGGTTTTCTCCGCTTGGTGGCATTTGCGCTTGGAGTCTTGGAGTTCAGTGGTGAACCATGGGGCGTTCTTGATGTTGTGGGCGGTGACGTTTTTTCTGAGGGGGGTTAGTGTGTCTGCACAGGTCGTGATCCATTTAGAGAGGTTGTGGGCCGCGGTGTTGGGGTCGTCGGTGTTGGGGGGGTTATGCGTCTGTCGGGAGTGCAGGCGTTCTGCTGGGATCTTGTCCCACATGCGGTAGGGCGTGGTGTGTTGGTGGTGGTGTATGGGGGGTTTGGCGAAGGAGAAGTGGACGCAGTGGTGGTACGTCCAGTGGAGTTTGGTGGTGTGGGTGTAGGTTATGTGTTGGCTTGAGGTGAAGATTGCGTAAAGAGTGTGTCCTGCTGAGTGGGTGGGGGCTGTGACCAGTTGTTTGAGTCCTAGGTTGGCGAGGTTGTCTAGGAGGGAGGAGGAGTTGTGGTCTTGAAGGTTCTCCAAGTGAAAGTTGAAGTCACCGAGGAGGATGTAGTTTGTGGAGGTGAGGGCGTGCGCGCTGATGGTATCGGCGATGGTGTCACAGAAGGCGGGGCGTGGTCCTGTGGGTCTGTAAATTAGTGTACCTCTGAGGGTGGTGTTGTTGTTAATGTGGATTAGGAAGTGCATGTGTTCTGCGCTGTCGATGGTGTCTTGGGTGTTTGTGGTGACTTTAATGGTGTCTTTGTGCAGGATGGCGATGCCACCTCCTGGCTTGTTAAGGCAGTCTTTGTGTTGGAGTTTGTATCCCATGGGGGTGGCTGTGGCCGTGTCGGGCTCTGAGGAGTGGTTCATTCAGGTTTCCGTGAGGAAGACGATGTCAGGTGAGTGTGATGTGATGAGATCCAAGAGTTCTATGGCATGTTTGTGTAGGGAGCGGGTGTTTAGGAGCAGGCAGTTGAGATGGTTTTGGTGGGTGTTGTTGTTGTCTCATAGGATGGTGTTGCTGTGGTTTGTGGTGGTGTTGTTGTAGAGTGTGTTCAGGTTGAGAGGTGTTATGTGGTGGGACCGGTTGGTGGGCGTGGGGGCTGTGCGGGTGTTTATTGTGTTGGGGTTTCTGTGTTTGGCGGGGGCGCTGGGATTGAAGTGGGGCGCATGGGGTGTAGAGCAGGAGAAATGGCAGGTGTAGCAGGTGAAGGGGCCCTGTTTATGTGTGGGGCTGGATTGGGTGCAGGTGGGGCGAGGTCCTGGGTTGAGGGAGTGGAGGATGAGAGGGGAGTAGAGTTGTCTGAGGGGGTCTTGGCTGGGGAGGCCAGGGGGATTGGCGATGGGCACGGTCCAGGAACGGACGGGCGCAGATAGGCTTGCCCCTGGCACGCCTCCGGCGCCGCGGCGGCACGGCCGCCATTAAGAGGGTGGGGTTGGGGGGAAGTAGCAATTGGGAGCTGTTAATGGGCAACATTACAGAGAAACGCAGGAGACTGCTTTAAAAAAAATCACAGTGAAGTTTGCGGATCTGCCACAATTTTCGTTGCAACGTAAAAAATATTTTAAGCCTTGGGGGTGTCTCAGGGGGACCCTTGGAGCAAAGCTAGGAGTTAAGGGTAAACATTTCCCGCCCTTTTTTTTTTTTTTTTTTTTAATGCCTGTTACTGAGACTGGGCTGACACTGAGGGGGGGATTATGACCTTGGCGGACGGCGGAGGCCGTCCGCCAAGGTACCGCCGCCAAATGACCGCACCGCGGTCAAAAGACCGCGGCGGCCATTCAGACATTTCCTCTGGGCCGGCGGGCGCTCTCCAAAAGAGCGCCCGCCGGCCCAGAGGAAATGCCCCTGCAACGAGGACGCCGGCTCAGAATTGAGCCGGCGTAGTTGCAGGGGTGCGACGGGTGCAGTTTGCACCCGTCGCGTATTTCAGTGTCTGCATTGCAGACACTGAAATACACAGTGGGGCCCTCTTAGGGGGCCCCTGCAGTGCCCATGCCATTGGCATGGGCACTGCAGGGGCCCCCAGGGGCCCCGCGGCACCCCCTACCGCCATCCTGTTCCTGGCGGGAGACCCGCCAGGAACAGGATGGCGGTAGGGGGTGTCAGAATCCCCATGGCGGCGGAGCGCACTCCGCCGCCATGGAGGATTCCCCCGAGCAGCGGGAAGTCGGCGGGAGACCGCCGAATTTCCGCTTCTGACCGCGGCTGAACCGCTGCGGTCAGAATGCTCGTGGGAGCACCGCCAGCCTGTTGGCGGTGCTCCCGTGGTCGGTGGCCCTGGCGGCCACCGGCCGCCAGGGTCAGAATGACCCCCTGAGTCTCAATATGGCTACCAACACTTCCTGGTTGAGGTCTGCACGAGATCAGGAGCATTTGTAAAGCCTTTGCACCTCTAGATATACAAATTTGGTTTACTTTAAAAACTACAAAATGGAATTACACCAAATAAGAAAAAGCACTCTTTGTGCACCAAGAGCTACCTCCCTGCCAAATGTGGGGTAATTCTTTCCAGCAGGTTGGGTCGTAGTTGTACCTAAAATCTCTATAATTAAAATGGGAAATGCACTTTTTTTACCACTTATTTTTCTCAGCCCCCTCTTGACAGATCGCCCCAAAATGTCCTTTGCACAACAAGATTCATACATATCAGTCCATCATCCTTTTGTGTTACTAATGTTGCCCTAAGTGGGAAGGGTTTGCCCAGACGTGGGTCCCTTGCTCACTGTGCCACTGGAATCAAGCTAGCCTGGCTGAAGAAGGGTGATACCCTGAAACCGGTCCCAGGTTGCTTGTTTCTGGTCCAGGGAGGAACTTGCCTGGCAGTTCGGGCTGGACTGTTCCCATGAGGAACAGGGTAAAGACTGATTTGCATATGGCTGGGTCCGAACTGGGGTGGCATGGTGAGCAAAAGAACGATGGATTAAACCCAGATCTGTGACTGGGGGTGAGTGTTTGCATTGTCAGCACTCTGATCATCATCCTTTTGTGTTACTAATGTTGCCCTAAGTGGGAAGGGTTTGCCCAGACGTGGGTCCCTTGCTCACTCTCCCACTGGAATCAAGCTAGCCTGGCTGAAGAAGGGTGATACCCTGAAACCGGTCCAGGGATGCTTGTTTCTGGTCCAGGGAGAACCTGGCCTGGCAGTTCGGGCTGGACTGTTCCCATGAGGAACAGGGTCAAGACTGATTTGCATATGGCTGGGTTCGAACTGGGGTGGCATGGTGAGCAAAAGAACGATGGATTAAACCCAGATCTGTGACTGGGGGTGAGTGTTTGCATTGTCAGCACTCCGTCCATCATCCTTTTGTGTTACTAATGTTGCCCTAAGTGGGAAGGGTTTGCCCAGACGTGGGTCCCTTGCTCACTGTGCCACTGGAATCAAGCTAGCCTGGCTGAAGAAGGGTGATACCCTGAAACCGGTCCCAGGATGCTTGTTTCTGGTCCACGGAGGACCTGGCCTGGCAGTTCGGGCTGGACTGTTCCCATGAGGAACAGGGTCAAGACTGATTTGTATATGGCTGGGTCCGAACTGGGGTGGCATGGTGAACAAAAGAACGATAGATTAAACCTAGATCTGTGACTGGGGGTGAGCGTTTGCATTGTCAGCACTCCGTCCATCATCCTTTTGTGTTACATATATATATATATATATATATATATATATATATATATATGTTTTTTGACTTGCCTATATCTTTGGTGCCGTTTGACGAATCTTGACAAATTCCCCAAAAAAGCATGCCAGTGATACTTGTTGCACACTGAAACTTTCAAGGTGATCCGATAGCAAGGGTCGAGAAAAAGGGGGTAAAAAAACATGCATTTCCCATATAAATTTTAGATGTGATAACGGGCCCACCTCCCCCAAACATATAATAATTTTAATAAAAGGCCGGGACCCAGGGGATCGGGTCTCTGAGGCCGAAATCAGCCAGGGGAGGGGGGCAACGCGCCCTCCTAAAGAAATATACCAAAAAAATAAAATAAAAGTCCGGACCCTGGGAGATGGGGTCACCGGGGACATAATCTAATGGGGAGGGGGGCCGCGCAGGCCCCCAATCCCACCCCCAAACGAATATAAAACAACAAAAAAGAAAAGGCTGAAATCGGCACTTGGTAGGGGGCTCTGGGCCCCCTCCGCAAAAACGTTAATAATTAGGCTAGGGGGTCCCTGGGGCTGAGATTGGCTTGGTGAGTCTTGGCTCCCTCCCAAAAAAAATATATATATTTAGTCACATGCTGGGGCATGGGGTCCCCGGACTGGGATCGGCCTGGGAAGGAGGGGGCGGCGTACCCTCCTTTCCCCCCAAAAAATATATATTTAGGCTGGGCACTGGGGGATGTGGTCCCTGGGTCCGAGATCGGTCGGGGGAGAGGGACATGCAGGCCCGTGGCCACTTACCAATGTGCATGGCCAAAGGATGTGTGCAGAGTGGGTTTGGGTGGTTAGAGTTGTTGGCTGCAGGGTCTGGCCACAGGCCAGGATCTTAGGCTAATGCCCGGCTGTGCGCAGCACAGGGTTGGGTGGTTATGTGGGTTGGCCAGAGGGCCTGTCTGCAGGCAAGGCCTGTGGTCAACCACCGCCGCTCACAGCCAAAGGCCATTCACGGTGGTGAATGGATTAAAGTATAGTAATGAGAATTACTTTACGTTAAAAAAACATCGAAATTCACAGAAAAATCAAAGGTTAGAGGGTCATTATAGTTAGGAAATAGAATTTTTAAAAAACACAGAAATTCAATTAAAAAACCAAAGGTTATAGAGACGTTATAGTTAGGCTCACATTTCAAACATACAAAAACCATAAAAGTTCACCAGTTATAGTTATAGTTATTTCAAGTAGCAATAACTCGCTTCCTACTGTAACTATAGCTCGCGTCCTCTCCATGCACTGCTAATTATCCCACAAATTACAGAACTTATGACATCTTTGATAACATAATTGATAATGCCACTGTAACATCTGCAGTAAAATGATTGATCAGATAACTGTGCATGGCTGGGGAGCGAGTTATAGTTACCTGTGGGTGCGAGTTATAGTTACTGATGAACTATCATACCGTCAAGTCAAATCAAATCAAAGAAGTACTGAATCTCAAGTTCAATCCAATGACTAATGTTAATTACGAAAAATACATTTTAAGTCAGGAAAGGCAAAGTGGTAGGGAAATAATCGATGAATTTGTTGAGAGACTATATACACTCATCAAACATTGTAAGTTCAATGAATTCAATGATGAAGAAACCACATGTCTCTTAGTTATAGATGGTTGATTGTCAGATTCATTCAGACAACTAATGCTGAGAGAAAAACTTAAGGGGGGCATATTTACGAAAGCCTGGAATCATGTTTGCACCACACAATGCTCTAAGTCAGATTTATGAAGCCACACAAAGCCACTATGTGTGGTTTTGCTTGGTCTCATCAATCTGGCGTAGCACAACGCAGCACAAGTCACTGGGTTGTGCTACTCTGCGGCGGGTAGTCATTCCATGGGCATTGAGGTGGATTTTCCTATGCAACTCCCATGGATTTTGACACATCCCCAGATTTACAAGATCTTGCACACCTTGGAATGCACCAAAAAGATACACCTCCCCTGAAGAGGCAGAATGAGGAGAAATATGTTTATATTTTGTGGAAATGTTTTTATTCTTCTATCTGTTGTTCGCTCCACTTAGAAATTGTTTTAGTTTTTTAGCACATTTTCACTCTGTGCTTTGCCCAGGGCTGTACATGATAATGTTGTCACTACAAAGCTGAACATCAGATTCTCTTCCATTTTATGGAAACATACGTGTTTTTTACGTTAGGGCAATTTTCTCACATCACCAGATGTTTTTATTATGAAAAACTTCTCTGCCCCTTATACGTTAGAAGGAAATTCCAGTCAGAAGTTGCCACTGCATGCTGTTCATTTCATTGTCTGCTGAGAATAGACATCTTTTCTATCTACACAGGAGAAGGCTCTCAGTTGACCAACAGCCCTCTTCACTACTACTATATTCAGGTGTAGGGGATGGTGTCTTCCCAGGGGTCCTGAAGGGCAGATCAGGGCTAACATTGCTGTGCTCCAGTGTAGAACTTTAGTGGAGCATAGACCACACCAGCATCCAGAGGCACACAACACCATCACTCATACACCATCCACGCACATCATACCACACACCCCAACACATCACCCCACACATCACATCAACCATCACCTCACACATCACTCACGCCACATCATGGCACCTCAAAGACACCCCAGGTTTTCTGAGGAGGAGATCAGGGTCATGGTGGAGGAAATCATCCGGGTAGAGCCACAGCTATTCGGATCACAGGTGCAGCAGACATCCATTGCAAGGAAGATGGAGCTATGACGGAAAATTGTCGACATGGTCAACGCAGTGGGACAGCATCCAAGAACAAGGGATAACAACATGGGAGGAGCAAGTCTTGGCAATAATGCATCCTGAGGGCCTCGCAGGAGTAGCAGGAGGACTGGACTCTGGTAAGTCAAATCTTTACTATTATATCCCCCCACCCTACCTGCATGCCATCACATACTCCCACCCTCACCCTTACTCCCATGACTCCACCATCTCCCACACACCCCACCATCGCTCCCCACCACTCCCACAACCAAGTCCTGCATGCAACAACAATGCATGGACACCCATCACAGACATGCATGGACACCCATCACCAAAGCATGCCCAATAGAGAGACTCACCCAGGGCACACAATCACCACTCACACAAGGGCCAAGGCGATAGTGCAAGCACAGTAATAGAGGGAAACACACCCATTGCACAAGATGGCACACACAGATAAAATAGCAATGCATTTACACACCAATAGGACCCCTACCCAACGTCACCGGACAGGAGGTGCCAGCAATATCCAGTCCCCCCACAGAAGAGGCCCACAGTGACAACAGCATCTCTGTACGCCTGGATCAAGATGACCAGCCTGGCCCATCAGGGACCTCTGGACAATCGGTTCTCCTGCTACAGTCCCAAGCCACCACAGAACCTCCCCCCTCAGGAAACACCACCACAGCACCCACCCAGCAGGCCCATGCCACTGTCCCCAGGACACGTCAATCAGCAGTGTGTCCACCACTACAGGGACCCCAGGCAAACCCACTAACCCAGGACGATCAGGGACCTGGGGTCAGTGGCAGTGGGCACACGGTTCAGGGGACGGAGTCACAGGACAACAGGGAAGCTGGGAGAACTGCTGTGCGACACGGGGAGGACAGGCCCAGGGAACCGACCCTCCATGAGGCACTCTCCAACATCATGGGAGCATACCACATTCCCAGGAGACCATAGGCACAGTACTGGCCAAGTTTCAGGAGACCCAGCAGCTGCAGGAGGGACAATACATAGGGATCAGGCAGGACCTCACCAACATCTACACCATCCTGGTCACCATAGCAGGGGTGCTGGCTGACATAGGCAAGACCATGAGGGAGGCAGTGGCACAACAAAGGGCCCCTGACATTAGCCAAATCGAGGAACAGCCCGCCACCTGCGCCGGCGCTAGTTTACAGGAGGTCCCGCCACAGGAACAACAGCCCACCAGCACCCCACCCCCTGCAGAAGGAGAACCACGCCCAAACGGTCCCTGCAATCCAGGCAGAAGACAGCGAACATTGCCAAGACCCCAGCCAGGAAATAGGACCCTCCTGATTGTCACCCTTCTGTCCCACTACGTCACCCTGTCCGCCTTGAACTGACATTACTCCCCTTCCTATGTCCCATTGGACAATGCACCTGTGATACCAAGATACTGGACTCTACTATGGACCTTCCTCCACCATCACCCCGCCCCTTCCACATACCCCTATACACATTAGCCCCTAAATAAAAACCCTTGAATCACAAACCAATCTGGAGTCAGTCTGATCTTTCACAAATGTATCATTACAAAATCACCAACAAATATCAATGTAAATGTTCATTTGCTCATACCAATGTATGACAGTTGTTGGGCCTCAGTACATATAGCAGAAGGCAGAATGAGGTACCCAGATCTGAAAAACTGAAAGCCAAAATGGACTGTCAGTGTCCAAAGACAGAGGTTAAGGGCAGACTTATACAATGTCCTACAGTATTCAGAAATGTGAGGAGCAGTTACAGTCTCCTACCTGTGTGTACTGCATGATGATGTTCATTTGGTTGTCAATATCTTCTTCCTCTGCCTCCTCTTCCTCACTGTCCAAAGGCTCCACCGCTGCCACAAGACCATCATCAGGTCCATCCTCCTGCAGAAAAGGCACCTGGCGTCGCAATGCCAGGTTGTGCAACATGCAGCATGCAACGATTATCTTGCACACCTTCTTCGTTGAGTAGTATAGGGAGCCACCTGTTAGATGGAGGCACCGGAATCTGGCCTTCAGGAGGCCGAACATCCTCTCAATAATATGCCTAGTTTGCCAATGTGCCTCATTGTAGCGGTCCTCTGCCCTTGTCCTGGCATTCCTCACTGGGGTCAGTAGCCATGAGACGTTGGGGTAACCAGAGTCACCTGCAAATTCGAGGGATAACTGTTAGACACACACTAACCCTTAGGGACTACCCCATACCCAGACACCTACTCATACTGTCTGGGGTCCTTGGGCTCACCTATTAGCCACACCCGGTGCCTCTGAAGTTGGCCCATCACACAAGGAATACTGCTATTTCTCAAAATGTAGGCATCATGCACAGAGCCAGGATACTTGGCATTCACATGGGAGATGCACTGGTCCGCCAAACACACCACCTACACATTCATTGCATAGTAGCATTTTCTATTTCTGTACATTTGTTCATTTCTGAGGGGGGACAAATGCCACATGTGTACCATCAGTGGCACCAATGATGTTGGGAATATGTCCCAGGGCATAAAAGTCACCTTTCACTGTGGGCAAATCCTCCACCTGGGGAAACATGATGTAGCTGCACATGTGTTTCAGCAGGGCAGACAACACTCTGCTCAACACGTTAGAAAACATTGTCTGAGACATCCCTGATGCCATGGCCACTGTTGTTTGAAAGGAGCCACTTGCCAGGAAATGGAGCACTGACAGGACCTGCACTAGAGGGGGGATTCCTGTGGGATGGCGGATAGCTGACATCAGGTCTGACTCCAATTGGGCACACAGGTATTGGATTGTGGCACGATCAAGTCTGTAGGTGATAATGATGTGTCTGTCTTCCATTGTTGACAGGTCCACCAGGAGTCTGTACACCGGAGGATGACGCCATCTCATCATCTGTGGCTGGCCCCGTCGCACGCAGTGCGACGATAAGGGGGACAGCTTTCTAGCGTCGCTCCCCTGCCTGCCCAAAAGGTGGTCTGGAGAGGCCTCCGTAGTGGAGAGGGTGGTCCCCAGCTGGTTTATGGCCGCCTAGGTGTTAGAAGGGAGGAGTAAGGCCGGGAGGTCTCTTAAGGGGAGACCTGGCAAGGCTGGGCCTCTTTGGGGTCACGGCGGCGAAGTGCGAGCAATAGGCGAGCAAGATGGGAGAAAGGCCTAGTCCTGATACGGACATCTGGCAGTGAAAATCTGAGGTGAGTCAGAGGAAGGGGGGGTTGCAAGGGTTGGAGGCAGTGGCGAATCCCTGCATTTAGAAAGGGGATATGGGTCAGAGAAAGCGGGATAGACGCGAGTTCAGACATCAGCCACCCGCCCCCTTCAGCCACTGCCACCGCAAACTCTTCCTTTCACCTTACAGCACTCTTTCTCTCAGCTTCGGTTCTGTCCTGCCCTTGCGGTCACCGAAGCGGGGCCGCTCTCGACTCGGGCGGGCGGAGCCGGCATGGTCGCAGGTTGTCTTTGGGGCGCCCGGCCTAGTGCGCACTCCCCCCCCCTTGCAAGTGGCGAATTGCGTTTACGGGTCCACGCCAGGGCGAGGCCTTTCCGCGCCGGTGCCTGGGCGGGGGGCCCTACGAGTGCGCGCATGGGGCAGGGAGCGGCGCGCAGCCGGGCGAGGCCGAGCTGAGGGGGTCTCGGCCGAGTGCGGGCATCTCCGGGTCTCGGGGCGCTCATGAAGCGTCGGCTATGTAGGGCGCGCAGGATGCATCGGGAGCGAGTCTGTTTTAAAAAAAAAAGAAAACAAAAAAGGGGAGAAAGTTGCTCACAATTTGGGGCACACTGGGCGCGCATCGTTGGTGGGGCACGGGGTCTCGGTTGTGAAGAAAGTTAGCATCTCAAGGCATACAGCTGTATCCGCACGCTGCAGACTGGCTGCCGGGAACTAGAGATAGAAAGATGGTGGCCCCGAGACGAAAGGAACAGCAGCATGGGCAAAGAGTGCTCAACCTTTGCTTCATGGTGCACAAGCACAACCAACTCCTTATATTATCCTAAACGTAGGTTTAATGTTACAGGTTTGCACTTATAAAGGTGCACACAAGTTATTTCACAATGCAGACTAACCTAAACTAGCACCCACCCGCCTCCAAAACTGGATAGGCAGTTGAACTGCTTTCCGTCCGCCCAGGTTGCAGAGCACTTGGGCGCTCTTTGCAAACGATTCCGTTTGTCTCCGAAGCCATGAGGCACATTGCTGCCCCCCCATCGTGCACCCCCACCCCGCCCGCGGCGTCGTTCGCACAGCGGCAGAGAATCGCGATTGGGTCCAGCGGCGTTTCTGTTCCCCGGGGCAGTTCCTCAAAAGAAAAGAGAAAAGGGGATATTTATTATATAGAAAAATATAGAACGTTCTCGGGGCCCACAGGAGTCGGCCCCGGAGCCCCACCCGCCCCCGCCCGCGGCGTTCCTCACCTCGTCTCGGAAGGGAGGACGTTGTTGCAGGTGGCGATCTTTCGCGAGGGCGGGGCTGCCATCCTCGTGGATCCAGGGGGGCGCAGAGGGGCTAGGGAAGAGTATGTTGGGGCTGGTGGCATGGGCGCCCTCGCCGGCAGGCTGCTAGGCAATCGCTGCGAACTCGTGGTCACACGAGGCAATGGGAGCGGTTGCTAGGGGCGGGCCGGTTCCTGCACAGGGCCGAGTGGTGCTCGGCGAAAAAGGGCAGCCAGCCTTTCCATTTACTGCACACGTCCTGGATATCGGTGTCACTGGACGGCATTCTTAAACACCACTAGAGCCGTCAGAGGAGCTAGGGCAAGGTAATGGCTGGAATGCCAACAGACATCAGAATTGAACCGTAGCCAGCTATTGGTGGTTTGCTGTCGGTTGGGCGGACCACAGACAGACAGGCACCGAGGGAGCAACGTGTAGTCAAGCCATATAACGACAAAAATACACTGCAAGGAAATCAATAGAGACAAATGTAAAAAAAAAAAAAAAAAAAATCTTGCATAATTTTGTATATCCCCCCCAAAAAAAAAAAAAAAAAATAATTATATATATATATATAGAGGCGCTTGGGGCGTTTAGTAGGGGCGCATGGAGGGCAGGCCACGCCTTTATCGGGCTAAGTAGGGTTCGGCGACGCAAGGGCACAGTGGCTGGGGGCGCGCGCTACACTTGTGCGTGGCGCGCACGTCCCGCAGCAGACACTCAGTTATTAACCTCATCCCCCACGGCACTTTCCTTGGGTGGCCAGCTTTTCCCACGATAATTAAATCAGCCTCGGCTTCATCCCTTCAGATTTGTGCATTCGTGTTGCTTCGGTAATGGTCCACCCAGCAAATCAGGAAGCGTGCCTGGGGTCAGGGGACATTCATTACAGCATACAAAGTAAGCTGCATAGAGACATTTAGGGTTCGTTTGTCGCTGGGTTCGAGCTATACATACCTGCCCAGTCAAGCGCGCCAGACGCAAGCTGCCTACAAACCCCACATACAATTATTTGAACTTGTAGCCATGGATGCCAGCATGCACTTTATCAGTCAGCGCTGGGAGAGCACTATCTGATGCCATAGGAAGGATAACCGCGGGGATGGCTGTTGTCCTCAAAAAGCAAGTATGAATACGGTCACGCTGATTAAGCCAAGCTCAAGGGCAACAGCATGCCGCAAAGTGAGCTTCGCAGGTAGGCGACTATAGGTACCGCGACCACGCGTAGGGGGAATCTTTTTGGACTGCGGGGCTTTAACCTATCACCGCTACATCTTTTAGTGTCTCAAGCCTAGATAAGGGGACGGCAGCTTAACTTGAAGGTGGGCCTGGCTTGTAGTGGATACCAGGGGTACTTACACCGCGTGCCAGGTCCAGTTAACCCTGATTAGTGTTGAAGAATGGTTTCAAGCAGCTTAGGCGGATAGAAGGTAGCAATGGTTACACGGCTTAGGCTGAAACAGGACACACGTAAGCTCCTACGATACCACTGGTGTCATATACACAGTATTGAAAGAACACTCAATACATAGAAGTAAAAAAAAAAAAAAAAAAAAGTTACGTTATTTTATGACATATGCCAAAAGTAGCTCAGTGAGTACCCACAGTATGAGGATAAGTACATATTCACAAGAGATGTGGACGCACGAAGCAGCCCCCGCCTCATGGTTGTACAGCACTTAAGGCGGCTGCTCCCCGAGGCTGAGCCGAGCTCTAAAAGCGAGAATAGGGCATGAATGTAAGACAATTAGCCCAGAAGGGGAAGCCTGCAAGTAACAGGGACAGACCCATGGGAGCGAACAGCACACCAAAAGAAGGGACGACAGTTAGCAACCGCCACCGGAAAAGCAAGGATTTAAAGGGCAAACTAAGGAATGAGTAACAAGTGGCGGTGGTGTGCTAAGCACTGCCTGTGCGTGACCCATAATGACTCGAAATAACAGTCTTCACTGGGTTTTCATATTTGGGTGTATATCATAAACACTTTACAGGTTTAATATTTATAATTTCACAATACCTCAAGTTGCACACAGTGAGTACTGTATTTAAGGTTTTGCTGCAAACCGATAAGACTCTTTCTATCTGGAATAGAAATCACAATATCCCAGTACTATAATGGATATAACTCTTGCTATCAGCCTGCAGAGAAAATTCAGCGACAGCATTGTCAAATAAAATGCAGATCTATAGCAAAAAAAAAAAAAAAAAAACAACAAAATCCTAATAATCCCTAGAGCCTTTTCAGTGGTGCTGCTACAAAGCAGCCTAAGCCGAGCCGAGGGACAACAGCATGCCGAAAAAGAGCATTGCATGTGGCGACTATAAGTACCGTTTACCACGCAAAAGGGGAATCTTTTGACTGCAGTGCTTGAACCTGTCACTAGTACATCTTTTAGTTGTCCCAGGCTATAGAGGGAATGGCTGCTTAACATGAAGGCTGGCCTGGTCTATAGTGGGTATCAGAGGTGCTTACGCATGGTGCCATGTCCAGTTATCCCTTATTAGTATAGAAGAGGGCTGCTAGCAGCTTAGGCTGATAGATGGTAGCCATGGCAAAGCGGCTTAGGCGAAAATAGGAGACGGGCAAAGCTCCTAATTACCACTGGTGTCATAGGCACAACACTATAAGAAGCACAATACACATAATTACAAGAGGTAAAGCTCCTACTATACCAATGGTGTCATATGCACAATACTATAAGAAACACAACACACAGAAGTACAAGACATAAAGGTACTTTATTTTATGACAATATGCTAAAAGTATCGCAGTGTGTACCCACAGCATGAGGTTAAGTTATATAGGCAAGATATGTGTACCCATGAGGCAACCCGCAGGACGGCGTTGTTCATTGTAGCATTACTAAGAGTTCCTTGGGGGGCACACCTAGGGAGCAGAAAGCCCCCACGTTCAGTTATAACACAGGGACACACAACAGTCTTGATGCATTATGACATACGAGGTTCATGCGAAGGTTTTAAAATAAATAAATAAATATGGAAGGTCACATGCACGGGGGATGATGCGTAACAACTAGAAATGCCGCCTGAGGGGGTTGGAAAACATGTGCGGAGGACGGTAATGCGAGGTCAGGGGTCATTAGGTCGCGGGTTCGGATCCTGCTCGAAGGACATGTTTACCCTAGGGTATTATCAACAATTTTGTTATTGGCAACATGGGGAACACGGCTGCCCCATTATCAACAGTAGGTTAATTGTGTCATTGGTAACCCGGCTGCCACACCACACCTGGCTCACTGCGGCATCACAGGACTTAGCGTAGGTGGGCAGCGGTGGAGAGTAGGACAGCACCACCAGATCGGACAGGCAAGAACGTTGTTGGCAGCATACATAAGATAGGGACTTGTCGGAGGATCGAGTCAGGCGAACGATTCCAGGCGCAGGGGCATTTCCGGACGACGTAGCGGGAACAATAAAAAAAAAAATATATATATATATATATATATATATACTATATATATATATATATATGTATTCATGTATCTATATATATAATAATGGTATGAAATTAACATACATAACTAATTATAGCATTAAATAGGCGAAGCAGAAGCTTGGCGGCCAAAATAGCAGGACTCCGGTGAATTTTACAGGAGGGAACTAGCAATGCCAACTGTGATTTATAACCGGCCTCAATATTCTGTCTTACAGTCATAAGAGAGCAATGCTTGGCACTCAAACTTATTATGATGTTGTAATAATCTATGGACTGCTCATTTGAGGTCCGAGGGGACAAAGTGAGTTATGAAGCAAAAAGGCCTGTCGCAGGAGTCGTATGCAGGTAAGGAAACTGCGGCCCAGCTACCGTGATGAGACGTGTTGTTATCATCTGCTGAGGCAGGGCCGTGTGGCAAGAGTTTATGCGGGTAATAATGCTGGGCCCCAGCTGCCCCGGAGAGAAGGGTGGTGACCAATCTGTGGGCAGCAGCGTTGGGGGGCTTGGAGGCCGCTCATAAGTGTGTTTAAAAACAAATAAATAAATAAATAATAATGAATAAACAGATAAACGAAAGTAGCGCCACATGTGTAGGAACGTTATATGAATTTCAGCCAGGCCGAACGGTAACCCGGCGGTAGGAAGTTGGCTCTGTAGGTATTATTTCCCAAAAAAAAAAAAAAAAGAGCATGCACAGAGTCCAAGGGTTCCCCTTTAGAGGGAAGATAAGGGCAAAAAGAGAAAAATCTAATGGTCTATTGTGTGGTAGTTTGGTCGAGCAGTAGGGTCGGAGGGTAGTGCTAAGCATTTGTTGTACACACACAGGCAAGAAATTAGGAACACACACTCAGAGACAATTCCAGGCCAATAGGTGGTGCAAGATTTCAAACAAGAGGTTGTGGCACAGGTGAGGAGAAGCACTTCAGTTAGGCCCAATGATCTGGTGAGCTCAACATTGGACGGGACAAGGTACATAGGCTTCACCTAGACGGCCAACCTTAAAGCATGCCCATTACAGGGGGGGCTTCTGGTGGGTTATAGCAAAAGCAGGGTACTGACGGCGGTAGCGGCGGACACATCCGAAGAAGTTAAGGGCCTGGCTAAGGTGCTAACAAATGCGTGTATATGTTGTAGCATTGTCGAGCCATAACATGTGCTGTAACACATCACAAGAAATTGTGAGGTAATGCTTTCCTTCTCGTCCATATAGGGACTGCGACAGTATGGTGATGGCCACACTCCTGGTGGCCAGAGCAGAGCACCGGCCCAGAGGGGGTGGCTGGAGCTCTGGTTTCAGCGACAGCAGACTCGCCTGGATGGGAACCCCCTAGAACTTGATGTGCCATGTGTGAGCTAGAGTTGGCCAGCTGGTGGGCCAAGAGAGGGTTAAGCCAGGCTTTCCGGTAATCCACCCGGGGGAAACTAGCTAAACAACTGGGGGGAGAGGTCCACAGTGGCAGGCCTGCTTAACACAGGGTCTTGCCAGAACTGTCGCCCCGAGGGAAGACTGGGGAAATAATTGGGCCAAGATGATCCCAAGGGAGGTGAATCAGGGAGCCGGGTATACGGCCACAAGTGGGACATCCAGGCAGAAAATCAACCCGCGCAAGTGCGAATCAGCACGGATTGTATTCAGCAGATGGGTACACCGGTCTGCGGCGGGCACAGATAGTAAGTAAGGGAGGAGCACAGGTGGGGGGGCCCCGGGTATCGCGAGATGCCATCCCCGGGGGCTTGGTGGAGTTACAGGGCGATCCTAAAGCTTAAAAATTGGTTAAAAGGCCTCCAGATGGTGATTCCTGGAGCCAAAGGTATTCCTCAGGGCCCTGGGAGCCTTGACGGCGGGGTCCTGGGATGACGCGACGGCGCTCCTTAATCCCGCAAGGGACAGTTGGAATCCTGAGCAACTGTGGAGACTGGCCTGGGTCTCGCTCTGACTTGTCAGGAGCATGACAAACTAATAAAGTGGTAAAAACCACGATAAAGGAACGAGCTGTAAGATGCTAAACATGTTGGTGCAGAGAACACCAGACGTAACAGCTCTAGCTTTCTCAGGATGGGTGTCGGCCAATATTAATAAACTCATCTCCGACACCGGGATCGCCCGTAAGCTAACCCTACCTGTGAAACCAATAAATTGCGACATATTATACCCACAAACTTTGTCCTGGCATTATTACGTGCATGCATGGTATTGTGATAAACACTAATGGTACTTACCTGAAAGAGCTAGGGGTAGCAGCGCTATGTGGCTGGCCCCGTCGCACGCAGTGCGACGATAAGGGGGACAGCTTTCTAGCGTCGCTCCCCTGCCTGCCCAAAAGGTGGCCTGGAGAGGCCTCCGTAGTGGAGAGGGTGGTCCCCAGCTGGTTTATGGCCGCCTAGGTGTTAGAAGGGAGGAGTAAGGCCGGGAGGTCTCTTAAGGGGAGACCTGGCAAGGCTGGGCCTCTTTGGGGTCACGGCGGCGAAGTCCTACCCACCCACCCTACAGAAGGAGAATAGAAGGCAGGGAGGCGTGCATAGTGGAAAGAAAGGTTGGGATAGTGGAACAGGAGGATAACATGCCTTTCTTTACAGGAAATTACAAACCGTCGCAATGCGGAGTTACAGGGCAATCCTAAAGCTTAAAAATTGGTTAAAAGGCCTCCAGATGGTGATTCCTGGAGCCAAAGGTATTCCTCAGGGCCCTGGGAGCCTTGACGGCGGGGTCCTGGGATGACGCGACGGCGCTCCTTAATCCCGCAAGGGACAGTTGGAATCCTGAGCAACTGTGGAGACTGGCCTGGGTCTCGCTCTGACTTGTCAGGAGCATGACAAACTAATAAAGTGGTAAAAACCACGATAAAGGAACGAGCTGTAAGATGCTAAACATGTTGGTGCAGAGAACACCAGACGTAACAGCTCTAGCTTTCTCAGGATGGGTGTCGGCCAATATTAATAAACTCATCTCCGACACCGGGATCGCCCGTAAGCTAACCCTACCTGTGAAACCAATAAATTGCGACATATTATACCCACAAACTTTGTCCTGGCATTATTACGTGCATGCATGGTATTGTGATAAACACTAATGGTACTTACCTGAAAGAGCTAGGGGTAGCAGCGCTATGTCCCAGCGGATGTGGCCTATGAAGGAGAATGGTGAGCAGAGGGTCATGTACCACATAGGTTGCACAAGTGTGTTTGCAGTAATGTGAGTAAATCCGTGTGTGGCGTAGTTTTTCCATATATCTGCCAAATTGTGCTGTGACGCAGTTAGGTGCCATGCTATGTGCCCCCCTGAAATGGCGGCTGCCTTCATTGTGAGGAGGGACAAGGGGGAATAAGGTAACTGCACTGGCGTAGTGCAGCGTGGCGGTAGGCGGTCGAAGACTGCTGCGCAGTTCAGAATTGGTTATCATTGGGCCCTATGGGTTCCAGGAGCCAATGTACGCACCGCCGCGGACGTGACTGCCATTTCCTATCTGTTCACTCACTTGATAACTGACCTTCAACAAGAGAGGACCTACACTGCAAGTGCTGCTGTGACCTGAGTCTGGAAGCGGCAATGGCTTGAGTGTCTGGGTAAAGGGCCCCTGCCTTCACCACGGAGGAGTTGGACAAACTGGTGGATGGGTTCCTCCCCCAGTACATGCTACTCTACGGTCCTCCAGACAAACAGGTGAGTACACCGTGAGCATGATACGTGGGCAATGCCTGTTTGGAGTGGTGTGGATGGAAGATACATGTGGGGGGGGCTGAGGGCTGCATGTGAGGATGGTGAGTGTATTGGCGTCAGGGCATGGGTGGGAACAGGTGAGCAATGAGTCTGATGGTCCGGACGGTGAGTAATGTCCTTTCCTCCTGTACTTTTTCTCTAGGTCAGCACACACCAGAAGAGGGGTATTTGGTGTGCCATCACCAAGGAAGTGCAGACCCTGGGGGTCTATCATAGACGGAGCACCCACTGTTGCAAGAGACAGGAGGACCTGCGCCACTGAAGACAGCAGTGGCCCAGCTGGGGCTGGCCTCCCAACGAGGAAGGGGTGCCAGTCGCACCATGACCCCACTGATGTTCCGGATCCTGGCAGTGGCATATCCGGAGTTGGATTGGCGCTTAAGGCCATCACAGCAGCCACAAGGGGGTGAGTACAGTGTCATTAAGCTGACTCTGAGCCCTTTACGAAGTGTCTGGGTGGGGGATGTGGGCTGTGGGTTCCCATAGGCCAGGGCGAACTTGCCAGGGTGGGTCTCTTGTTGGGCAGGCTCTGAGGCACTCCACCCCCAATATTTTTAGTGGGCATCTACAAATGGGCAGGCTCCTGTGGGTTCCAGGTGTGCTGCAAATTATATTAGGCATTGTCCCCCAAGGCCTGGTGAATTTCCTACTAACTGCTAGTGCATGGCCTAGTGCACAAGGCTGCTCCCTGTGTGTTGTGTCCGCCAACGGTAGTGGTGTTGCTGGTATTGACCATGTGTGTTTTCTGTCTTCCCCCCTTCTTGTTTTGTCACCCTGTCCTTGTGTGCATTAGCATCATCTGGCGGAGGAGCAGAGGCCCTGGCCACGGAGGGAGCTGCATCCCACATGGCCCTGGAGGGTGCATACACGGAGGGTACAGGCACCAGTGGGACGGAGGATGAGGGAAGCTCCACTACGGGGACAGGAGGGAATACCAGCGACTCCTACTCCGATGGAAGCTCCCTGGCGGTGGCGGACACCTCTGTGCCCACCCCAACAACAGGAACAGCCGCCACCCCCCCCACCAGCACCACCTTCCCAGCAGTCCCTCAGCGTGTTTCCTGTGCCCGCTCACCCAGGAGGGTGAGAATCTCCTTCGCCCCAGGCACCTCAGGACCTGCCCCGGTCAGCCCTGCTGCCCTCTGTAAGGAGGCTAGTGACCTCCTGAGATCCATCACTGTTGGGCAGTCAACCATTCTGAATGCCATCCAGGGTGTTGAGAGGCATTTGCAGCAAACAAATGCATACCTACATGGCGTTCATTCTGGCGTGGCGGCCTAACAGAGAGAATTTTAGGCTCTGGCCTCAGCACTGATGGCAGTCATTGTCCCTGTGTCCATGCTCCCCTCTCCAACTTCCACTACCCAGACCCAATCCCCTCTACCTCAGCCTATCCCAAGCACACCATCAGACCAGCATGCACACATATCAACACAAAAAAGTGGCTCAGGAAAACATAAGCACCACACATCCCACAGGCACTCACACAAGCACCATACCCATGCACACATACCAACATCCACTTCCTCCACTGTGTCCCCCTCCTCCACGTCCTCCACCTCCCTCCCAGTCTCGTCTCCACTCACACATGCATGCACTACATCTTCAGCCACTGCCTCCATCACCAGCACGCCAATCACTACACACCGCTCACGTTCAATCACCACCCCCACTACCATTCACACATCCCCTGTGTCCTCTCCCAGTGTGTTTGTAAGCTCTCCTCCCAAAGTACACAAACGCAGGCACACACCCACTCAACAGCCATCCACCTCACAACAGCCTCCAACCCATTCACCTTCACCCAAACTCAGCAGACGCACACCTCCTACAACCACTACCTCTTCCTCCACTCCCACACTCCCTCCATCTTCCCGTCCCAGTGTGTCTAAAAATCCTTTCCTAGCTAAAATTAACCTCTTCCCTACACCTCCCCCGTCCTTCTCCTAGGGCCAGGATGTCTAGATCCCAGCACCTCAGCCACCAAATCTGTATCCGCTGTGGTCCCTGCTAGTCCAGTACGGTCTAAAGGGGCACCCGTCAGAGATACCAGTTTGCTATCAACAGAAAAGAAGGACCACCCTATTCCACCACCTGCAAAGGTCAAAAAAGTGCCGGCTTCCAGCAGGGGACAGACAGCACCCACCCAGCAAGGCCTCGCCCAATCACCAAGTGGACAGTGCCAAGGTCCCTGCAGCAACTGTCAAGATGGGGAAGGGCCACAAGCCAAAGGGCAAGTCACCTCTGGGCAAGATGTCTCCTGGGGAAGGGAGGGTGACCACCATATCATCAGGGATAGCAGCCACAAGCACCACAGTCACCACTGCCGCTCCGACCATCACCTGCACCGCCACCTGCACCGCCGCTGCCACAAAGTCAGTCTGCAGCATCCTCCCCAAGGATCAGCCATCCGAGGCTGCCGGAGATGGTATAGTGTCTCCATCCACCACAACAGTCACTTGCACCACGGCCAGCACTGGCAGCATCTCTGCCGCAGACATCGCCACCTGCACCACCATCAGCACCGCCACATGCACAGCTGATGCCACTCTGTCGGACATCAGCCCCATCCCCAGTGTGCAGCCGTCAGAGTCTGCAGGTGACGTCCCGGACCGTGGACACGCCACTTGAGACACCACCTCCAGCACTGACACGAACCAGCAATTGGCAGCCTAAGTTGCCTCAGGATGGCGTGTGGCTCTGCCTCCATGGAGTATCAGGCTACCTGTTCCAGGTACATCGCGTGGCTAAGACACACAGGTGAGACGAAGTCAACTGTCACACCCCAGGTGCAGCATCACTGGGCACAAAGCCCCCTCCAGAACCAGTGGAGAAAGGCATCCACTCACCCTATCCTTGGCAGGACGAAGCACTCTGGGCACAAAGCCCCCTCCAGAACCAGTGGAGAAAGGCATCCACTCACCCTATCCTTGGCAGGATGAAGCACTCTGAGCACAAACCCCCTTCCAGAACCAGTGGAGAAAGGCATCCATTTGAGAGACTGTCGCTTTGCACTCCCCAGGACTAAGCAGTGTGCAGTGAACCCACTTGAGAGACTTGAGAGACTGTGACTTTGCACTCCCCAGGACCAAGCAGTGGGCAAATCAACCACTTGAGAGAACTGAAAGACTGTGGCTTTGCACTCCCCAGGACCAAGCAGTAGGCAAACCACCCACTTGAGAGACTTGAGAGACTGTGGCTTTGCCCTCCCCAGGACCAAGCAGTGGGCATTGAACCCACTTGAGAGACTTGAGAGACTGTGGCTTTGCACTCCCCAGGACCAAGCAGTGGGCAAACCACCCACTTGAGAGACTTGAGAGACTGTGGCTTTGCACTCCCCAGGACCAAGCAGTGGGCAGTGAACCCACTTGAGAGACTTGAGAGACTGTGGCTTTGCACTCCCCAGGACCAGGCAGTGGGCATGGAGCCTCCTCAAGGAGCAGTGGCGTCGTACCATCATCCGGCTGAGGTGCACCCCTCCCCTTCCCCCTGAGGTGCCTGTTTTGTTTTTGACCTGATGCCCCTGCAGTGTTCTCTCCGTTTTGAGGCAGGTGTCATGTGTGGGCTTCGCCCATGCTTTTTGGGGCCACTGGTCCACGGAAATTTCATGGGACAGTGTACAGACTTGTGTACTTGCTGTAAATATTTGAGTGTACTGATTATTTGCTGTTCTCTTGATCTATCTGTTTGTTCCAATATTACACTAGTTAAACTCATTTCATTTTGTCCTTGCGTTCTTCCAGGGGGTGACGGGGTGTATCTGTGATGTTATTGGATATGTGTGTGTTTATGTTGTTGTGGGGAGGGTGGGGGTGTTGTGTGCCACATGTGTGTGTCACTCTCTTTTCCCTCCTCCCCTCCCCTGTGTGCTAGGTGCAGTACTCACCATCATCGCAGACTTCTTTCCACTTCATGGTGTATTAATAGATACAGCAACATGGGTAGGATCTGCAACTCGAGCTCCATGGCATAGAGTGGAATGGCGCAGAGTGCAGTGGTGTAAAGTGTAGTGGCATAAAGTGGAGTGGTATTGAGAAGAGTGGTGTATAGAGGATCAGCATGTCGTATAGTAGGGTAAAGTGCCATACAATGGAGTGGCATGTCATAGAGTAAAGTGGAGTGTGATGTCCTAGAGTGATGTGTTTTACAATATCTTACAGCAAAGGGGCAAGACGTAGAGTGGTTTAGAGTGGAGTGGCATACAGTGGAGTGGCATAGAGTGAAGTGGTGTTGAGTGGAATAGTATAGAGTGGTATGGCATAGGGTACTATAGAGTTGTGTGGCATAGAGTGGCGTGGAATGGAGTGCCATTGAGGAGAGTAGTGGAATCAAGTGGAGTAGTGTATTATAGAGTAGAGTTGAATAAAATAGGGTACATGGCATAGAGGGAGTTGTATAGAGTGTTATAGAGTTCAGTATAGTATCATAGAGTGGGGTAGAGTGTCGTACAGTGATATAGGCTGGAGTAGATTGTTATGCAGTGGAGTGCCATAAACTGGAGTAGACTGTGGTAGAGTGGAGGGGCGTAGACTGTGTAGAGTGGAGTAGGTTGCCATAGAGCACAGTAGAGTTGAGTGCCATTAAGTGAAGTGGGCTAGAGCTTAGTGTCATACAGTTTTATTTCATAGTTGTCGTATTGTACAGCATTATGGTGTACAGTGTTATGGCATACAGTGTCAGGCACAGAGTGGAGTGGTGCAGTGTAGAGAGTCATGGAGTAGAGTATTGTGGCCTACAGTGTTGTGATATAGAGCAGAGTGGCATAGATTGGAGTGGCATAGTGTGGAATGGTATAGAATGGAATGACAGAGTGGACTGGTGTAGAGTGTAGTGTAGTAGAGTGGATTAGCATAGAGTGGAATAGTATAGAGGGAGAGGCATAGAGTGGAGTGGCGTAAAGGGAAGTGGTTTGTAATTTTTAAAATATTTGTTTTGTTTCTATAATTACTGCTATACTTTCTAGGTAGTACTGTGGTACTCTGTAAACTTTTTAAAAAATATATAAAGTAATAAAGATATTTGTCTTTACCTTTACAGACTTACACTAAGCTACTTATACCTTCCTATGTACTTCTAAAAAAGTAGTACACTATATTCCTCCTTAAAATCCAGAACGCAGACTAAGGGCCTCATTTTGAGTTTGGCTGTCTTAAGACTGTCATACTAAGGTTGCGGACAGATTGCTGCACTCCTGGCGGTCCAACCACCAGATTACAACCTTGGCAGTCGGACTGCTAGGGGACCGCCGACACCAGGATCACAGATCCCGACAGGGTGGCAGCGGTCGGAGTCATGGTCAGCCATGGCGGTGCCCATGGCAGCACCGCCATGCTGATCACAAGACCACTTTCCACCAGCCTTTCTATGGCTTTTTACTGTCATGGAAAGGTTGGTGTAAAGCCAGTGCTGGAGTCCACAGGTGGGACCCCTGCCAGTACCATTAGAATGCGCACTGTCTGCTCTGCAGACAGTGTGCATTCCGAGTGTGCTGTTGTGTGACAGCATTGGCCGCCGTGGCACTGTTTATGTTGGGCGGACCAGTGGAAGCGTCGTAATATGATGTTTCCTCCGGTCAGCCCGGTAGAAACATTGTAATAAGACAGGGAGTGAGGCTGCCAGTATGACGGCAGCCTCACCCTCATGGGTTTGGTGGTCTGACAGTCAGGCTGGCAAACTCGTAATGAACCACTAAGTGTGGTCAAAACAATATGGCTACCTTTTAATTTTATAGGAGCTTTTTTACCTAATCATATACTGTTTTGTCATCGCAATGTACTGTGGTATACCACAACATTTCTGCAGCATCCTACAGTTGGAATTGGAACCTCATATAATGTCCACCTTTCAACTGCATATCACACTATATTAACCAACGAGTTTTGGCTATAGCCTTATTCACGGTTATCGGTCAAAGCAGTTACTACCATACTTAAAGTGAATATGTGTAAAAACGAAAAACAGACTTGTATGTATTCCTCAGGTCCTATTATAAAAACAGTTGCCATCTTGGAGTGTTGCAATACATGCTGTATTGAAAAGATGTTACATTGTAAAGCGCAGTAAATGTATTACATTATCATGGCATTAGACCCTAATGCAATATCTGACATAACCAAATGTGGCCACATTAAAATCAGCATAAATATTATATTATCAAATATCGAAAATATTACTGCATTAATGAATATTGGATGAATACTAAAGCCAAATACCGAGGTCCCTTACATGTCACATATGATGCCTATGTGTTACTGCATTATATATATTGTGTCATAATATCCATATATCTAACACAGAGTCTGCATGCCCATACGAGAAGTCTTGTCTACAACACCCCATTGTCAGGAACTGTCAAGTGGTGCTGGATCGACTGGTTGCAGGGGAGACAGAGGAGGCAGAAAATTGGCACACAACTGTCCAAGATCACACAGAGTGAGAGGAGAGAGGGGATCCAAATGTGTAGCTGGATTTAAGGGAATAAGAGAGTTAAGACTCAATAAAAACAGGCATTCAAGAGGCAAAGTGGCACCCAGACTAACTAACACCACAGGACAAATGTGCGTGACATATATTTTTAACATAAACAATAAAGGGAATTTGGGATAAAGCACTCTGGAGCTCCACACGGTAAGACTGAAGCTTATTAAGTTCCTCACCCAGAATTGCTGTTACAGATTCTGACTACTAATACCCATATATTGGATATCCATGCAAAGGCAGGGTCCATGGAGCAGACCCCTATGATGATGTTATAAAAAGTAACTGAAAGACAATACTCACAGTGAACGAGAAACACCACCTAAGTTGTTAGGTGAGGCCACAGATCCCGGCGACCAAACAGGAACATGTATGGTGGTAGCAGCAAGGGCGTAAAACTAAAAACAATCACCTTAGACAAGGAGCTAGCAAGGGGGAGTGCTTAACAGGAAAGAAGGGAAAACAAAGGGCACACTTAGCAGAAAGCAAGTAACAAACATTTAAGGAAATTAGAAGCAAGAAAGCAGGAAAACAGCAAACTAGGAACTGTAACAAAGAAATGGAAAGTAAGGCATTGACTAGGAAAAGGAAAAATCAGAAGGAGAGGCTACAAGGGAACACAAGAAGTCAAGGAAAAACAGGAGGCAGAAATAGTTCAAGGAACAATGAATGGCTGAGGCTCAGGAGTCAAGTAGCACTGCAGGGAATGGTAGTTCAGGAACAAGGTTTTGCCAAGGCTCAGTAGGCCAGGTAGCACTGTGGGGAGTGCTAGTTCAGGAACAAGGATTTGCTACAGCTCACAAACAAGGATACCTACAGTTTAGTAACAGGAAAAAGGAATAAGTACAACCCAGGAACAAGGAATAACTATGGTTCAGGAACTCAGGAAATAAGAATAACTAAAGCTCAGGAAACAATAGAGGAACAATAGAGGAATAACAAAGGTCCAGCTGTATCATTATTTTGAATAGCGATTACCTAATTGTGATTTTTGATAAATCATAATTAGATAATCAATATTTGAATGTATAACACTCCAGGAGTTTCAATTAGCGTTTCTTAATGGCTCGCAAATCAACCTACGTCAAAAATATATTAATGGCGTAGGTTGCAATTTGCGACCCATTGGGAAATGCTAAAATCACAGGGGTGGTGGCCTGCTGAGATCAGCAGACCGCCATGTTTGTAACTGCCTTTAATTAAAGCAATCTTTTTTTTTTTTAAATGCATCCCATTTTCCTTAAAGGAAAAAAGGGTGTGTTTAAAAAAGAAAAATGAAAGGTTTTCTTTTCATTTTTCAAGAGTAGGCAGTGGTCTTAAAAAAACATTTTCACATGGACTCACAAATATGAAGGGGCCCCTGGGGGGGCCCCTTCCTATTGCAAATGGGTTACCACCTACTTGAAGTAGGTGGTAAAATGTAAATATTTTGCCACCGCATTTCCATCAAAAAACATTCCTACATACCACTGTAATTTGGTATTAGGAAGGGATGCCCTTGACATGCCCCTTCCTAATACAGAATGGGTATACATACACAATTCCAAATTGCGATTCAATAACATGTTACCAATTCGCTAATTGGAATTCATACATACCAAAAGGCATCTTTGCGGTTGCAAACAGCCTGATCAGGCCATTTGCAATCCCAAAAGTACATGATACATATGGCCCAAAGGCTCTGGACCTTCAGGAAACAAGGGAAAACTATGGCTCAGGAACTCCAGAAAACAAGGGTCAGTATCACAGCAAATCAGCTACAATGACTAGTACTGGGCTGAAGGGATCTGAGGCTATAAGGGCTCACAGAAATTACATGCATCAGGTATGAGAAGGCTAGCAGTAGCCAGCCACAGGTATGCTGAATTCTTCCACCTATTTTTGGCCTGCAGGGGTTCAGATGAAGCAGTGAGAAGGGAATTATAGTTATTGGAGTTCCAAGCAACAGCAGACTGGCTTCCACAGAACCCAGCGTGGATTGGGAATGGATGGTAATTTCCAAAGAGGGTCCAAATGGCTGGAAGTCAGAGTATGCGTATAGGAGAAGGTCTGGAAGCTTATTAGAGAATTGGAAAGTCCCAAAATGTGGCCTCTTGGAGGTGGAGTTGAGAGTGCAGGGAGCGAATCATGACAGTATACCCACTCCCACGTCTGGCTTCCGGGATCTGGGACTGGATTCAGAGTGTTTGCTCCTATGTAATAAGTCCATTTCCATCAAACGTGACGTGCAAGATAAAAGGGGACAGCTGGAAATATGTGATGTTATGAAGGGTAGAATAGTAGGCAGTAAATTAGCAGCAGTATTAGATACAGAACTCTGAAGAGGGAAGCATCCTGATGCAGGAGGCAAAATTGAGTGCATACTTGAAGAGTCCAAATCCAGTCATGGAGGCTTAGGAGCCTGAATGAAAGGTGTTTGAAGTTGAGACGGCAAGCTGAAGTAGCACTCTGAAAATGAAGGCACATTGACTGTAGGGTCAGAAGCAAATAGCAGATTGGCAGGAGGCACAGAAGTCATGGGCAATTGACTTCCACGCGGCCCCCCTTCCCAAAAAGAGATAATTATATTAATGCTGGGCCCCAGTGGATGGCATCTGAGTAGAGAGGCTGGCCGCAGGCTGGCCCTGTGACCAAGCCCACCCTGCACGGCTTAAGTCTGTGTGGGGCTCAAGTTTGGGTGGTTATAGGGAGTTGGCCTCAAGGCCTGGCTGCAGTCCAGGTCCTGTGGCCAACTGCTGCCAACACGGCCAAAGACCTGTGCAGCGGTGGTCGGATTAACCTATAGTAATGAAAATTATGTCAAAATTCACTTAAAAAAACAAAGTTTACAGGGACGGTATAGTTAGGCTCACATTTTAAAGATACAGAACCATACAAGTTCACCTGTATAGTTATAGTTATCGCAAGTAACTATAACTCATGCCCTAAAGTAACTAACAATAACTTGCTCCCTTGCCATGCACTGCTAATTACCCCACAAATTACGGCATTCATGACATCTTTGATAACATCAGTGATACTACCAATGTAATATTTGCAGTAACATTTCTGACAAAACAACTGTGCATGGCGGAAGTGCGAGTTATAGTTTCTTGAGATAATTAACTAATTAACTGTAACTGGTGAATTTCCATGGCTTTCTACATTTAAAATGTGAGTCTAACTATAACATCCTTGTGACCTTTGCTTTTAGTTAAGTGGCTATATATATATATATAGAGAGAGAGAGAGACAGTAATAGATAGATAGGTAGAATGGTCGCAAAAGCAAACAAAACCAATTTTTTAACCAAATCGCTATTCCTTCCTGAAAGTGATTACTATTAGTGATTCAGTATCATTATGTACTTAAGACTCTAAATTGCATTTTGTACTTTAAGATTACCTTTGAATTGAAAGCAGTGATAATTGTGTGCAGACTCATAAAAATGTACCAAATTTAAATTTCTTATAGTGAAAAAGATTATGATTGTTCATTTTAGAAATATATTTATTAGTAATAATAAAT
Organism: Pleurodeles waltl; assembly: GCF_031143425.1. NCBI lineage: Eukaryota > Metazoa > Chordata > Amphibia > Caudata > Salamandridae > Pleurodeles > Pleurodeles waltl. Next base: position 516,560,777 of record NC_090448.1, read on the forward strand.
ACATGGAAGAAATAAAGTAATATTTTGAAAATATGTTGTATATAAATCTTTTTTTTACTGAAATGTGTATTGTATGTTATAAATGACAAAATAATATATACAGTTATTTTGCATACGTATTAATTTGATTTTATATTTAATTTTAAACATTTTACAACGTTGTTAAATGTATTAATCTTGCTTTACAGTTCCAATAAATATTACACCTTTTAATAGATACTTTCTCTTTTTCTGCTTAGTATTTATAAATGTAATAAATTGTAATGTAATTAAATGTATAATGTTTATAACTATAATGAAATAGTTTTTTTAAAAATCACTACATAGCACATATAATAAAATGTCAATTAGATCAACATAATACCATACAAAAGTACACCAAAAAATTATTTCAAAATATATTTAGCATGAACTCGGCTATCTCATAAAATAGAAAATACGATAAACTTACAATTGTAAATATTGTACGTAACGAAACAATGCAACATGTTTTACAGATTTCAACATGTTAGTGAAATAACGTTATTAATTAAATCTACTTTTCAAACGTTTTAGGGACTTTTGCGTGCTTTGCCGCACAAATATTTCCTGCCAGATGAGTTATGAGCTGTTTCAGTGGCATACCTGCTGCTCCTTCCTTGACGCACACTCCAAAACTCCTGCACTGATATGCTGCTACTTTGGCTTGAAGCATCTTCACTGTTGTGGGCTGCTGCCATTTCACTTGTAGTTGCTTGTGAAATGTGTAAATGTTTGTAAAACGAAATGTACAGTGGTGACTTGCACAAACCCACATGTCACATCTCCATTGTAAAGGCCTAACTAACTGCGCATTTCGAAAAATATAGAAGTAGCATTAGCAAGAAGCTTTTTGACCATATGCATGTACAGTATATGTTCAGTTGTTTGGCGATGTCTTTGTCTTTGCACCTCGTCATTGTTATGCATGATTGAACATAAGGCAGCCACAGCCCCATGAAATGCTGCATATTCCTCTGGATAGTTTGGGAACGATCATTAATGGTATTTTTAAAGCATTACAACCTTCTTTAAAGTCCTCAGAGAGTAAACCTACTTTCAGTGAAATGTCTTGCAGAGCATTGCATTATTTTTTCTGTACCAACAACACTGGTTATTCATTTCTTTTTAAAATGGTGTGGATTAGTGACTTCAACCTCCCTATCAATGTTACTACTGTATTTACAGATCTCTAATTAATGTGTCTCTTTAATAAACAAGCATTTGCAATGCAAAAGGCCATGCATTTATGAGAGTTAGAGCTATTGGGGAATGACAATGTCTTTTACCCACATGTTTTGGTTTGGAATGTAGTGGCTGGATGAACAGAGACGCAGCTGCAGCACTGCCTAGAGGACTTAGAATGGAGGAGTTACCAAGGGGAACAATGAAGCAGCTAGCATCAATGCCTAGCAGACTTAGAATGAGGAACTACCAACAGGACAAGAGAAGCACCAAGCAGCACTGTCTGTAGGGTTAAGAATGAGGATTTACCACTGGGACCAGAGAAGCAGCTGCAGGACTGTCTTGCGGACTTAGAATGAGAAATCACCACTGGGACCAGAGAAGCAGCTGCAGCATTGTCTACAGGACTAAGAATGAGGAATTACCACTGGGATCGAAAAAGCACACAGATCAAATTATTTTCAAGAGAGCAGTGGAGGGAAAAGTGGCTTGGAAACATCAAGTATCCCTGATCAGAGGCACAAGAAAACACAAAAACCTGAAAACTTCAGTGTCTTTCTAAACACAGTGTTTTCACCTTAGCAATGTGCTGTGTTGCGTGAGGAGCTGTCATAATTGGTATCGCCCATTCCCCAGGCATCCTCCTTAGGCTCTAAATGGTTCTCAATAACAAGGATATGGGGAGTTAATATGCCTCTATGAGATTTATTAGAACTGTGATATGTGCTGTGTGATAAGTGACGAGAAAGCAGAGCACTACTACGATATACATAGCTGAACTGGTAAACATGGAGAGTTAGTGAAGTGCATTACGTACACAGGTAACTATCACTAGTAACAAAGGAATCACTGATGGTAGCCTGCTCCATGCACGTGTGAACTGGTAATGTCAGCAGTAAACTTGTTGTTTCCATTCTAGGTGCAGCATTTACGTATGTTAACCCCTTCACTGCTAAGCCTTTTCCTCTCCTGTGCCAAGCCTTTTTTGGCTATTTGGGGCAGTTTGTTCATATGTCCCATAACTTTTTGTCCACATTATCTATCCACACCAAATTTGCATCCTTTTTTTCAAACATCCTGGGAATTCTAAAGGAGTTTTGGATTCCCCTAGAGGGGACTGTGAAATTAGCATAAATACAGCTAAATTTGAGGTTTTTGTGGGAAAAATGGGAAAGGTTGCGGCAGATATCAAGGAACCTACAAGATATGGTGTTTAGAAGCAGTCGGTTTTTTGCACATGTCTGAATTAGTTGGCACCCATACTAGCATGTGAATTAGGTGGCATTTCACAAAATGACTTCTTTCTTACACACTGTCTTACAATTGGAAGGTGCAAATGCGGAGAAAGACAATTGGTAATAACACTGCTATTCTGTGTTACCCCAAGTCTCCCAATAAAAATGGTACCTCTCTTTTGTGGATAGTGCCCACAAAAGAAAACAGTACAAAACACAAAACGGACACATTACAATTTTCAACTGAAAACTGACCCTTTTATGCAATGTGCCAAGCTGTGGATTTTGGGCTCTAGCTTAGTTGGTACCTAGGGAATCCTAGCAAACCTGTACATTTTTTAAAACTAGACACCTAAGGAAATCCAGGATGGGGTGACTTGTGTGGTTCCTACTACATTTTTCTACCCAGAGTCCCTTGGAAACCTCAGAAATTATCTTAGGACATGTTTCCCTCACATTTCTGTGATGCAAAGTGCTGGAATCTGAGAGGAGACACAAACTTCCTTCCAACCAACAGTCCTCCAAATCTCCCGATAAAATGGTACTTCAATTGTGTGGGTAGGCCTAGTGCCCCCGACAGTATATGCCCCAAAACGCAATGTGAACAAATCACATTTTTCCACTGACAAGTTTTTTGCAATGTGCCTAGCTGTGGAATTTCGTCTCTAACACAGCTGGGACCTAGGGGAACCTAGCAAACCTGTAAATGTTTTAAAAATAGACACCTAGGGGAATCCAGGATGGGGTGACTTATGTGGCTCTTACTCCATTTTTCTATCCAGAATCCCTTGCAAACCTAAACATATGTCTAAAAAACACATTTTCCCCCTATTTATGTAATGCTAAGTTCTAGAATATGAGGGGAGCCACAAACCTCCTTCTAGCCAGCATTTACCCAAATCTCCCAATATAAATGGCACCTCACTTGTGTGTGTAGGCCTAATGCCTGGGACAGGGAAGGGCCCAAAATCTGTAGAGATTGAGGAGGCACCAAAGCGTGTTAATAACCAAAGTTTTCTTTATGTGTGTTTAGGCTGACTCTGCTGTGGGCATCCACACAAGTGATGTATCATTTTTAATGAAAGACTGAGGGGTATGCTGGGTGGTAGGGAATTTGTGGTTTATTTCTGTTTTCGGAATGCTATGGCACAGAAATGCAAAGCAATTGTGTGATTTTAGTCACATTGTGAGGTTTGGAGGCCATTGTGGTTTAGAAAACATGTTGGGATCTATGAGAGGCACTCCAATCTGTACTCCCCTGGGTGTCTAGTTTTCAAACATATCTAGAGTTGGTAGATTTTCCCTAGACTTCAATGGCTGGTGGTGGGGCAGGCCAATGAGGACAAGGAGGGAGTGGGTGGCAGCAATTTGCTGATCACCACAGACGGACAGGCTGTAGGAGGTGGCAGTAACACATGTTTAGTACTGCATTTGGGTTAACTTTGAAACAAACATTATGGAGCTGAGCACTCTGGCCCGTATTTATACTTTTTTTGCGCCGCATTTGCGTCGTTTTTTGACGCAAAAACGGCGCAAACTTGCAAAATACCATTGTGTTTTGTAGGTTTGCGCCGTTTTGCGTCAAAAAGCGGCGCAAATGCGGCGCTAAAAAAAGTATAAATACGGGCCTCTGTATCTTGACACCATACAGTAGAGGTTCAAAAGAAGGAATGAACCGGCTGAAGACAATTGCACAAGTGGACTAAGGGGTAAGTATGCAGTTAGGCTTCTGCATCAGGGGCATCATCACCCTCCATTCCACCCGACCCCACCCCACCACACTCCACTCCCTGCTTAGAAGCTACTGGCTAGAACGGGGTTCTTCATGGGCCACTTTTGTCTGCAGATCAGCATACAGAGGCTCATAATTAACTTGGGAGGGTGAGTGAGTGAAAGGAAGGATGAGTATGGATGGATGGTTGAAACAGCAGATAGATGCATGGATGAACAAATGAAAAAATTGATAGGTTAATAATGGATAATGGAAGAGTGAAAGGCAGGGAGGATGTATGAGTGAAAGGGAGGATGGATGGATGGGTTGATGGGTGATGAGAGAATCGATGGATGGTAGAATAAGTGAAAGTATGGATGGGTGGATAGATGAGTGGAAGGGTAACTTGATGGATGAGTGGATGGATGGATGGATAGAGTGAAAGTATGGATGGATGAGCGGAAGGGTGAATGAGTGAAAGGATGTATACACAGATGAATGAGTAAAACAATGCATGGATGAGTGAAAGGCAGGGTAGATGGATGTCTGGGTGAAAGGATGGATGAAAGAGAGTAAGAGGGTGAATTGAAGGATGGATGAATAGATGGTGAGTGAAAGGATGGAGAGATGGAGCTAAAGAGTTGATGGGTGATGAGAGAAACAATGGATGGTAGAATAAGTGAAAGGATGGATGGATGGATAGATGAGTGGAAGGGTAAATTGATGGATGGACAGATGGATGGATAGAGTGAAAGTATAGATGGATGAGAGGAAGGGTGAATGAATGAAAGGATGTATGCAAAGATGAATGAGTAAAACAATGCATGGATGAGTGAAAGGCAAGGTAGATAGATGTCTAGGTGAAAGGATGGATGGATAAAAAGAATGAGAGGATGAATTGAAGGATGGATGAAGAGATGGATGAGTGAGTGAAAGGATGGATGGCTGAGTGAAAGGATAATGGAGGGATGTGTGGATGGATGGGATGAAGGGTGAATGGATGGATGTAAGGTTGGATTGCTGAGTGGAAGGGTAGATAGATGGATGAGCCAAAGGGAGGATGATAGATGGAGTGAATGGATGGAGAGATGGAGCTAAAGGGTGGATGGATGAGTGGAAGGATGGATAGATGGATGGTTGAATGGATGGACAAAAGGGGGATGGATAAGTGAAAGGACAGATGATCGAGTGGATGTATTGGTTTGATGAATAGGTGTTCCTGGACCACTGGCAGCTCTCCTTTATGGGCTCCACAGCTACACTACCCCCTCCTTGTTTTGTGGTCCATTTTTATTGTATCAAGAATGAATAATTATTCACTCTTGGTATATTAAAAATAAAATTCAGACCCGCTTCGGGTCCAGCAACAAACTGAGGCAACTGACAGAGGTGCATTCAGGTGCCTGTGCCAGCCATCAGTGATACTGTTTAGAGCTGGTAAAATACCAGCAACATGAACATGTCTGGGTGACTATGTGTGTGAGTTAAAGTGAGAGAGAGTCAGTGAAGGAAAGAGTCAGAGTGAGTGAGAATGAGTGACAGTAAGGACCAGTAACTGTAACTGAGTGTTATTGTGTGTGAGATTGAGTCACAGTAAGACTGAGTAATTCAGAATAAGTGGGAATGAATGGACAAAATGAGAAAGAGTGGGCCCGAGTAGACTAAGTGAGACTGTGTGAACTAGTGAAACCAAGTGAGACTGAGTGAGCCAGAGTGAGACAGTAAACTTAGTGAAATAAATTGTGAGAGAACCCTTCAAGAAAAAGCTCTTTGGAATTTGAGACAAGGATTTCGCCCAACCATTTTTAAAGGTCACCAGCCGCCACTGGCAGATCCCAGAACCTCCCATCACAGAAATGTGAGGAAAATGTGTTTTTTTTAATCAAGGTTTGAGATTTGCAAAGGATTCTGGGTAAAACAACCTGGTGATAGCCATGCAAGTCACCCCATGCTGAATTCTCCTAGGTGCCTAGTTTTAACAAATGTATACATTTGCAAGGTTTCCCTAGGTGCCAACTGAGGTAGGGCTAAAAAACCACAGCTAACCCCTTTGCAAAAACCGGGTCACCTTTGTGTGGAAAAATTTGATGCATCGATTCTGTGTTTTTGGGAGGGTTCCTGCCATCAGCACTAGGCTTACCCACACAAGTGAGGTACCATTTTTCTTGGTAGTCTTAGGGAAACACAGAATAGTAGAACAAGAGTTATTCCCAGTTGGATTTCTCTGCATTTGCACCTTCGCAATGTAAGACAATATGTAAGAAAGAAGTCGTTTTGAGAATTATCCTCTAATTCACATGCTAGTATGGGTACCCACTAATTCAGAGATGTGCAAATAACCCCTGCTTCTAAACTCCATTTCATGTGCCCTTTTTGGAAATACATAGGTTTCTCTGATACCTATTTTCCACTATTTATATTTTACCATATGATTTTCTCTACACCAAGTACACAATGCAAAACCATTGTGCGGTGCAGTTCAGTTGTTGGCTCAGGATATCTCGAGTACTTAGAAAACCTACAAACCCTATATTTCCCCACAACCAGAAGGGTCTAGCACATGTAATGGTACATCACTTTTCTGAATCAGCCATTTTGATAAGAAGAAACAAATGAAAACGTTGTCACAAATGCCTGTTTTATTCTTACCAATTTTCATTATTTTTCTATTTCAAAACTTGGGCTCTGATTATGTTTTCGGCGGGTGGAAAAGCCTGCCCGCCAAACTCCCGCGGTTGGGTTTCCGCCTATGCGACAGCCCTCCCATGGCCCCTATTAAGAGATTCCCGCTGGGCCAGTGAGAAACAGCCCACAACATTGATGCCGGCTTGTGATCGAGCCGGCAGCAATGTTGCGGTGCGTCAAATGCAACAGCATCTGTCGCGCTTTTCACAGTCTGCTAAGCAGACTGTGAAATGCGCGATGGGGCTGTCCATGGGGGCCCATGCACTACCCATGCCAACTGCATGGGCAATGCAGAGGCCCCCATGGGGCACCCAGCAGCCCGTCACCACCAGCTTTTACATGGTAGTGCAACCACCATGTAAAAGCTGGTGGAGAGGGAACTCGTAATCCGCATGGCAGCGCTGCACTGGTGGATTAAGACCACCGGCACCGCTAGGCCATTGGTCGGCAAAAATGTGGCAGTGCCGGCAGTCCAACTGTGGCACGTTCACCACAGTCATAATGTGGAGGCCAAACCACCGATTTGGCGGCAGTCCGACCGCCACTGCGAGTCTGGCGGTCCTAGGACCACCAGACTCATAAGGAGGGCCTTGGTTTCTTTGAGAAAACTTTGAAGGATCTACACAAATGACCCCTTGCTGAATTCAGAATTTTGTCTAGATTTCAGAAATGTATAGCTCTCCAGTATCCACCATGGGATTCCCATCCGTTTCCACGACAAACTGGAAGGAAGTTGAAAGCACAAAATATAGGGGAAAGGGTAAATGGGTTATCTCCCAGTAAAATGCCAAAACTGTGTTAGAAAATGTGTTTTTCTGAATGCAGACTGCCTGGCGTGAAAGCTGGGAAGACGGTGATTTTAGCACCTCAAACCTTTCATTGATGCCTTTTGCAGGAATGAAAACAGACACTTTCTTCTGCAACACTTTTTTCACATTTTCGCCCCAAAAAGCAACATTTAGCCATGTTTTATCTTTAGAATCCCTACAATGTTTGAAAAAATGACACAAATTTGTGTGGCTAGCTTATGTGGACAAAATGTTATGGGGGCCTAAGCACAAACTACCCCAAAAAGGCAAAAAAACAGGCTTAGTTGGGGGGGGGGGGAGCCCTAGCAGCAGAAGTTAAACAAGAACTGTAAATAAACAACGAAATAAAAATGTGATCTTCTCTTAAGGTGACTTGGAACGCCTGGCTTCATGGTCTCCAGTATCGAGGTCTATGGAACAAAAGGAAATGTAGTTATTTTATCATGTGAGTACAAATGACATCATTTGTGAATAGCACATTTACAAAAGTAACCCGAGGTAAATTCAAGTCCAATAATCCATATTTCAAATGTGGTGCAACCACTGGTCTTGACGGCATTCATCATCTGATGTTTTCTGACGCAGCTCATCCTTCAGATTATTTTTGCCCATATATAGAGTAGGTCCCCAATGTTTCCAGGGTACCAAAGGCCTCCTCTTCCATAGGGTTTCAGGCGCTTCAGAAATTCGTGGGGGCTGGTTAGGGTATTTAGGTAAACATTGGAGGGCGTAGACAATTTATTAACTTAAGCAGTTTTATGTAGCACGGATATTTCTGAAAGGTGCTAGAAAACTTTTCAATTTTTGGTGCATGAAGACATTTTTAAAGACAAAATAGCAAATGCAACATTTGTTTAAAGAAAAAAAATAAAATCATGTACACGCCAGAGTCTTGTAGCAAAATTGTCATTACAATACACACTTTAAAAATACATTTTCTAGATCACGAACCCTTCGGCAGGGTTCATTATTTGCCCATATTTAAGGAAAACCATGTGGTATGTACCCGAGAAAAATATGTTTAACCTGTTTTCTCTTTCCAAAGATAGCCAAATGTTAGTAATCTCAAGGTTTACTAAGAGTCCACATTTTGCCAATAGTTGCTAGATGCTAAACATGTTTTTTTAGATTGACAGGAAGGGGTGGGTGCCTCAACATAAAGACCGCTTTGTTACATAGAGCTGACGGATGCTGGAAACGCCTCAGCTATGTGACATTAATTTCAGTAAGTCTGCTTAAGTCATGCATTCAGAAGTAGGTTTTCCATCACAGCTAATGCAGAGCAGATGTGCCCAACGCTGCAGCCAGGCTTTAGTCAATAAGAACTTAGGCTTTGGTGCCAGTGTATTCCACAGGTTATAAAACTGATTAATTAAACCTTTTTCATGGATTGTTCAAACGAGTTATGCCTTACGAGTAATAACATTCTTAACATTAGCTATGTTATTGTGTCAACATTTTGTAAAACAAAATCTCCTTAGAAAAACTCTTATTCTATCTTTTGGGAGGTTAAAATAACTGTAACTTACTTTTACAAAGCGTTCTTGGTATTAATTCAGGGTCTCGTACTAGCAGCCCTGAATAACCCCCTTTATTTCCTCACCCTTGGTATTATTGTCATTAACAGGATCCCCGTAATTCCAGGCACGGGAAAATAACGGGATAAGGTTTTGGGGAAATCGTATGCGCATATTGTTCTGCTCTGTTTCCCGTATGTTTCTCTTTGTTTCACCTGACATCTCTTTGTGTAACACCGAACTTGTAATGCTGATGGGGCTAGTAATTCCTTTTATCAATCATATTAGGATTACCATGAGCACTTGTAAAGAGAACCTTAATGATGATCAATATCGCCCTTAGAAGATAATAGAACAATTATTTGGCTTTGCAAGGATACAAACTTGTGATTTAGAGATCACAGCAGAAATCAGTGGCTACCGACAAAATCCTTGTATCAAGCCCTATTATTTGTGTTCAAGGGAATTATTCTGCAAAGTCTAAAGATAAACCTACATGCCACAGTATTACATTTTTAATTGATAGTACTTTCCAGGAGGAACATGTGAACTGTTACTGACGCCACTAGAGTGACACCAGTGACTCCGACATGTTGCGCCTTTCGCCTTCCCACTTTTTTTCAATCATTTATGCGCAGGCTTCATAGATCTATGTAATGTTTACAGAGTTCAACACCACTCACCACAAGAAGGAAGTCACATAGTGAAGGTGCAGAAATGACCACTTGTTAACCATCCATCATGGAGAACAAAGTCTACCTCTATTTTGCTGCTGAACGGTCACACAGTGCCCAAAATGGCTGGAGAGAGAGATATGAGGGTCCCCAACGTTTTCCAGAGGAGATCAAATTAATCAGGGAGTCATCCTGCATTACCCTCAGCTATATTGGGGATAGACAGCTAGCAGGCAAATAATGTGTGCCTGTCATCATGGAGAAAAACACCTGGTGTTGGTTTGCAGTGGTGGTGACCACCCACATGGGTCAGGAGTGACGCAAGCACTTGGAGGACATTCAATGCTAGTCTAAGAACAGGACTTGGACATCCAGTTTCACATTCATACCCACACCGGCCACCTTTGATTAAACTCACTGCAGAGGAAGATCCTAGTAACTACCAACCTAGACTGCAATCACCAGCTGGAAAGGCATCAGCAGCATGCTGTAGGTAATGTGTACCTCTTTCGAAGTACATCATGGTTTATTATGTCATGTGTTGTTCAGTTAGGTATATCTTGTCCATGTTGTCATTTCCACATGGTTTAATGTACGAAGAGACAAAATAACCCATGCATTACCAAACAACAGTTTATGCATACTTAATTGTGTCCTGTTTACTTCCTGACTGGAACAGTGTGACTCGTCATCATGAAGCATAGTTTAATATGTGACTTATCAAAACACACCAAAAGCTCTAATATGAATATTTTCTTGGCTTACCAAGTTTCAAAGAGTAAGTTTTACAACAAGTATTTTATCTGCAGATTTCGATAAAGGAGGTTAAATGCTTATTAAAGCTTCTTATCCAAATCAGTTATAGAACATTCACTTGAAACTGTAAGCAGCAACAGTCACAAATCACCTTTTTTGTAAACAGTTAATATTCTCACGAAAATTGAAAAAACATTTCCTGAAGAAAGATTCCCTCTATCATTCTTTCATGTTTGCAATAAATGTTATATGAGCCCTAAACTTAATTGTTCTGTTTTGATTTAACTATCCTGCTCGATAAGTTTTGTATCTCTAAGAAGACGTATTTAGGTGATTAGATCTTATCTCTGTATATTATGGTGAAAACATATTATTGATTCAGGAAGGCGCTAGAGTGGCTAGAATCATTGTGTCTTCATTAATTTGCATTCAAACATGTACCTAATGTACGTAAGAAACGAATAAAAGTATTATAAAAACATTGTGAGAGCATCCAGTGATAATTTGAGTTTTTGAAAAAATCAAATTGTGGCACAATGCATTTCTTGATTAGGGAGGGCAGTGAATTCTTGATTTTCACAAAGTTTAGGAAGTATGTCTAACCTTTGCTGCAGACCCCTGTAGTGGCTGCAGATGCAACACATTGGGATCATTTGGGTTGGGCACATAGGTGGCCTTAAAGATCATCTCAATGGGCCCGAACCTCTCAATTGAAATAAATGTTTAAACACCCTGTGCTGCTCAGTCCTTCCTTAAGGTTGTTGAAACACTGCTTGATGGCACCAGAACAATATAATATACTGGCAGCTCTGTGGCTCTTTGGAAGCAACCATGGCTTGTTCTTTGTCCCTTAGACGGCAATGGAGGCCCACAATGTGGCATAATTCGTTGTCCAGTGGTTGTATGCTGGTTGAAAGCATGTACTGCTGAATGTTTTGTTTTTGGGCAAATATCTCCATGACACATAAAGTCGTAACATTCCTTGGGCCACTCCTCTCCTCTTTGACAATAAGCTCAGATCTATCTCTGGCCATGGATGTTATATAAATAACATCTGCAAGCAAGGCACGAGCCTTCTTATGGGGCTGAGTGTTGTGGCCTGAAATTTGATTTAAGTGCTTCATTTGGCATTTTAGTTGTCTGCTTATCATTTGGCAAGCAGAAAAACGCCTTATTTTGTAATGGATGTAACAAGCGCTTGGGGTAAGGAAGGAATCTACATTCATGTAATAGACCTTTCATCCTTCTATCAATGTATACTAAGCAGAATATTGCTTCCTGAACGTGAGGGCGGGCTTTTTCCCATTTACACTTAGTTACCGTTTCCGTTCTTGGAGTCTCACTATAGACAGCTCCTGCTGGGGGCATATTTGTTTACAATACTCCAGAGAGCTAATCCTTGATGAAGATTAAGCGGCTTGATCCTATTTGTTGATTTCCTCCTCCCATACAGTGTTTGACCCACCCACATGAGCTTTTTGGTTTCACCCTCAGTAGATTTGAAATTTATCTTGCTCTGAATGCAACATTGTAAACAGAGCCATGTTTAAACCACACCAGTCTGCTGCCTGTGCCAACTAGAGGTAAAAAAAAACATATGCAGCAGAAAGATGCAGCATGGATCATGGTAGACATAGAAGACTATTTTAAACATGCATTGGCAATGCCAATCAGTCTCACTTATTAAATTGAAAGCAGAGCTATCTAGGTAAGAATATAAGCCTAAATGGAAAAAATGTGGTTCCCTTTATTTTTGGATTATTTTTTAACATGCTGACACATTTTCTCCTAACGTTCACTTTGAAGTGTTTGTAGCATTGTGATAATCTACAAGGCACTTAATGAGAGATGTGAAGGGTATTTAGAATCAAATTGAATGCATGTCCTTCCTATCTTTCATTATTATATTTCTGTCTTTGAGATTGTGCTTAATTGACAGCAGATAGGATAGCAGATTTTTTAGAGTTTCTCTAAAGCGCAGGCAGTTTGGTTTTGCCTTCCAGGCCCGATTCAGCTTCACCTAGAGTTTTGAACCTAGAAATCTCAGGCATCTTCCTCCATGTTTTAGCCATTTAAACCCTAATTAGAATGGGGGTTCTTTAACAAAGGTCACTAGTTAAGATTTAGTGAGGGCAAGCTTTTGTACACATCTTGGGTCTCTGCCCTGGTGGGCCTATCTTTCAATTATAATAAAGTTCTTATCTGTCAGTTCTTTATCATGGTAGGGTAGCCGTCCTTAAGTTTATATTTTTCAATGTTATAAGAGTAATTCTCTGCTATCTATAAATTATACCATTCAAAGTTTTCTCATTCTCACTTCCCATTATTTAAATATGTTTCTCGCTACTCTTCCTCTGGAATCTTGCAAAATATAAAAATGTGCCAGAACCTACCAAGGCCAGCCATAGTTCAAGAAACGTCTAGGGCACATCAAGATACTTTGAAATATCATGCATTGCCCCTCAAGTCTATGGGTTGGAGGGCAAATATTAAGGGGCATATTTATACTCTGTTTGCGCCGAATTTGCACCAAAATTTTTCACGCAAATTCGGCGCAAACCTAGCACCAGATTTATACCTTGATGCCCAACCCCATAAACGTCAAAATTCAGCAGTGTGTGTCATTTTCTGGATGCGGGAAACCGCCTTGAGTTAATGACATGCAAGGTAGGCGTTCCCGTCCAAACAATGACTTTAAGGCATGCGTGCCTTATTTACACTCCCCCGTCATTTTGATGCACAGGAGGGGGTGGGCCTTAAAAAATGGCACACAGCCTGATTTGCGCCGTTATGTAACGCCTGGGCGAGGGCAGGAGTTAAGGGACCTCTGGGCTCATTTCCATGGTCTCTGACCATGGAAGCAGTCCATAGGTGCCTTTCCCTGTCCCCAGGGACACCCCCTCCCACCCACGCCCACCCCTAGAGGACACCCATGGATGGGGGACCCATCCCAGGTAGGTACAGGTATGTTGAGGTAAGTAATATTTTTATTGTTTTTGAAGTGGCATGGGGGGGCTAACTTGGGCCCCCCCTACATGCCACTGTGCCCAATGGCCATGCCCAGGGGACAGAAGTCCTCTGGGCATGGCCATTGGGCAGGGTGGCATGACTCCTGTCTTTCCTAAGACAGGAGTAATTTCAATGGGGGTTGTGCATCAAAAAATCGCACAAGTCTGGTTAGAGCCATGATTTTTTACTCTAAACTGACTTGCACCATTTTTTGACACACAACCCCCATTCTTCCTCACGCCTGCGCAGCCCCGTTAGAATCATTTTTTTTTACTCTAACCAGCCCGCAGCGCCGGCTAAAGTTAATCCATAAATAATGCGCCTGCCTGGCAGTTGGAATGGCGTTAGCCGGCGGTAAATTTTTTCACGCAACCAGCGCTGGCGCTGGTTTGCATCAAAAAGTATAAATATGGGCCTAAGTGCAAGAACTTGCTTTATTCTTTCTGACTTTTATGCCACCCTGTCAGCCATAAGCTTTTTTTCTCATGAGACAGAAAAGACAGGGCCTGATTCACAAAGGTAATCTTACATGCTATTGTGAGTTTACACTTTTTCAGTATTTACAAAATTGCATTTTCATAGTAAGTTTATGAGTGAGCTCGGGCGTCAAGATGGCGGTCACACTCTGAGAGTGCTCTGGACCCCTCCGTCATCCGCCCTTAACTACCGCGGTCCAAGGGAGCAAAAAACGCTGTACATGGCTCCCCGGTGTCCCGGGGGCCCGTGGAGAAGTCTGCTGGGGCGATTTGGTGAAAAGCCGGCGGCTCGCCCTCATACGGCGGCTCGGCTGATCCCGTAGGGAGGAGTTCAAGATGGCGGCCGCTGCGAGATGCACCCGGCGGATCTGAGGTGGGCTTGGGAGACGATTGCTGCAGGTTGAGGGGCGGCGAGAGGCCCGGTGAGAGCTGGGGCACGCCCCGACGGTGGATCCCTGCCGCTGGAGTGCCGACAGGGCCCCCCCTTGTCGAGGAGGAGGACACCGGGTGAGCGGCACCGCGCCGGCGCACGAGGCGCGGGTGCGGCCCGGGAGACTGGAGGCCCTCTCTGGCCGCCCGAGCGGCTTGCGGTGCCGCGCTGGGGCCGTGGCGGAGGCCCTGGCCCCCGAGATCCCCATACTAGAGGGAATTTAAATCTGGAGGCGTGCTGGGGATCAGGACCCGCCCGGAGATCCGAGTGGCGCCCCCGGGGGGCAAAGAAGTGAATCAGAGACCGGGAGGGGGTGGAAGGAGAAGTCGAGCGGTGACACCCCCACTCCCCCATCCCTGCAGCAACAAGAGGGGGCTCGGGGGCCTGGGGGCTTGGTTCCGGCCTCTCTCGGGCCCGGGCCCGGGTGGAGCGCGAGCTGGACTGCGGCAGAATCTAGACTGCGAGCCGAGCAGTGGATGACAACACCTTGGGGCAAGTGGATATCCTGGGTTCCGGGTCGTGCTTGGTTGACCTTACACCCTGGTCGGAACGACTCGAGAGATTGAGAGCGAGGTTGTGACGGCGCGGGGCCTACAGTGGAGGTGCAGAGCCCTTAAGGTGGAGAGGCCTGGGTCTGGGACTCAGACGGGTCCCCCCCAACTGGTGGAGAGAGCGAGAAAGGGACCTGAAAAGAAGGGGCCAACGGTGCCATCGCCGGCCGTCCTTATGTGATCAGACACAGCGAGCCCCCCCACAGTCCAAGGTACTTAACAACGCACTAAATTCTCAGGCTTGAAACCGCATTAAGGAAGGTGTGGCCCACCTGACACCCGCCTCAAGTGCCACGATGGGAAAAGATAAAACGAACAAACAACCTCCGCCCTCCCAACAAAAAATCGACCAGTTCACGACTACGTCGGGCCAACGAGGAGGGGGAGAAGTGGCTGGTGGGGGTCCGGACGGGGTGAGTGCCATTCTCCAAGCTATTCAATCATCGCAGATAGCCGTGGAAACAAAAATTGGTGAGGTGCGAGTGGACATGGGCCTCATCAGACAGGACCTTAGAAATGCCGTAACCCGAATTACGGAAGTGGAAACCCGAGTCTCCCAAACCGAAAACGATTTGTCTGACCTCAAAGCCAAAGTAGCCCAGCTACAATCCCGAACCGGCGAGCTTCACCGCCGTGCAGAAGATGCGGAAAACCGGGCCAGGCGCAACAACCTACACTTCATAGGTTTCCCGGAGGGCATAGAGGATGACAAGGCCGCCGAATTCCTGGAGACGTGGATCAAATCTTGGATGCCTGACCAATCCCTCTCGCCCTTGTTTGCAATTGAAAGAGCCCACAGGGCGCTTGCACCTCGCCCACCCCCGGGCGGCCCGAGGCACCCGATGATCGCACGATTCCTTAACTTTAAGGACAGAGACAATATCCTCAGGGAAGCGAGGCGGCAAGAGGGTACGCAGTGGGAAAACCACAAAATCCTAATTTTCCCGGACTACACCAGAGAAGTCCAAACCCGCCGTAGGTCGTACGAACATGTTAAGCCAAAACTAAGGGCAATGCAACTCTCGTACATGCTCCTTTTCCCCGCACGCCTCAAAGTCCTCATGGCTGGGAAAGCCTACTTTTTTGATTCTCCTGAGGAAGCTTGGGACTGGCTGACAGAGGAGGGCATCGGAGCCCGAAATGGTCCCCCCGGGACCACTGGAAGAACCCCACATGTCGGGCCCTCACCATCAGAGGGGCCCCGGAGGAGCAGGCGGCGCACCAGATCCCGGAGAGGCAGACAGAAAGACTCGATCGCTCCTGCGGAGGATGAAACAGCTCGGGACTCTGGTCCTCATGCCGAATCTAACACTGAGATTCTTCCGGGGTCTCGAACACCGTCCCGACCCGCCGAGGATGGGCGATTGAGTCAGTCTCCGGTACTCGGCTGACGGGAGGTATGGGACCCCTGCGCGAGACGTAGGGGGATTCGGGCTTCGCTTGATCCTCTCGGGCGACCCCTAGCGAGATTAACATTGATAGCTCCGGAGACTTCCTAGAGTATGGTGTTGAACGCTTGATTTGTGACTGCTAATTGCAATTGATCCAAAAGAAAGGAGGGGTCCATCACTCCACTCCAATGACAGTTTTATTGGCTGTCGGGTTTTGGTTGGGTACATGGGCGACAGATGCTTCCGGGGGGGAGTATGGGGAGGCGGGGAGTTTAGGGGGGATAGGAAGTTTAAGTTAGGTTTAAGAGGCGACAAATTAGTTAGCCTGGTTTGTAGATTTAAAATTTCACGGTCACGTCCGAAATGGTCATCCCTGGGCCTGCACCCACACATCCAAACATGCCCAATATCGGCACACCTCACGCTTGGCCCTCAGTAACCCAGGTCCTCTCCTGGAATGTAAACGGCCTGTTAGACAAGATCAAAAGATCGGCAGTATTTAACACCCTCCGCAGGTATTGCCCCTCAGTAGTTCTCCTGCAAGAGACCCATCTTCTTGGGTCCAGATGCCCTATGCTTGCGAGAGGAGGATACGATAGGGTATACCATGCAGGGTTTTCCAGAGGCTCTAGAGAAGTGGCCATTCTGCTCCACCGATCTTTGCCTATGGTAATCACTTCCACGCAATCTGACTCACAAGGTAGATTCATGGTGGTCACGGGGACTCTTCACGGACAACCGCTAAACTTGGTGTGCGCCTATGCGCCCCCGGCAAATCTTGACTCCTTCCTACTTTCGCTCCACCGAGTAACCTCAGGATTACCCCAAGGAACTACCCTACTGGGAGGCAACTTCACGCAGTCCTTGACCCAAAGCTGGACATTTCTGGGGAAACTACCATAAATAGATCCAAGCGGGCCTCAGCCCTAAGTAGTTGGGCGGAGAGCCTCGGCTTGTGTGAGGTGTGGCGCACCTGGCATCCCAGAGAACGCCAATACACACATACTTCGGCAGCCCACAAGACGCAATCCAGAATAGACCTGGTGTTCATGCCCGCCCTAGATTTCTTAAAAGTCGCAGGGGCAGAGATTCTTCCACGGGGGGTCTCCGATCATGCACCAATACGGATCCGACTGGGTAGAGCAGACCTTACCAGACGGCCTATGTGGCGCTTGAACGCGTGGCACTTACAAGATACAGAGTACACCCAAGAGATCAGGTTGCACCTCGACCAATATTTCAAATTAAATGAGGGCTCGGTTCGGTCCCCAGGAATGTTATGGGCTGCCTGCAAGGCCACTATTAGAGGACATGCCAGAAGCATTCTTCTGTCCCGTGAATGGGATCAAAACTCCCAGATCACTGAGCTAGAGAACAAGGCCCGGAGACTCGAATGCCAACATAAAAACTTGGCATCGGCCTCGACCATGAGGAAACTGACCAGGGTAAGAGAAGATATTAAACATATAATGCTAGATTCGGCCAAGCACATGTGGAGAGCCTCAGCAGGCCGAATTTATGGATGGGGGGATAAAAACGGGAAGCTACTGCATTGGCTGGCCACCCGCCCCATGGCTAACAGAATTATACCGGAGATCTTAGATGACTCGGGTACTCTTGTCAAAACAGCAGTGGAAATCGCACATAGCTTCGCCTCCTACTACGTCCGTCTATACGCCAGGTACCCACGCCCTGCTGTTGAGAGAGAGTCCCCCCTACTAAATGAGATTACCCTTCCCGGGGTAACCCCAGAGGTGAGAGACAGACTGGACGAGGCCATCGGTCTTGTAGAAGTCTGCAACGCAATATCGGGACTGGCATCAGGCAAAACACCAGGCCCCGACGGCTTTCCAGGGGAATTTTATAGTAAATGCAGCGATATTCTGGGTCCCCACCTGCTCAACATGTACGAAGAAGCGGAGAATCAAGGCCCCTTCCCAACAGAGATTGATCAAGCCACTATTGTGGTAATCCCCAAAACCCAACCCCCATCACAACAATGTTCAGCGTACCGGCCTATCTCGCTCCTAAATGTGGAAGTCAAGGTGCTCTCTTCGATCCTTGCTTCCAGACTGAAGGAGGTAATGCCCACGCTGGTGCACCCTGACCAGTGTGGTTTTATGCCCACTCGTAGCACAAGGCACTGCATCAGACGATTACATCTTGCTTTGGCGCACCGCAAAGCGCTATTGCACACGCAATTGGCACTGCTTTTACTCGACTTTGAAAAGGCCTTTGATACGGTAAATTGGTCCTACCTCAATCAGGTCCTATATAAAAACGGGCTCGGACCTAAATTCCGGGGATTGGTGAAACTCCTATACTCTAACCCGACCGCTCGAATCAGGGTGAATGGAGTAGTCTCCGACCCATTCCCCATTGGCCGTGGGACTCGACAGGGATGCCCGTTATCTCCCCTGCTCTTCGCACTAGTGATAGAGCCACTGGCGATACTAATGAGAAGCGACCCACTGATCGAGGGCTGGCACTGGCCCTCTGGTTCGGAAGACAGAGTGGCTTTGTACGCAGATGATGTGCTCCTGTATATCTCCAACCCATCCAAAAGCGGCCCACGCGTCCTAGAGATCCTTAGACTTTTCGCGGAAGCCTCAGGGCTGACCCTGAACCCAGCCAAATCTTTACTGATCCCCCTTCATCGCTCGCACGACTGTATAGATTGGCAACGGAATATCCCTGTACGGAGAAACAGCTTTAGATACCTCGGGATACATATCTCACTTCTCCCCGAGCTAGCGTGGGAACTCAATGTCACGCCGCTTTCAAAGAAAATCAAAATCGACCTTCTGCGCTGGAAGGCCCTCCCCTTGAATTTACTGGGTAGAATAGCGCTGTACAAGATGATGATTCTCCCCAGGCTCTTATACCTCCTGCAGAATTTCCCACACCCCATCCCGTGAGATGGTTCAAGGAGATGGACTCTTTAGCACGCCAATTCATATGGAGTGGGCTCACGTACAAGATTGTCGCTAAAAACCTGTCAGAGGGATGTATATGTATATGTATATGAGGGTGGACTGGACATGTCGAAAATTCAATACTATTATCTAGCGATGCACACACTTGTAATCAATGACTGGATGGGAGGTGGATGGACAGACCCCGCATACCAACTAGAATTACAGACAATGGCCTACCCACGGATCCTTGACATACTCTACGGGAGCCCGCTACCCCGGGATACTCCAGATGTGACCAAAGTGGTACTTCTGGGATAGCGTACAGCCCAGAAAGTGAAAGGGTGGTGGGGACGTCTAACCCAAAAAACCCCGCTATGGCATGGGAAGCAGCTGATACATGTGGCAGGTCTGGAGGGCTTTCAGAAATGGGACACCATAGGGATCTCCACGCTGGGAGATATTTGGAGAGGGACACATATACGATCTTTTCAAGACCTCCAGAAATAATATTCCTTAAACAAAACACAGTTCCACCGATATCTCCAATTACACCATGCCCTACTAGTTCACCTGCAGACAGGAGACACCATACCCGAGCACAGCCCCATGGAAGCCAAGGCACTGATGGGAGACCTGGGACGGGGAGGGGTTTCTCAGATTTATCGCACCTTAATCACTGCCACTGGGGGACCCCTGAGAGAGCTTCGCCAAAGGTGGGAGAGTTGGGTGGGATCCATGGAGGAAGCGGACTGGACAGAAGCACTAATGGCCCCACGCTCCCTAACAATGGCCACACGCTTCCGTTTAATACAATCCTATTTCCTACATGCCGCATACCTCACACCCGCCATGTTACATAAAGCAGGCCTCCGCCCCACAGCGAAATGCCCCCGCTGCAGGTATCATACAGCGGATTTCTACCACATGGTATGGACATGCCCGATTATAATGGCCTATTGGGAAAAGGTGGTGCAATAGATATCTGAGGTCCTACAGGAGGAGGTAAAGAGGTCGCCACTGCCCCTCCTTCTCGGGGTCATGGGAGATACAGAGCTACGAAGAGCTGATGGGTCCTTCTTAGGGGTGGCGTGTCTAGTGGCCAAAAGGGACATAATGGCAGATTGGAAGGCCAGGGTGGCTCCGGCACTGGCTAAGTGGAGACGGGGAGTGGATTGGTGTGCGCAGCGGGAGAAACTTGTGTACGAGGCCAGAGGTTGCTTACACAAAAATAAGAAGATATGGGGGAAGTGGGAGGATGTAGCGGGACTTTAAGAGTGGATGGTGAGCAACATTTAGTAATAAAAGGGGCAGGGACCGAGGACTTGACCATTACTGTTTTGATGCCCGTTGGCATCATGTAGTACTGTATTCATAATTGTTTTATGCAAAATTTAATAAAATCTCTTTATCAAAAAAAAGTTTATGAGTGAGGCGACTCCTCAGTCAGGGCGTAAAACACCGCCCATAAAAGGCATATATTGTTTTTTGTGGAGTTCCCCTCCCTGACTGATAACTGACATGGGCCCATATTTATGTTTTTTTAGTGCCGCATTTGTGTCATTTTTTGGCGTAAAAGCGGCACAAACTTACAAAATACAATATTTTGCAAGTTTGCGCTGCTTTTGCGTCAAAAATGACACAAATGTGGTGCTAAAAAAGCGTAAATATGGGCCATACTGTCCTATCTTTTCATGTGAGGAGTTCTCCTCCCGGACTGTGGGTCTCCCTAGTTGTAATCCTACAATAAAAGTTTTGTGAATACTGAAAAAGTGTAAACTTACACAAACGTGAGAAAACAGACCTCTCGTGTTTTCCTTCTTCTAGGATTTCGTAAGATGCAAAGAGGAGCACTTGCTCTCAGAATAATGCAGGCGCTCAGATATATGACTACAACAGGGAAGGGATCGGGGTCCTGTCGCGGTCTAAAACATGGGAAACCCTGACTAACATTGCTTCGCATTCATATTTAAAATAATGCTTCATTTTTTCTTCGAGAATGTCTAAAGGAAAAGGGTATAGATCACCAACATAAACCATGAATAAGGAATTCGAGACACCCTCTATGTGAAAGATCATGGACAATGTACAGCTGACACACTTTTACCATCTACTTTTACACTAATATGCGAGGCCAGGAAAATATGTTACATACAGCATCTGCTTTTTTTTTAAATCTCCACCTTTCATTACATTAGCAGTATAAGCAGCAAGGCATATACAGTACATTCGAAATGGCTTCACAAATCTTCCATTTCGGCATGTATAACTTTGTCACCAGATGGTGTGTGCATCAAATTTCATGCACACGTATTAATGTTTAACCAAGCTTAACAAAAATAAACAGCAAAAGTAAGTTTTCCGCAGAATGACAAATAACTATTGATCATATTATTTCTGAACTCGTCCCTTAAGAGGGTTGAACCTACTTAACATGATCACAAACGAAATCTACGCATTTGGTGACTGCTGTAATTGCCCTCACTTAAACAATGAGCCATGAGAATTATCCTCTCTAAATGTAAAGTATGAGCTATATCTGGAGTGTAAGGCTTCTAAAAGTAAGAACCAAAAACCTTCTCATATTTGTTACTAACCTCTAATGTTACAGCACTGTTTATGCCTTTTTCTTGCGAAAAGACTTGATGCTTAAAATGTGTGGGTCGAATTTCAATTCAGATTTGGTTAATTTTGTACAATGTTCTAAGGAAAAAACATAAATGTTTTAAAATGTAAATATTTATTCGTCTTTGCAAACACCAGGTTTTAATTCTGTAATTACTCTTCTAATCTCCTTTCAATTTAGCACGGCATTTATCCAGATAATGTCTGTGTCGAATGTCATGCAGAGCGGTTCATTATTGTTATTGCTCTTGTTTTATTGGGATTCTTTGTAGATTCTATATCGCCACATAAACATATACGTTAATACATTGATGAACGACATAAAAGCACCAGCAAATTTGATACCATTTAGCTCATTTTGGTTTTATAGATTTCTAAAGCACTCAAAGGCTATAGAAATGGCCTTAGAAACATTCAAATGTCCTTAGGACTGAAATCGTACACATTAGACTGCAGAATGTGCAGGCATGGTCTAAACCAGCAGTTACCTAAATCGATGAGGGGCATAACAAGAACAGTCTTGTGCAAACATATGTAAAATTAGAAAGGTTTTACAAAAACTTCTCTTCCAAATGAAACATTAATTTGCCCAACCACCTTTCATTACAAAGCAGCGTTGTTTGCTGAAAATGTTTAAACCTGACTTTGTTCACATCAATAATTTTATTGCACATTTTGCAGTGATAATATCAATGACACCATAGCTCTGCATTGCGAGGGAACAAGTTATAGTTATCTTAGGACACGAGTTATAGTTACTTGAAGTAACTCTGATGATAACAGCTGAATTTCTATGAACGTGTAAATTCAGAAACCTAACTGTAACATCCCACGAACCTTTATTTTTTCATTCAATTAATATGGCTTTTTAAACGAAGCAGGGGTGGGGGGTCAGCCGCAGGGCCTGAGGCCAAGCCCCGGCATGCAGCCTCAGCTCTGCATAGTGGTAGTTGGCCACAGGTCCTGGCATACTTCCAGGCTCTGTGGCCAACCCCCTTTAAGCATTCAATTCCCACGCCATGCACTTCTGTGGCAGGGGTTGGCCACAGGGCATGGCCCACACCCAGGTCCTGCGGCTAAGTCCCCCATAGGCATCTAATCCCCACACCATGCATGGCCTTTGGCTGTGCATAGCCGGGTTTGAGCACAGGGCCTGGCCTGCAGCCACACCCCAGTAGGCATCCACCCCCATGCACGCAAGTGCCAACTCCCCCACATGCCCTGGGGGTGCTTAATTTCAATGAAATTAGCAACTGTGCCAGAATGCACCCTGACCTGCTTATTTGTCCAAGTGGTGGTCACAGTTTTGCCCAAAATGTATACCCAACGGGAATATTTTTTACTGGCTAATTAGTAAGTGATTCCTCATTGGGTAGATGTATAGTGCACATTCCACACTATAGCTGCATAAAGGACCCCAAGGTAATGTCTTCTATGACCTTGTGTGTCCTGTGTGTCAACGTGATTGTTCCTTGAGTATTTTGATACTAATAACAAGAATCCTGATGTGGAGAAGACAACAAGACTAAAAAGAGTTGAATCTTCACCAAACAAGGGTACTTCCTCTTAATTTAATGTAGATAGTGCTTTTTGGTTTGGTAGAGATGTGCTCATATTCCTGTCTATCAGGGACAGTGGGGGGAGACTGAATGACCCGCAGTCCCTGTCGGCTCCCCACCTCCTGTGGGAACCGGCATTGTTCGCACACACAGGGATCTACAATAAATGCAGCTACCTGCGTGTGGAACAATCCTTTCACCTGGTTTCCTGCTCACATGACATTGAACAGGAAAACAGATGAAAAGTCCTCTCCCAGCACAGTTTTCCTGCTCACGCCCACTGGGACTGGACTTACAGTTTGCGCTCGCAAGGCAGGAGCTGTGCAAGCTCCTGCCAAGTGAAAGCAAACTGCTATCTCCCGAAGGTGGGAACTTCGGGAGATAGGGAGCCAGCCCTGGGGGGAGGGGCAGAATTGGCAGTCCCCAGTGCCATTAGGGGCTCCTGGAAGGGGTCTCGAAAAAAAGAGAGAAACTGCAGTTGTTTTTTTAAACAATTTTCACCAGATTCACGGATCCTCTACAATTTTCAGTGAAAAGTTTTAAAAAAAATGTGTTTGCCCTGACGATGTCCCTTGAGGGCCCCAGCTCTAGGCCAAGGGAGTCAGGGTATTCCTACCCTGGCTTCTCAGCTTTTTTTAACTTTTGTTTGGGACTCAGCTGAGTCTGAGTCCCAAAATGGCTGCCAACATGTTCTGGTTGAAGTGCTTGCAACCTATCAGATATCAGCATGAGATCTCTGTGATCCATGGATCCTCTGCATCACTAGGTATATAAATCTCTTTTTCCTTCATTAACTCCAAAATTGGCGAATGGATTTACATCACATAACAAAAAAGGCACTTTCTGGACCAAGAGCTAGCTTTCTGCCAAATTTGGTGGTCCTTCTGTTCGGACTGGTAGTTGTGTCTAAAAATCGCTATGGAAATTGCATGGGGAAAAAGTATTTTGGGACCCCCTTTTTTCTCGGCCCCGATTGACGAATCACCTTGAAACTTTCAAGACAGCAGAAGTGAGTGGCAAATTAGTTTTGAAAATTTTGTGAGGATTCGTCAAATGGCACCAAAGTTCTTGACAAAAAAAAAACGCTTCTCCAATGGAAACTAGTTCCTAACTATGACTACCTACTGGTGACTGCCAGTAGGCAATATATATGTATGTATGTATGTATAGTTAGGAGTATGTTTCCACGCAAAAAGTGTTTTTTGACTTCCTATATCTTGGGCACCATTTGATGAATCTTCATGAAATATTAAAAAAAAAAGTGCCCCAGTGATTCTTGTTATGCACTGAGAGTTTCAGGGTGATCTGTCAACGGGGGGGAGAAAGGGGAGTGGTCAAAAAAGTAGCGTTTCCCCATGTTAATTCCCATGGGACTTTTAGATACAATTACAGCCTGAACCACTGGACAGAATTATACCAAATTTGGCAGAAAGCTAGAAATCGGTATGCAGATTACACTTTTGCTTTTTTGGTGTAAATCCGTTCAGTAGCTTACAAGGAATTTAAGAAAATCCAAATTTCTATACCTGAGGTCACAAATAATTCTCAGATATTCATGCATTTTTGTCAAAGTGCATGTGAATAAAAGTGCTGTAATTGGCTGGCCAACAACCTGAAAACCTTTTAGGTTAGGGGAGAGAGTCCCTGGGGCTGAAAAACAAAATAAAAAGCAGCATAAGGGGTCAAGGTGGGGGTACCCCAGTAGCGGGTCATAGGAGTGTTTGAGGATCAAGTTATGGTTTTAAAATTATTTTTCTACACCGTGCACGATATTTGTGATTAATTGAGATTAATCACGAATAAGCAAAAAAAAATGTTTTTTTTAATTCAAAGACTCATTTGTACACTAAATTTGTTCACTCATACATGCACTCAAAGACTCACGCGTCCACTCACACACCCACTCACACACTCATGCACCCACCCAGGCCCACTCATAGTCTCCCACACCCACTTTCAGACCCACTCAGACATTCATGCACCCACTCACAAACCCACTCAGATCCTCATGCACCCACTCACTGGTCCATTCAAACACTGACACATGCACTCACAGACCCACTCAGACACTGATGCGCCCACTCACAGACCCACTCAGATCCTCATGCACCCACTCACAGACCCCCTGAGATACTGATGCACCTACTCAGACACTGACGCACCCACTCAAAGACGCACTCAAACCATCACACATCCAGTCACAGATCCACTCAGACACTCACACATCTACTCAAAGACCCACTCAGACTCTCATGCCCCACTCACAGACCCACTCACAGCCCATTCATACACTGACACAGCCACTCACAGACTCAATTGGACCTTCATGCACCCACTCACAGACCCACTCAGACACTGATGCACCCACTCACAACTCACTTAGACAAAGATGCACCCACTCACAGACCCACTCAAAGACAAAACCACCCACTCACAGACCCACTCAGACTCTCATGCACCCACTCACAGACCCACTCAAACCCTTATGCACCCACTCACAGAACCACTCAGCCCTTCATGCACCCACTTTCACACTCAAACACTTTCACACCTAGAGAGACCCTCTCACACCTATTCTCACATGAAGAGAGACAGACTGTTCAGCTGTGCATGGTGTGGTGTTGGGTGGTTATAGAGGTTGGCTGCAGGGCCTGGCTGCCGGCCAGGACCTGTGGCCAACCCTTGCCGCTCACAGCCGAAGGCTTGTTTGGGTGGTTATCAGGGGTTGGCCGCATGGCATGGCAAGGGCACAAGTTATAGTTACTTTATGACACTAGCTATAGTTACGTGAGATAACTTTAACTATAACTAATTAACTATAACTATTAATTTAACTATAACTTTAACTTTAACTATAACAATTTTTTGTTGTTTTGTACGTTTCAAATCTGAGCCTAACTATAACGTCCTTGTAACCTTTGATTTTTTCAGTGCAAAAATAAAATAAAATAAAAAAAAATATATATATATATATATATATATATATTCCAAAGCAAAGGCATTTTTGCCTTGCCTATATCTTTGCAGTCGTTTAACAAATCTTCACTAAATTTCCCCCGAAAAAGTGTATTGGTGATTCTTCTTGTGCATGGAAAGTTTCGGGGTGATCTATCAAGTGGGGTTGGAGAAAAAGGGGGGGGTTAAAGAAAGTGCATTTGCATGATAATTCCCTTAGAAGTTTTGAACACAACTACAGCCTGACACGCTGGACGGAATGACACCAAATTTGTCACAAAGCTAGATTCTGTTCCGCAGATTTTGCTTTTTTTTCTATTTGGTGTAAATCCGTTCAGTAGTTTAGGAGAAATTAAAGGAAATCCAATAATGTATATCTGGGCAGAGCCTAAGCACAGATTTCATGGTGAGATCTGATTGGCTGTCAGCACTTTGGCCGTCATTACGAGTTTGACGGATGGGAAACCCATTCTGTTAAGCTCCCAAGAGGGTGGCTGCCGCCTTAGTGGCACTCACCGCACCGGACCTATTAGGTGTTCCCCGCTAGGCTGCCGGGAGGAAACCTCGGTTTACGCCCATCAGCCTAGCGGTAAACGAGTGACAGCATTGGCTCTGGTTCAAAATTGAGCCGGTGGCTATGCTGTCACTTTCAAGGTGCACCAGCACCCTCACAATGTTCACTGTCTGCACAGTGGACAGTGAACATTGCGATGGTGCTGGGCAGAAGGACCCCTGCACTGCCCATGCTAAGTGCATGGGCAGTGCATGCCCCTCCAGAGGCCCCCTGCACATATTCTCTTTCAGCCCTTTCATGGTGGTGAAACCACCACAGCAGTGACAGTCCTGACAGCCACCAAGAGACTGGCAGTCTGATGACCTCCAGCCTCATAATGAGGCCCTTTATCTAGGAAGTGCTGGCAGCCATTTTGGGACCAATCTACATGATGGCACCCCGGTGAAATGCATTGCAGTAAATGGCAGGTTTTGAGGGTCACAAAAAGGAGAACGTATAAAGGGTGATAACAAATGTTAGTTACAATATAAATCATTTGTTGATGGTACCATACTCATTTCAGGAATTGTGGTGTGTTCTACAGTGATTTCACCCTGCTGGGACTTCATGAATCATGTTTGAGAGAAAACTGTTTTCTCATCATTATCCCATAGAGGTGAGAAAAATGGTGCTCCAGAAGCTAAAATGAGCACATATTTTACAACAAAGGCAGAACTCCGCAAGCCATTACCACGCAGGCTTAACCACGCAAGCAACATTATGGGCCTCATTAAGAGGCCAGTGGTCTTAACACCGCCAGCCTGTGTTGGTCCGACCGCCACATTAAGACCCTGGAGGTCAGACCACCATCGTAATTCACCAGGGCAGTGTGGCACGCGGCCCTGCCCTGTGGATTAGGACCTCGTTCTCTGCCAGCCTTTTTATGCCATGAAAAAGCTGGCGGAGAACGGGTGCAGAGGTCCACAGTGGGGGCCCTGCACTGCCCATGCACTTGGTATGGGCAGTGCAGGGGTCCCCTGCTCAGTACCATCTCAATGTGCACTGTCTGCTGTGCAGACAGTAAACGTTGCAAGGGTGTTGGTGCACCCTGCAGGCGACAGCATTACTGCCGACTCAGTTTCAGCCAGAGACAATGCTGCCACCTGTTTCCCCTTAGCCCAGTGCAGCAGGAAACACCTAATAGGTCCGACACGAAGGTGGCGGCCACCCTGTTGGGAGTTTGACAGACAGGCTTTCCCATCCGTCAAACTCATAATGAAGGCCTATATATCTATATATATCTGATATCTCTAAATAATGACCAAGGCTAAGTCTGAAAAGCGTTGGAGGGGAAATCAAATTTTCTGAATACATTTATATGTAAAATATTGCACTTCGGAGATGTCCTGGTTATCCTTGTATGAAGAGGAGCATTTATGTAATTTCCGGGCTTTACAGAACCCGACCGGGACCGCTGCACCATGGCTTCCGCGTTCCGAACATTGTTTTAAAGATAATGGCTTCCGCGTTCCGAACATTGTTTTAAAGATATATATATATATATATATATACATATATATATATGGGAAAGGTCATTTTTAGGGTTTAGGATGGGTATGGTGTTTTGCGTGGTAAGTGTTTTTCTAGGGTTTAGGGTGGGTATGGGTTTTTTGGTGGCAAGGATAATTATAGGGTTTAGGGTAGGTATGGATTTTTTGGTGGCAAGGGAATTTTAGGGTTTAGGGTGGGTTTTTTAGGTGGCAAGGGTAATTTTAGGGTTTCGGGTAAGTATGGGTTTTTGGGTGGCAAGGGTGATTTTAGAGTTTAGGGTGGGTACGAGTTTTTGAGTGTCAAGGGCAATTTTAGGGTTTAGGGTGGGTATGGGTTTTTGCATAGTGTTTTTTAGGGTTTAAGTTGGGTATGGGTTTTTGGATGGCGAGGGTAATTTTAAGTTTTAGGGTGGGTATGGTTTTATGGGTGTCAAGGGGATTTTTAGGGTTTAGGGAAGGAGGGGCTTTTGGGTAAGAAGGATAATTTTAGGGTAATGTATTTTATGGTTTAGGGTGAATACGGGTTTTTGGGTGGCAAGGGTAATTTTAGGGTTTAGGGTGGGTATGGGTCTTTGAGTTGAAAGGGTAATTTTAGGGGTTAGGGTGGATAGAGGTTTTTGTGTAACAAGTGTAATACAAAGGTGTTTGGGTGGCAAGGGGTAATTTAGGGTTTTTGCATGGGTATGGGTTTTTGGGTGGTAAGGAGATGTTTAGGTTTTAGGATGGGTATGTGTTATTGAATGGCAAGGGATTTTTTAAGGTTTATGTTGGGTATGGGTTTTTCTGAAGCAAGAGTAATTTTAGGGTTTAGGGTGGGTATGCGTTTTTGGGTGGCAAGGTAATTTGTAGGGTTTAGAGTGGATGTAGGTTTGGGGGTTTTAAGGTGTTTTTAGGGTTTAGGTTGGGTATGGTGTTTGGGTGGTAAAGTGATATTAGGGTTCAGGGTGGGTATGGGAGGTGGTTGGATTAACTTATAGTTATTAAAATGGCATTAAGTTACAAAAAACACATGAAATTCACTGAAAAAAAGGTTACAGGGACGTCATAGTTAGGAAATAGAATTAAAAAAATATAGAAATTCACTTAAAAAAACAAAGGTTAAAGGGATCTTTTAGTTTGGTCCACATTTTAAACGTACAAAACCAGAGACATTCAGCTATTATAGTTAGAGTTATTTCAAGTAATCCCAGATATTACAGCACTCATGACATCTTTTAGAACACCATTGATAATGTTACTGTAACGTTTGCAGTAAAATTATTGATTAGATAACTGTGAAAAGCGGGGCGCGAGTAATAGTTACCTTAGGGCATGCGTTATAGTTACTTTAAATAACTCTATCTACAATAGTTGAATTTCTATGGTTTTGTATGTTTAAAATGTTAGTCTAACTATAACATACCTGTAACCTTTGTTTTTTAAATGAATTTCTACGTTTTTTAAAATTCTATTTCCTGACTATAACGTCCCTGTAACCATTGTTTTCTTCAGTGAATATATATATATATATATATATATATATATATATATATATATATATATATATAGATATATATATATGTATGTGTATATATATATATATATATATATATATATATATATATATATATATATATATATATATATACATATATACATACATATATATAAATCTCACTCCAATATGATCTCCATGAATGGCTTGCTCATCAGCTTTTGCAAACTGAAGGGTAGACGGTAACTCATGAACAACCCTTGTTTGTTTATTATAGTAATTAAAAGGAATTTTCAACCGTTCACGGAGAACAACACTTCTTCTTGCAATATATATATATATATATATATATATATATATGTATATTCACTGAAAAAACAAAAACAAAGGCTAAAGTATCAATATACTTGGGTGAATATGTCAGAGATTACATTACCGTTTTGAACTAAAAAAAAAACAGTAATTCACAAGTTGTATTTTCTACAGCTAACTATAACTTGCACCCTGCTATGCATTGCTTATGACCTCACATATTACATGACATGTTTTGTGACATCATTTATGACATCACTGATCGCATCTCAATGACATAATTGCTGACATCACTGATTAAATCATCCAAACTTCAGCAAAATAGCTGAGAATAATATGAAGCTCATTAATGCCATCACACATGCAACTCTCTTAGATGTAGTAATCATTTGTTATGGGCAACATCATCCTACACCATACTCTTCATGGGTAGCCTAGTGCACATTAACTATCCTCACAGATATTTGGGAAACCCTCATTGCACACAGTGTTCAACATGTATACAACTGTTCAGAGAAAGCCAAGTTCCTGAAAGTACGTGTCTGTTCCAAAATGAATGCCCTACTACACCCAGCTTTTATCTGTATCAAACCCCTGGCAGTTACCAGACCTTCATTGAGAAATGAAGTTGATATGAGTAGAAAGGCGGGTACTGTAAACACTGTTGACTCTATGGAGAGAGTTTAACTGCACCACACTGTTTGCACACAGTGAAACTCTCATGAGAAAAACACTACAGAGTATTAAAAGGTATCTACTAAATATAGTGTGTCCTGTATGCAGCACTTGGCAAAAACAAAGGTTAAAGTAACAATATACTTGGGTAAATATGTCAGAGATTATATTAATGTTTCGAACTAAAAAAAACACAGAATTTCACAAGTTATATTTTGTACACCTAACTATAACTTGCACCCCGCTATGCATCGCCTATCACCTCGCATACTACATCACCCATGACGTGTTCTGTGACATCACTGATCGCATCTCAATGAAATCCATTGATGACATCATTGATCAAATCATCCAAACTTCTTTTGCACACATTACTCTGTAAACAGGTATGATATTAGAGCTATGAAAGTAACTGCAAATAGCTTAGAATAGCAAACAGCTCATTAATGCCACTTCAGATACAACTCCCTTAGGTGTAGCAAACATTTATTATGGGCAACATTCATCCTATACCATATACTTCATGGGTAGGCTAGTTCACATTAACTATCAACCACAGTAAACAGTGCTGACTCTATAGAGAGAGTTTACTCTGTACCACAGTTTGCAGACAGTGAAACCCTCATGAGAAATACACTGCAGAGTATTAAAAAGTATCTACTAAGAACAGTGTGCACTGTATGCAGCACTTGGCAAAAATACACTATTCACTTTAAAAAGCCAAGGTCTGAAGGTGCTTAAGATTATAATACTTGTAGCCTTTACACTGTGGTGAAAACTTTACAGCTAGCACACCTTCTGAAGCAAAATAAGCACGTCTACAATGCTTAATACCTGTTGCACACAGTCTTCTATGTTTCATAGAAACAGTCATGCTGAGACAATTCTGTCTGATAACTGAAAACTGTTTACAATACTGGGGCGTCTTCACTAGTTTGGCAGCCAGACCGCCATGTTGGCGGTCCCAAAAAGACCCCCATTTTAAGACTATGAGTTATACAGGCAGGACTGCCGACCACCAAGCAAAAAAGGCAGACTGCCAGTGGAGAGTGGCCTGGAAATAGATGGTCCAACCTCCAGTGCCAACAGCACCAAGCTTATTACTAGCACACAGTAGCCGTGGGGTTCAATAATGGCTGTTAGCCAGTAGCAGCCCGAACTACGGCTGTCGTGGTCAGTCAGGGCCAGCCTTACTGCTGGTAACACCCTGTGCGAAAATGTTTTTGGGCGCCCCACCAATTACCACCTCTGCCATGAATTCCCTTCACTACCATCCTTTAACAGTGCCCCTCAAGTCTCCATAACCAATCTCTCGCTGATGCATGTAATTACTTTTATAGCACCACTCATACCAGTGTAGGTTGTCAGAGCACTTTACATTGCACACACAGAGAAGATCAATCATAGGTGATTAAATCACCCCATAGAAAATCCTACATAAGACAGTGGACAAGGTGTAGGAGTCAGTCATCCATACTGGTACGCAATATAGTTTAAGAATGCTTGTTCTGGAGAAGTCCTAACTCGGAATTTAAAATGTAACACCATGGTTGAGGGTTCTCTATAATAATAAGAATTGATTTATATCCAATTAAATCCTTTTTGCAGCATTAAGATAATGAAGACTGCGTTAAAATTACTCTCTAATTTATAACTTGCGGAATGCATGCAGCTCTTTGATGACAGGTAATTAGTCACTGTTCTATATTAGGATTTTAACTTATAAACTGCAAGTAACAAAAGGATATCTGTGACAAAAGCAGTAACCCACTAACCTTTTTGCGTTACATGGACTTTGTGGTCTGCATGGTACACATTCTTTGCAGGAGAGATATGATCCCCTTGCGCTACCTAAAACTTCAATTAGAGTAAACTTATTTCTCTCTCCAGGCAGAACTTTAATCTCCAAAGTTACCTTGACATTTTTATTGTTGCCTCAATGTTGCTGGTGGCAAGGAACCCTGGGCAGGGGCTTTCAAAACTAAAATATACTTGCAAACACAGCACCCCCTCCCACAGTCAGCACGCTGTGCGGTGGCACCGATCGCACCACCCCTGAGCTGGCCCTGCAGTCCACAAAGCAATACACAACTGCAGATTGGATGAATTTGAAAAGCAACACAGCTAACACACATTTCCACATTGGGCACACCTGCAAAGGACATTATAAAACACACCCCTTTATAGACCACAATCTTTGCATTTTCAATATCAAACACTGAAGTCAGAGTGACTTTTTTCTCAAACACTCAATAGACTAGGCACACCTTTTTCCACCCTCCCATAGAACACGCTGCACACACGTTTGTCCATTACACCCTTTTACACTATCCCTGTTTAGTGAGTCATTGTCACCCGTAGTTTTTTTCCACCATGTCACGTTTAAAAAATCCCTGTTTTTCAGAAGATGGATTACGATTCATGGTGGATGAAATCATAAGAGTAGAGCCACAATTGTTTGGAGCACAAGGCCAGGACACTCTTCTCAGTAGGAAAATGGAAATGTGAGACAGGATCGTCCACACAGCCAATGCTGTAGGCACCACCCTGTGAACAAAGAAGGACATCAGGAAGAAGTGTAAAGACTTCAGGGGTAGGGTCCATTCACTGGTTTCAAGCACCAGCTGTGGACAAAGAAGACTGGTGGTGGCCCTCTGAGGGCCCAATTACATCTCTTTACCTGGGAGGAGAAGGTCTTGGTCCTCCTACATCCTGAGGGCTTGACAGGAATACCTGGGGGGAGGGAGTCTGATAAGTCATAACACAAACAATGTCACCAAAATGCCATGTCATGCATGCTCACAGCTCACCGTTTGCCACTGTCTTGTTCATGTACCCCACCAACATTCAATACCCAGAGTATATGAGTCTAAACACTGTCAATGTATATCTTTGGACCCAACATCACAGCTACTAATGTCCATCAGATGCCATTGGTCCAAATGGCCTATAAGTCTTTTAATATACAGTAATAATAACAGGACTCATGGTATGTCTCAACAGGTAAGTGTATGACCAAACCTAAATGCAGGCTGCATACAGATATGTAATACCCAACATTTGTATAGTGTCTCTAGTACATAGAGCCTGACTGCAACTTCCAAAAGGTACTGTTTCTGTTACCCCAAACATCAGACCAGTGTTGCCTTACCCACATACTCCCGTTCCCAAATTCTCAATTGAAGTGTGCTCACCTGGAAGAATAACATTTGTATTGTGTGTGTAGAAGAGAAAGTGACATGACTGCTAAGGCCAGGAGACTCTGTGTCTGTAATTCCAACCACCAGCCCAGTGTACACTTGCCCAAAAACCCCTGGTTGGTTACTTCCAATTGAAGTGTGCTCACCTGGGAGCATGCCATTTGCATAGTGTGTGTAGTAGAGAGGGTTACTGGACTGCATCTCCAAGGAGGCACTGTTTCAGTAAATCCAAACAACAAAACAGTGGTCACTTACCCATTTACCCCTGTATCTTCACTCTCAATTGAAGTGTACTCAACTGGGGAGATTAAATGTGTATTGTTTGTGCAGTATGGAGACTGATATGACTGCTAAGGGCAGGAGGTCCTGTTACTGTTCCTCCACTCACCATTCCACTGTGTTACATTGTTTGTAACCCACAAATGAAATATACTCATCTGGGACGATAACATTTCAGTGTGTAGTAGAGGGACTGACATGACCGCTAAGGACAGGAGGCGATTTGTCTGTAACTCCAAAAATCAGACCAGGGTTCACTTGTCCAAATCTATCAGTTAGCGAGCTCTCAAATGAAGTTTACTCACCTGGGAGGATGACATTTGTATAGTGGTGGGAAGTAGAGGGAATACTGAATTCAAAACACAATAGGCCCTGTTTCTCTAACTCCAACCACCAGCCCAGTGTTCACTTGCCTAAATATATCTGTATGTGAACTCTCAAATGATGTTTACCCACCTGGGAGTATTCAATTTGTCAAGTATTGCGAATAAGAGGGAGTGACCTGACTGCAACTCACAGGAGGCCCTGTTTCTCTACCTCCAACCACCAACACAGTGGTTACTTGCCTAAATACATATGTTTATCATCTCTCAAATGAAGTGTACTCACAGAGTATGCACAAATAACAGACGTATCTAACAACATAGGTCCACCTTGACTTGCCAACCCAAGATGAAATTTTACGGACAGAAATGACACCTTACCCAGTGTACAACACAATGATCCCTAACGCCTCAAGATGCATAACCAGAATGGTATTGGCAGCAGACACATTCACACTGCACTGTCCACATGATGACTTCATTCACATATACAACAAACTCCTGGGTCTGCCTGAATTGCCAAAGACATATCTTGCCTAGACATTGTTTTGCCACCACTAGTGGCAAGATGGCATTCTCAGGCCATCCTTCCAATTGCTAATAATCTGCAAATTACATCGGCTGCTTGACTTAAATCGACTTGGCATGCTTCACAAATTTCATATCAATACAACCAGTACCATGGGGACATTCCACAATAGTGTTAACTGCAACATAACTTTGTACAAGGTCTCTGGTTACTGTAACACTAAACTGTTGGAGTTAGATGTGACAATGCAACCAGTAATATTGTATGTTTTACATCTACACGTCAAGCTGCCACTGTGCACACAAAGGCCACAGAAGAGACTACCCCCTGAATGAAGAAGACATTTCTGGATGTCTGGTCATAGAGGACGGTTCCGTCCCATCTGCGCAACCTGGTCAGACACCAGCGGTGAATCTCTCTGTGGCCACATCAACTCCTCCCAGCCCAGTTGCCTCAACATCACAGGCGACCATTCGCCCCCCAACCTGTGTACCACACACAGTGTCTACCATCTCATGCCCCCCTGAATGGCAGCGCAACACTTGCAACAATGAGGGTGCAGGAACAAGCTGGAAAGGGCACCCTGTTGACTGATCCTCAACCACCTCCCAGTTCCAATGGGAGGTGTACTCTGTACTTTGGACTTCCAATGGTGTGGCAACTACTCCAATGATTTCATTCACCAGGACTGACCCTTTCACTTTACATTTTTGTTTCTTAATGATGCACCTTTATTTTCTGCATTAGCATTGATATAATTTCACCCATCACAAACTGATTGTCTGCTTGCTTAATTAACTTTTTACTATGTAGAGATTTGCGGCCATGTGAACCATATGATGAAGTCACCAGCTACTTGTGCAAGGAGGGATATGTCACAGGTACACAGTGTTCAGCTCAGGATTACAACTATTACACACCAACACATTAGTACAAGTGTCTGGTGAAACCAAAAATGTAATTCCAGTGTACAGCACATAGGCTGTCAATGTGTCTGGACTTTTACAACCAAGAATGTATGACTCATACTGAGTCAAATCAAACATTGCAAGACACAGACCACCAAAGAAAGGGATTTGTCAGACACTGTCCTGTAGAATAGGCAAACATTAAAGTGGTTGATGTCAGTAGCTTGAGTTTTATCACGTACCACATCAAAGTAATTCAACATCATATAATCCAAGATACAGACAGATGGCAGTACAACAGTCCCTGATCACAGGCTTATCATAATCCAATGCTCATCCATCTGGTGGTATGACACAAACGTATGTCAATGTTGTGGCACAGGCACTGTGGCCTTCAATGATGAAACACATCTACAGCTATATACATGTCAGAGAAAAAAATAATATTTAGCCAAATGAAGGCAAAATTACATGGTCAAGAGATAGGACTACATATCTTATGACCATACAATGACACAAATGATGCATTAGGCCCACCAAAAGAGACAAAACAAGTCCAATATGCACTTCTGTACCTCAACCCAAACTTTGTGCAAACTCTCTTGGTACAGGTCTCATACATCCAGAATCTGAAACCTACATTACCTGGAACAATCCATGACCACTTTGTATGTAAGCACAGCATCCTGACAATGTCACTGCTCTGAAATGCCTACATGAAGAAGCCATGGTGAAGATACCTGTACAAAGAACAGTATAGGCTTGAAACCAAACCTATGCCACAAGTCACATAGCAAGAAACTGGAAAACCAAGTTTCATTGCATGAAAACTGACACAAACAAAGCAACATCATCAAGGTGGAGATGTGTCAAAAGCTATCTTATGTCAACACCAGAACAGTACGCGCTCTATTGGCATCAAAAATTGCAAAAATACATCACTTTAAAAATAACATGATTCATGCATTGTGCTGATATGTTGTATTTTACCCTTTTGCATTGCAGAGTTCAATCCTAAACACTTATTCTTAATATGTTTACAAATACTGTTTCTTTGCAAGGTATTGCTACAGGTTTTCAGAGTGGGTTAGGGTGTGGCCTCTTTCCAGGGCCTTCCAGAGACTTTCCCTGCAACATGCCTGGGCGTGGTTCTGGGCTGGGCCAAGACTCTATATAAGGAGAGTCAGCCCAACTCCCAGTGCTCACTATTCAGAGGTTCCAGTGCAGAAGAGCAGCTATTTCCAGAACTTCAGTTCCAGTGGCCTTTTTGATCTCCCAGTTCTGCTTTGAAATCTTCATTGGTGCATCTTCTTCCTGGGTGGTAAGACGGTAGTTGGGTTTATTCCCAATACCGTTTATTTTATCTAGAATTATCTCATTCTAAGATCTGATCGTTTATTTATGTTAACAATTTGTTTTAAGGTCATAGTCATAAAAAGTGCACTCGAGTATTTTTGTTAAAGTGTGTACATGGATGTTTATGAATCTGCAAGAAGCGCGATTTGTTTATAGTTTTGAAACTCATGTTACATTGCGCGCCAGTGTTTATTGACATACACGTGGATATTTATGAATCAGCAGGAGGCACGGTTCGTTTGAAATGCTTTGAAATCTTGAGTTGCATTGCGCGCTGGCAATTATTGACACATACATGATTGATCACGAATCAGCAAGAGGCGCAGTTCGTTTATGAAGCTTTAAAAGCTTGTGGAACATTGTGTGTTACTATTTATTGACATTTAAAAGAAGGTTTTGAAGTGGCAGGATGTATAATTCGATTTAAGATAATGTCAAAACCTGTCGCTATTTATTGTGCAACCATTTCTTGACTTTGCATGGTGGCATTCGAGTCAGCAGGACATGCAATTTTTTACTAGAGTTTATTTATGTTGTGAACTGCATATTACCATTTCAGGATAATTGCTTGGTACAATTCGAGTTAACAAGTATGGGAAATATTTCTTGAACTATTGAACCCATTGAAAAATATTTCTTCTCTAGTGTTTTAAGAGTGTAATCTGTGTTGAAAACATTTCAAGGAAAATATATATAGGATCAGAATGTCTAGATGCAATATTATATGCTCCTATTATGCATATTCTTGTTATTCTAATTCATGCTTGAATAAGAAAAGTTTTATTTCAATTAATCTTGATTCCATTACACGTATCTGATCATCACAAAATCTGTTCATTTTTAAAACTGCAATTCAAGATTGCTCATATTTTCAGAAAGACTATGTTTATTAATATTTACTTCAGGTTATATTGTGTGTTCTAACCTTTTTTCCCATTAAAGGTCTCCTTCCCAGCAGTACCCTTCCTAATCCCCTCTTCCCCTCTTGAAGTCTCACAGTCTCTGTGAATTGTCTATCAGAGTCTTGGAGTTGTTCATTAGAGGACGTGTTGGGAACGTGCGCAAACCCCGAGGATCTGGTGACTCTGACATCTTATCATGCTGCCTTTGGCTTAATATTGAAGAGCATCAGCCTCCTAGCCGTTTAAAAAAAAACTAAACTCCACACATTCTCACAACTACAGTTTATTGTACAGTCACAGTCATTACATCATATGGCATACTTACACTAATGTAACGTAGCTGCTGATGAGATCTTCCTGCAAGTCAGCTTCTTCCTCTTCACCACTGTCATCTTCAGTTGGCATTGTAGGGTTCTCACCCGGTGGCACTGCAGTCTCCGGATATAGGTGTCAATGGGTTTCAACCTTGCTGAGAGGAATTCCTTCAACACCAGACTGAGCATAGGTTGGGACATACCAGCAGCTAGGGCCACTGTATGTTGGAAGGACCCCATGGCCAGGAAGTGCAACACTGACATGACTCGTACAATGGGAGGTATGCTGGTTGGATAACTAATAGCTGGCTTCAGATCTGGCTCCAACTGACAGCATAAGTCCACTATTGTTTGCCTATTCAGGTGGTAGTACATGATGATGTGTTGTTCTTTCATGGTCTAAAGGTCCGGCAGTGAACAGTAGACAGGAGGTTCTTGCATCTTCCCTCTCCCAGGTACCTATGTGTGACAAGACATAACTTGTGACATTAGTCAGTGTGTCCACATCAACATACATGATGCATACCAACAATATCATGTGACAAATAATTTCTGACTGGATAGACATAACGCCCAGTGCACATAACACCTGCATACTACACAAGGGTCACATGCGACTCCCATGGTTTTCAACACATGTCTAAAACATGGATTGATCTAAACTCATAGATGTGCAACACAATCACCTTTCGAAATGTGACTATTTATTCTGACTGCCAAAATGACCGCCGGCAGTGGTTGACCGTGCACTGCTGTAAAATGCTATCTGTGCCCTGCAACATCTTACAGTGGCGGTTGAGTAGAAGGACCTACATGATAAGGCATGATAAGGATGTTTTGTGTTGCAGCAAAACATGTATTTGTGGGTGTGACGCAGTTTAGAAAGCCAAATACAGCATTTCAGGCCATCAAAATGTCAGATGCCTCACCTATTCCACTAGACATAAGCAACTGACCGCTGACATTTTCCTGGAAGTTGGCGGTTGCAACCACTGTGGACACTGCAATAGGCTAACGTTATTGACTGTGGCAGTTGCGGCCCAATGGCTGTGTCTGCCAGCAGTGACGACTGCGCACATGGCGGACGTGACGGCCATGTTCTGCTGATTCACTCACTTGACTCCTGACATTGCTGCCAGAAACACCTCCATGACCTGAGCTGCTGTGTGCTGCCTCTGGGAGCAATCATGGCACGTCCAGCAGGTGATATGTCCCCTGCCTTCTCTCCAGAGGAGCTGGAGAGGCTTGTTAATGGGGGTCTTAACACTGAATTTGAAAGCTCTATAGCTTACCAGAGGAGCAGGTAGGTACCTCATGTGCACAATTTTCGCTGTACTTCATCATCCTTTCCTTCCTCACAGGCTACAATGTGCCACTGTGTGCCAGTTAGAATTTGTGTGTGCCTGTTGTTACAGTCTCTGTGGCATCAATGGGATGCACAATGTGCAGGTATTGGTGGCCAGTATAATATGTTAAGTTCAGTCACATTGTGTTGTGTGAGGTTCTTGGGGTCTTAGATGCTCCTTGTGTTGGATGCACATAACTAGGTAAGGGGACCTTACTGCCATCCAATGATATCTCTTTCTTCATGATTGTTGTAAATGTTAAACAGTATATATGTGCATGAAAGCATGAGCTCTGTATGCATTTTGCATGAGTTACTTAAACATCTTGTAAGCAATGTGTGTATAGTAACACAGAACTTTCAACCCACATTTGGC
The DNA here is from genome assembly GCF_031143425.1 of Pleurodeles waltl. Lineage (NCBI taxonomy): Eukaryota > Metazoa > Chordata > Amphibia > Caudata > Salamandridae > Pleurodeles > Pleurodeles waltl. The sequence goes on from NC_090448.1 coordinate 516,601,314, forward strand.
CTTGACAAACTGTAGTCTGGAATCCATATCTGACTCACCCTGCCCTTCAGCATTCCACATACACCACATGCCAAATTGCTGATGGCCACATGACGTACTGTCATGCACTGAAGTGATTGAAATGGAGTGTCATGAAGGTTCTGTATGCTCTGCCTGCAGATATCAGGGCCTATCAAATGTAACTCCCAGTATGGGACCTCGTCTAGGTTGTGGTAGAGTCACTGTGGCTATTCAACAGTAGTACTGTGCCCACTCCCTGTACACCAGCAGATCCTGCAATATGATGCTTGAGTCACAAAAATATTTCCCTGAATGCCTCAGTCAATTGATTAGATTAGGAATAGTGCATATTTTATCATTGTCAATATATGTCCATGACTTATGATAGATCCCTTACTCCCACAGCTCTGTTCTTACCTTCACACAGGTCATATTTGTCCTGTGCTGACTTATTGCACAAATGACAGTGCAGACAGCGTGTTGATTCCTGGGAATCCATGATATGTGAGTCAGTAGCTTGGTCACATAGCAGGAATTGTACAATGCATGCCTTTAAATGTTGAATGCCATCTTTTTAGGATGGACACATATATCTAAAGAAATGTTCTGTGGTACATGTGCATACCACAGAACCCACCCCAAAGTGACATGAATCTGCATTTGTAAGGCCACATGTCTACACATGTATAAGGAATACACTTTCAGTATCCACCATGCCAGCCCCTTCATTGTTACTCAAGTGTAATGGGGAAGTGTGTACTATGTTAATTGCCTATGAGTCAATCCCGCAGAGTGTAAATGTGTTGGCCCATTCAGGCCTAAGGAGTTTACCCCTCAGACGCCACATATGTGTGTAGTGCTTCATTGTAGCTCCAATCACAGTACATGTTGCTGGAGCATGGGCCATTTGATGTCAGAAAGCTTACTTAGCCATTGTAGGCCATGAGCAGGGTAGTGGGTTAGTTGGAAAATATATGTGTCTGGAATCATGTCCCTGTACTTAGTGGCTTGTGTGTTTCACACTTGTGAATTGTTAACAAATTGAAAAGTTCTAGCTTTGTGTTTCTGACATGTGTGACTCAATCATTTGGGTAAAACCTTGTGATCGTAATCTCTTGATTTGTCTTTTGCATCCATCCAGATTAACACCCATCAGAAGAAGGAGTTATGGAGAGCCATTGCCCAGAAGGTGTGGCCCCTGGGGTCCACAGCTGGCAGAGCATTAATGTCAGAAGAGGAGGGAAGACCTGAGATGCTGGGCCCAAAAGTAGGCGTGGGCGGAGTTCACAGAGTTCCACTTCGTGGAATTCTGCGGAGTTGATAAAAAAACTCTGTGGAATTAAGCGGAGGCAGAGTTCTGTGTGCCACGGAGTGACACACCTCTCCCGAATGTGCCCAATTTCAGAAGCGCTACCCAGGATCAGGCCTTGTTAGCCAGGTCCGACCCTGCTTAGCACTTCCGAGATCGGGCGCAATCAGGAGAGGGCTGTAGGCAGTAAAAGTCAGCCTGCCCCGTATGTACTGCAAAATGAACAGGCTTGTGCACAAGAGGTGTGAAATGGCAGCTTTCTTTTGCTGGCTATGGCCCTGGCCTAAATTCAGGCCAGGGCCACAGGCAGTGAAAGCTGGTGTTTCAGGCCTCTTGTGCACCAGTGTGCACATTAAAGAAAAATTTTGGTTTTACTTGGGTTCTCCCAGAGGGTCCTCATTGCCAGTGCCATGGCCTGGCTCTCTGCCTCTCTCTGCCCCCTGCGCCCGGAATCCATTTCAGAGCTGCCAGCGAGTAGCTCCATTGACGTCGGGATGGTTGAGGGCGCACTGCAGCCCAGTTATGGGCTACACAGCACAAGCCCAGACAGTCCACGCTTGGCTGTGTGGCCCATAACTGGGATGCAGTGCACATTCAGCGAGCTCCGATCCGCAGTGAAGCTAGGGAAGTTTTTGGGTGAACTCCACGCTCCAAGCAGAGCTAGGAGTTCCAAAAACTCTGTTAGCTCAGCCAGTAGAGCAGAGCTTGCCACCCACACCTAACCGACAAATCACAGAGGTCCAGCTTGGGACGGCCTCCCATAGTGAGCGGGACACATGTTGGACCATGACCCCCATACAGGCCTACATTCTGGCATTGGCCTACCAAGACCTTGATGGGGGTTTGACAATAGCACAGCAGCCACAAAGAGGTGAGTACAGGGCATATTCCTACAAGTCACATTGTCAAGTGTATGTGTTAGGCTCTCAGTAGATTAGTGATTGTTTGTGTAGACCTGTGAAGGTAGTGCATACTGATGAACCTTGCCTATTTGCTGAGGGACCTAGGACACAACTGTGTACATTTTACTCTCCAGGGACAATACATGACTGTGTACATTGATCAATCAATTACTGTTTCTTGTTATAGTGGGTGTACATTATATGCAACTGACCACTACTCCTCAGTGTTACTGGCCAAAAGAAAGGTATTGATGGATCACTGTCCTCAGCCATGTGTCTGGTAAAATTAGTATATTGGCATCTGCCACCCAGAGGCTACCTGTCTTCAGCATGTGATGGGGGCTGCTGCCACACCACTGTCTGTAATTTGAAGATGGCCATCATACATGTGACAGAGCATACATTTTATGGGGTGCAAATACAAATCAATACTTTCCCTTGGTAAGTGGGGAATGGTCATTGACATGATTTATGTGCCATCACTGTTTCCAACATTCCTTGTGCCTACATGTCAGCATGTGTTCTTTTCTCTTTTGGAAAACATTTGTAAGCTGCTGTTTCATGCATGGTCTATCTGTGTTAATAGGCTAATTTCTGTAATCCCTCACATTTATGTGTATGCCAACCTGTGTGTGGATTAGGACATTTGCACGGGACTACTTTCAGGTGCTGACACATACAGGAGTGTGTCACCACTGATTATTAGCTGACACATACCCTCACCCATCATTACATGTCATTTGGCATGTACAATTGTATTAGGAATGAAAGACAAGACATGTTTGACTAGGTCTTTCTAGCCAAAATGTGCATTTTCAGGCCACTGATGTGGCATCATGTAGCAAAGTGCACTGCACATGTGTAATGGGTAATGTTTGAATGTTTGCATGCATGCAATTATGTTGAAATCACATGTGTTTGGGTACAACCATTCATCCAGAGACATCTAGGTTTGCATGACCAAAATGGAGAGAGTGATGCAGCTTCCCATTGGGCACAATGTTGAGGGCTTTCAACAATTACTTGCAAATCTCTGGACCTCTTCAACATACAAGGCACTAATGATGTCTACTGATGCAATCAGGGTATGTCATTTTAAGGGGTGCCAGACATTAGTACTGATTTCTCTGGATCTTGCTGATTCATAGGGGGTGATTATGACCTTGGCGGACGGCGGAGGCCGTCCGCCAAGGTACCGCCGCCAAATGACCGCACCGCGGTCAAAAGACCGCGGCGGCCATTCAGACATTTCCTCTGGGCCGGCGGGCGCTCTCCAAAAGAGCGCCCGCCGGCCCACAGGAAATGCCCCTGCAACGAGGACGCCGGCTCAGAATTGAGCCGGCGTAGTTGCAGGGGTGCGACGGGTGCAGTTTGCACCCGTCGCGTATTTCAGTGTCTGCATTGCAGACACTGAAATACACAGTGGGGCCCTCTTACGGGGGCCCCTGCAGTGCCCATGCCATTGGCATGGGCACTGCAGGGGCCCCCAGGGGCCCCGCGGCACCCCCTACCGCCATCCTGTTCCTGGCGGGAGACCCGCCAGGAACAGGATGGCGGTAGGGGGTGTCAGAATCCCCATGGCGGCGGAGCGTGCTCCGCCGCCATGGAGGATTCCCCCGAGCAGCGGGAGACCGCCGACTTTCCGCTTCTGACCGCGGCTGAACCGCCGCGGTCAGAATGCTCGTGGGAGCACCGCCAGCCTTTTGGCGGTGCTCCCGTGGTCGGTGGCCCTGGCGGCCACCGGCCGCCAGGGTCAGAATGACCCCCATAGTGTTGTGGATTTTAGGAACATATCTCCCTGATATTTTGCACATGATGACTACAGTGTACATTTCTATGACAAATGTGTGCCACATCTGAGGCACATTAGTACTACCTCCATTGGGACAACTTTAACTTGGTGAAGTATACATTGTTGATATGTTTCCAGTTGACATGAGTATTTCCATGTCACCTTCTCCAGGCCATTGTACAGTTGTCAGCAACATGGCATGTTCTGGGAGCATCATTTGACATTGTTGTGTTATTGTGTATGTGACAAATGTATGTCTGCATTACCTTCTGTGGGATCTGTGGGAATGCAGTTGGCATGGGCAATAGGTAAGTAAGTATGCTCCATGAGGTAAGCAAGGTGAGGTGGTCTCCTACTTGTTCAAACGTTACTGTGATTGCACAACTTCAACCATGCAGATGTAGTTGTCTGAGATCCTGATTTTCCTGTGGGCAACTTTTGACACTTCAGGTGGCATGTATGCGTATGGTGTGGTGCATGTAGGGGCCACTTAGGTGGGGTTTTTGCTGGGCCTACTTGACATCATGGTAATGTTTGTTAATCAGAGCTGTTGTTCAAGTTTGATCAGGGACACGTAATGACCCCATTTCTCATTGTAATTGCAGCATCAGCCCAGGGAAGCGAAGGAGACAGAGCACAGCCGGGTGGGGAAGCATCTAGCTATGGGCCCTCGGGTCAAGACACCACCGACACAGAGGGACCCAGTGGACCGGAGGGTGAGGGCAGTACCATGGAGGACACAGGATCCATATACTCATCATCGTATTCTTCCTCCAGTGGCTACTCCCTAGTGGTGGTGGACCCATCGGGACATAGTACAGTACCATCCTTGTCCACCACCCCCAGTTCTATCACCACCCTCCCTGTTGCTCCCCACCCAGTTGGCCGTGCCCGCTCACAAAGGAGGGTGGGCTTTTCCTTTGCCACAGGCACCTCTGCCCTAACTCCTGTTACCCCTTCTGTGCTGAGTGAGAAGGCTTTTTGTCCTCCTGAAGAGTATCTCTGTGGGTCAGACTGCCATTTTAAAAACCATCCAGGGATTGGTCAGTCAACTTCAGCAGACCAATGCTTTCCTGGAAGACATTCATAGTGCCATGTCTGACCTACAGAGATCATTTCAGGCTCTGACCTCTTCACTGATGGCAGCCAGACACCCCCCCCCACCTTCCATCCTCCCACCACCTCGATCTTTCCAGTCCAAAACCCCCATTCTCCTACCTATCCCAAGCACACAGACGGATCTGCACGCACCCGTGTCAAAACACAAAAGCAGCACACATCAACACAAACACCACAAAACACATCGAATTCAGGCACTCAACAGAAACCCACACACACATCAGTCACCACTTCCCTAGACAACCCCACTACCCCCACCAGCCCACACACCACATCTAGCATTCCGTCAGGCACCACCACAACAACTTGTGACACTTCCACCACACCCACCATACCCGCAGACACCACCCCAACAGACACACAGACATCTACCACATCCAGCATACCCGTAGACACCACCCCAACAGAAACGAGAAAAAAGAGAGGGATAGGGAGGGATTATGGTCCAGTGAATATCCTGCCTATCAGGCTATGAAAAATATATAATACACTGTTCCAATTAGAAAGAAGGGAACACATGGGGGGTCCTAAAATTTAGGAGCAAATAACCTCACACATCCATGAGGATGTCATGCTTCATCATCGGTATAGCTCCTCGTCAGACCGGCACTGCAATGTCTGACGGGCACTACCCCAGATGGGGGGGCTCTTTGCCGGAGATCTTTTACAATGATGGTGCCGTGACCCCAGGAATGAGTAGGCAAAAAAAGGAGATCAAAACAGGAAATGATTAAAATTGGCTCTCAAAACCTCCAATGGGTAAACGATTTATTAGACCAGATGGAAGGTAGGGACCAAGATTAAAAAATCTGTAGTCAAGAGAGTGAAACAGAGATAATGATCAATCACTCTATATTAGAAAGAATGAATGGGAGGGAGGTTGGACAGTTTCCAAACCAACCCTTTCATGGGTCAACATGTTTCGCATCCTGGTGGCCCATACGGGTCCATTGATGCTTCGTCAGAACCTAGATGACTACGTGTATCTCCTAATCATAAAGGACAAGTGTGCCTTATTAATCTAAGTATATAGGTTACTAATAACCAGAGAGTTGTGGAAAAAATAACCAATCACTTACATCAGTCAGGAACATATAATTCCTAACTATGGCCCATCCCCATTAAGGGAGTGCGCTCCATAGGACCACGTAGACCAATGGTCAGGCGCAGTTTAAGTTTTGAAATGCTGACGAGACCGTCAGGGAACCTACCCGGGTCCGTGGATCCTGTATACCACCCCAACAGACACACAGACATCCACCACATTCACCATACCTGCAGACACCACCCCAACAGACACACAGACATCTACCACATCCACCATTCCTGCAGACACTACCCAGACATGCACACACCCACCACTCCCACATCACCCTGCACCTCTACCTCCCAGCCCCAAGACACTCAAACGCCCACACTCACATATGCAACAGACATCACCCAAACATAAGCATGCCTCACACATGTGCACACCCAAGACATTCACATGACACACCAGATAAACGCTCCCTTGACCTCCAAATCCCCACCCCCTTCTGATGACCGTTCCGATGTTCCTAAGAAAAGTTTTTTTGTGCCTGCCCTCAAATCCAGCCATCCCAAATCTGAACCCCCCCACTCCCTCCAACAATGACTCCTGAGGTGCCTGCCTGCCCAATGGATCCCCCTTCCTGTGGAGGTTCCCTGGCAGTAATAGAGGTCAAGTGTTTGTGCAATACTGTGCAATGATTGCCAAATGGACTGGCCAATGATCTTGGGCATTTTCCCATTACTGGTAAATAAACCCAAACTGGTAAATAAACCCAAGATCTTGTTTTTTGGGTATGAATTTGTCCTGCAATTCCTTTTCTCTCTTTTTGTTGTTCCTGACTAACTTTTGTTGTGGGCCTACTGTTGTATGGTTTTCACTCTGCTTGCTGATCCATTTGCTGTTATGAAAATCTGCCTTTGTGGGCAGTGCTGGTGTCAACCAAAATAAGGGTATCTTGGATCAATATTTGTTTGTTAATGTGATGATGGTGTCATTGCATTGTGTTCTGTTTGGTATGGTAAGTGTTTCATCTTCTGTTATCCAATGTGAATATGTATGGTATTAGACTTGTCCCCCTGATATGGTTTGTAGATTTGTCTCATGTAGCCTGAGTTTCCTTAGTGCAGACATGGAGGGTGTTCAATTGTGATGTCTTCCTTTTCATTTGATTGTGCACGTGTCCATTTTGCTGTGTGTACCTTGCAGCTACTTCATCTAGATGTAATGCCCATGCTGTTGTAGCTGTATGTGCTTTCTTGACTTGCACTTCCACATTGGAAACATAGGCATGGCACCTGGCTCTAGTAGTGTGCATCCTAGAGATACCTGAAGGGCCTGTTCCTGTGCATATGTTGTTTTTGATACATGTGCAAAGTGATATGTGTCCCAGTACAACATCCTTCCCTGAGTGCTCCTGTTGACCTCATCCATACTGTGCAGGTATTGTGTGCATAGTGAGTTGGAGATATTTGTCTCTCTGACTATTGTCCATACAATTGATCTTCCATTGTGTTGCAATGTGGGAGATGTGTGTGTCCATTGCAGGGCTGAGTAATGGGAGTGGTGTTTGTGTTAAATGACCCATCAATACATATGTGTGTTCAATCTGACAACAGTCCATGGCATGTGAGGAATGTGACTTTGTCAGTTGCATTTGTAGATGTTGCTGTGTTGTTGGTGCTGTGGAGCACAATGTTGTGTACACTTCGCTGTTCCTGTGCCTGAGATGGTCAGATGTGTGTTTTAGTGCAGTGTGCGGTGCGGTGTGGGTGACCTGCCCAAAGGGATTGTTTAATGGCTGTGTATGTGGCCTTCTTGGTGAATGACTCCGACCGCGTACAAGATGAAAAGTGTACTTGGTGCCCGTACCGTGACCCCCAAATCATGTGGATGACGGCAGGACGTTCTGTTGTTGAGTGTAATGGCACAAGTAGGTTGTGTCCTTACCGTCAGTTGCATCCATGGCAGCATGGATTTGGGCTCCATCGATGATTATCATTGACGGCAGGATGTGTGTGATGGACTGCTTGGTGGCGCAGGATGTGTAAGGCTGCCTGCAGGTGAGTTTACATTTCCACCTACTGGGTCATGGTGGTTGGACTGCCACAGTCACATTGGTGGTGTGCAACCTCATAATGTGTCCAGCAGAAACACAGTGTCCACCAGCCTGTTTGTTTTGCCTCGTGACCGTTGCGGTCTATGCTGCATTGTGGTGCCAGCAGGACCGCGGCTGTCTTTGCTCGATAGACCAGCATGACTCATAATACAATGGCCTGACTCCCAAGCCAATATCGGTCGGACCACCATCACTGCTATGGCGGTGCACGGACCTCCAAAATTGTAATCAGGCCCTCAATGTGTCGTACATAGAATCTTTGCGCTGTTGCAAGCTTTTTTCTGCAGAGCCAAAATAATTGTGTGGAACATGCTGAATACAAGCCCTCAGCTCTCACCTGCACACAGGGTTACTATTCAAAGCAAATATTTATAAGGTTTTCAATACATCTACACATGTATACATCTTACTATGATGTATTAGGAGCATATGTGTTTTGTACCCATTAGCTGGACACAGGGTGTACAAAATTAGATAGATAAGTACTATGGTAGCTATCCGCCACAAAGTAAACCATAGAACAAACTAACACACTAATTGGGTGACTTAATCAGTGATTACATCAATTATGTCAATTGAGATGTCATCAGCGATGTCATAAATGATGTCATAGAACATGTCATAAGTGATATAATATGTGAGTTCATAAGCAGTGATTAGGGGCAGAAGCTATAGTTAGTTATGCTAACTATAACTGGTGAATTCAAAATGTTGATCTGATCATTGCTCTGGCTTTTTTCAGTGATTTTTTAAGGTTTTTTTTTTTAAACAAAAACAGATCTACTTATCAGACAAAACTATAACATCACTTTAACCTTTTCGTCTTTCAGTGAATTTCTAGGGTTTTTAATGCAAAGTAATATTTTATTACCATACGTAAAACCAAACTCTGTTGGGCAGAGCCTTCAGCCATGCATAGCAGGGTGTTGGTTCCAGCGCCTGGCTTGTAGCCAGGTCCTACATCCAACTCCCCACAGACAGCAAACCCCCATGCTGTACACAGCCCTTGGTGATGCACAGCAGGGTGGTAGCCAAAGGACTTGCGGTCAGGCCCTATGGCAAACCCCTAGCGGGCTACTAGCCCCACACTGTGCACTGCTTTTGGTGTATGCAATGTAGGGTTGGCCTTCAGGCTCCAGGAACCCCATCACCTAGGAAAAAAATATATATTAGGGGGAGGGGGGCATGGAGCACCCTCCTGACCACTAATCCCTAGGGCCAGTTCCAATTAAAAGTCCAGCAGGGCGCCCATAGCCCTAAAAGGCCCTGGTTACCCTATTCCCCTAGGCCAAATACAATTAAACAGGGGAGGAGGGTGCGCAGCCCGCACCATTCATTATTTAAAGAGGTAGAGGGCCCCCCTCCCCGAGCCATCTCAGGCCCCGGGAATTCCATCCAATGGTGTTGTCCATTTTTAAGAGGTGATGAGGCACTGAGCATCTTTTAGCCCTGTGGAACCCATTCCTGGGGACTGTCCATTTTTTTTAAAGTGGGATGAGGGCCTTATGCCCCTCTCCTTGAGCCTTCTTAGGCCCTGGCGATCCCATACCATGGTGTCATCCAGTTTTAAAAGGGGAGGGGGGCCACAAATGATCCCTCTCTGCGCCTCTTTTAGCTTTAGGGAACACGTTCCTGGGGTCTGTGTGTTTTTTCAAAAGGGGAGGAGGTCTAAGTGGCCCCACTTCCCAAGCCTTAATATGTCCCGGGACCCTATTTCCCCTGGGCCTCATTACATTATAAAGGGGAGGAAGGGCCACATGGTCACCCCTCCCCGAGACTTGAAAAGGCTCCAGGGACCTATCCCCCAGGGCCGATAATTTTACTAAAACGTAAGGGAGCCTAACAGAGCTATTTATAGCCCCGGGTACTAAATCCCTCGGTGGCTGGCTCACTTTCTCCGTCCCGGCGAGCCCACTCGTGGGACAAAGCAGTTTTCTTGTTTCCTTGACTGCACTGATGTGGGCAGAGAAACAGACCAAGATATTGCTCCCACTCGGAGGGAGCAGCAGAAAACTCCAGTAGGAGCAATATGTGTTCTGTTTTCCTGCCCACATCAGTGCAGGCAGCGAGACAGAATGCAAGTCTGCTGGCAGCCAGCAGGAGCATTTTTAAAGCTCCCATCCACTGCGAGCAGACTTCCTGTTTGTTCTCATTTGGCAAGAGTTTTATAAATGCTCCTGCCAGGTGGGAGCAAGCATGAGTTTCCCTGCCTGTGCCACTGTGTACCAGGTGTAGGAGGAGTGGGCCTCCCCAGGACACTGCAAGTGAGCTGACCCCAGAGGATGGGGTCCCTGAGGCCTATTATGGCTAGGGGAAAGGGGCTGTGTGGCCACTCCCCTTTTTTGGTACATTTTTGCCCCTCCAGAGAATATACCAGTTCTGGGAGGTGGCCACGTGGTGCCCCTCCCTTTTTTAAAGGATTTTGGCTGGGAGGTAGGCCACCCAGGGCTTATAGAGGCTTGGGGAAGGGGTCTCATGCTCTCTTCCCTTATTAAATGCAGTACCAGGGATGGACCCCCTGAGGCCCACAAAGCCTAAAGGAGGTGGGCCATGAAGCCTTCCCCCTTTTTTTTTAAAGGATTTTGGCCCCGGAAGTGGGCTTATCAGGACCTAGAATAGCTCGGCGAGAGTGGCCTTGCTCCCCCGCTTAATGAATGTGGCCCCGGGGGTGGACTCTCCAGAGCCAAAATTGGCTCAGGAAGGGGGGCCGTATGCCCTCCTCCCCTTAATAAGTGAATCCAGCCACTGAATGGCATTTGTTTCTACCTCGTGGGATTGCGGCAAAAACTGCAGATTTTTTTTATTTTGGCCCCCCATAGATCCTGGGGGGCAGACAGCCCTACTCTGCTCCCTTATATATTTTTTTCACTACTTGAGGATAGGGAACTAAGGGCCTCACTAAGAGTTTGGCAGTCCCACCGCAGCACCACCAAACTCGTTGGGAGGACGCCACCGCCATGGCCGTACCCCTCCCGCTTCATTACAATGTTCCAGCCAGTCTGACCGGTTGGAACAGTGCAATAGAGTGTTTCTCCTGGTCAGACCGTCAGGTGCAGTACTATGAGATAACACTTGTCTCTCTTATAGGAGCTAAGTGCTATCTCACAGTACAGAGGGGGCTGACCAGCATCCTGGGAATGTGCACTGTCTGCAAATCAAACAGTGGGCATTCCGATGGTGCTTGGCAGGAGGGTCCTGCACTGCGCATGCTATGGTTGTGGGCAGTGTAGGGCCCCCCCTGTGGTCCCCAGCACACCCTCACGGCCAGCCTTTCCATCGCGGTCTAACTGCCATGGAAAGGCTAGCGGTGAGTTGTAATCAGCCAGGCGGCAGTGAGATCAGCGCCACCCTGGCTGAGTACAACTCTGACCACCATCATTCCATCGGGAACCATCTTCCGGGTTCAGACAGCAGTCCCCTGGCGGGTTCGCCTCCCAGGCTTGTAATTGGGCCGTCGGACCGCCCAGAGTACAGTGGTCTGACTGTCAACATGAGTGTGGCAGACCTCAGACTTCCACACTCCTAATGAGGCCCCTATTCCTGTAATGACTGACAGCAACATTTTTCTGATGTTGCTGGTAGCCAACCAGAGCACTCGCTTTCACGGAAGTCTGACTCCCATAGGAACAAATTGTCCAAAGGGAAAAAAGCTCCCTACACCTATCAGAATGCTCCACTTTTTAAACTGACACTCCCTCAAGAAACTCTCAAGCTTGTCACAGACCCAACAGTCCAGCTATACAAATATTTTTGACTGTTAAATTCTAAAAACTACTGAACAAATTCACACCAAATCATGAAAGGCACACTCTGCTGGCCAAGATCTAGCTTCCTGACAATTTTTGTTTAATTCAGTTCTCTGGTTTTTGTAATAGCCCTTCTTCAAGAAGTCAATGGAAAATGTATGGGGATTTTGTGTTTCTTGCCCCCTGCTTGACGGATCACCCCAAAATTTTCCATGCACAAACTAGTCAAAAATAGCAACTTTTAGGAAACCTTAGTGGTGATTCATCAAATGGGACCAAAGATATTCGCTTTTCCAATGAAACTGCTGACCTAATTATAACTACCTAGTGGCGTTTGGGTGATATCCAACCACCAAAATGAATCATCGCACTCCAGGGAGATACTTCTTCAGGTCTTGATCACGACCTGTTTAGATCGAAACGTATTGGGTGGTGGTAGCACAGCTTATATTTATGGCAATTAAAGGCTGAAGAAGTATCTTCCTGGAGTGTGATTTTTCATTTTGGTGGTTGGAATTAATAGGAGTTCGGGTCGCTAACTCCTTCATCGGCTCCGGCAGTCAGAGCGCGTGATTTCTCATGTGGCCAGTTGGTAATGGTATATATATATATATATATATATATATATATATATATATATATATATATAAGCTACTGGCAGTCACCATTAAGTAATTATAGTTAGGACCATGTTTCCATAGTTAGGGTATAGTTACGACCTAACTATAACTACCTAGTGGAGGTTGGGTGATATATATATATAACCTACTGACAGTCACCAGTAAGTAGTTATAGTTCGGACTATGTGTCCATAAGATTAGCATTTTTTGACTTGCCTATATTGCCAATATTAGCAATCATGTATAGTATTTAAAGACTATGGGCCTTATTAAGAGGCTGACGGTCTGAAGACCGCCAGCCTTTGCAGTGGCAGTTGGGCCACCGTGGCTGTGGAGGTCCGACCATCACATTAAAAGGTTTGTAGACAGTGATCCCAACGGGCTGATGGAAGCCCTGGTTGTAATCAGCCAGGGCAGTGCTGAAGTCAGAACTGCCCTGCTGATTACAATCTTGTTCTCTGCCAGCCTTTTCATGGAAGTCTGACAGCCATGAAAAGGCTGGTGGAGAACAAGTGCTGGGGACGACAAGAGGGCCACTGCACTGCCCAAGCCATAGCATGGGCAGTGCAGGGTGTCCCTCTGCCCAGCTCCCTTGATATGCTCACTGTCTGTTATATTTTTTATCATCCTTCATTAAGGAATCGAAGACTACTACAACCACTAGTGCATCTATCTCTAACCCAACCCATTTTGGGATAAACAACTATATTACTTATATATACGCTACTTATGGTGGCAGAAATCTTGCTGTTCTAACAAATCTCAGTGAAGACAATTTAAAAAAGAACAAAGATGTGACTGTAATCAATTTAGGACTTGGGGATTCAGTCTCCTGTCCTGACAAAAAGGGAATAAAAACATATAGTGGGGCAGGGTAAGTGAAGCCTACCACCCTAGGCTTAGTGAGGGGGAAACAGAGGGACCCCACCCTGAGACCAAAACTGGATTTAATGTTACCACAAATTCATGGAAGATCCACAAATCTATGGTAACACTTAAAAAAGTGGGTTCCTGCTCATGTTTAAAATGAGCCCCTTGAGGTGGGCCAGTGCCTGGGGGGGCAGGAGGTTCTATTTTTTTGGGAAGAGATGCACATGACCCCTTTCTGAGCCTTTTTCAGGCATTGGGCATCCTATCACCGGGGACCACATTTCACTAAAGTGGGAGGGGGGGGCATGTGGCCTCCCTTGGCAAGCCTTTTCTAGGCCCAGTGGACTCCATCCTCTTGGGCTGACTGATATGGAACAGGGATGAGGTCATGCAGACCCTCCACCCATGCCTTTGCGGGGCCCAGGGGACTCAATTCCCCAGGGCAAAGTTATATGCAAACAGGAGGGGGCATACATCCCCACTCCTCTAGCCTTTGCTGGGCCCAAGGGACTACATCCCCCAGGGCTAATGTAAATATAGAGGGGTGTGGGATGTGCAGACCACTTCCCAGAGCTGGGAAGTGGGCCCAGGGGACCTTTTCTCCTAGAGCTACCTGAGTGAGAGTGACCCAGGGACTCCACCCCTAAGGGCAGCGCAGTTTTCCTGCCTGAGAGAGCAGGACAGGGACGTCTTCTGTGCTCTCACATGAAAGGAGCACAAAGCTCCTGTCAACAGGTGGGAGCACAAATGATTCTCCTTGCTACTAAGAGGGTGGGCAGAGGAATATAAAATTGCTTCCACCTGTCTAGAAATGCTAATTTATTATTCACTGCCCCTAGCAAGGGTCACCCCATAATGGCCGTCGTGAGATAATTTAGGTATAAATTACAGTTTTTGGTGGCCCCAATCTGGTCAGAGGAGTGACCAGCATTTTTCTTAGGTGTTTTTGGGGGCTAAGGGAGTGCAGCAGCACCCCACAAAACCTAAGACAAATTAACGCTATGGTGGTCATTACAACCCTGGTAAAACCACCAACAGGCCGGCGGTAAAAATGGAATCACGACCGTGGCGGAATCCGCCAACGTAGACAGCCACTTTAACACTCCGACTGCCATGGCGGTACAAACAAACACCGCGGCGGTAACCGCCAACAGACAGGCAGAAGACAATGTACCGCCCACAGTATTACAACAGTCCAATCGCCACCTTTTCGGGGCAGATGCACCACAAACAAAAACACAGCAGAAACAGGACTTGGAAGGGAAAACGCTCACCTCTACACACCCCACGAGGCACCAGGACGCCATGGAACCGGAACTCCAGATATTCCCTGCCTTTGTCTTCCTGCTCCTCTACCACGAGCACGAATGCCAGCGGCGAAGACCACGGTGAGTACTGCACCTACGACACAGGGGAGGGGGGGGAAAGAGTGACACACACACGCAACACGCAACACCCCCACCCTCACCCTCACCCACGACAACACCCACACTTATACATCATGATACATTACAGTTACACCCCCCAATTCCCCCCAGAAGAATGCAAAGACAAAAGGAAATGATTTGAACGTTTGTAATCTATTAAAATCCAGTACTAAAAAAAAAAATATATATATATATATATATACACTATAAACAAATATATACACCAAGAATACAAGTCCAAGGTATTCCACCATTAAAGTCCGTGGACCACTGGGCCCAAAATGCATGGACGAGGCCCACACAAGATACACGATCAAAACAGAGAGAACACTGCTGGGGCATCAGATCGAAATACAACAGGCACCTCAGGGGGAAGGGAAGGGGAGCACCTCAGCCGGATGAGTGTACGACGCTAGATCCATGAGGGAGCTCCATGCCCATTGATGTATCCTGGGGAGTGCAAAGCCACAGTCTCTGAAGTCTCTCCAGTGGGTGGGTTGCCCACTGCTTTATCCTGGGGAGTGCAAAGCCACAGTCTCACAAGTCTCTCAAGTGGGTGGGTTGCCCACTGCTTTATCCTGGGGAGTGCAAAGCCATAGTCTCACAAGTCTCTCAAGTGGGTGGGTTGCCCACTGCTTTATCCTGGGGAGTGCAAAGCCACAGTCTCACAAGTCTCTCAAGTGGGTGGGTTACCCACTGCTTTATCCTGGTGCGTGCAAAGCCACAGTCTCACAAGTCTCTCAAGTGGGTGGGTTGCCCACTGCTTTATCCTGGGGAGTGCAAAGCCACAGTCTCACAAGTGTCTCCAATGGGTGGTTTGCCCACTGCTTTATCCTGGGGAGTGCAAAGCCACAATCTCTCAAGTCTTTTTAGTGGGTGGTTTGCCCACTGCTTTATCCTGGGGAGTGCAAAGCCACAGTCTCTCAAGTCTCTCCAGTGGGTGGTTTGCCCACTGCTGCATCCTGGTGAGTGCAAAGTCACAGTCTCTCAGTCTCTCAAGTGGATAACAGTCTCCACTGGTTCTGGAGGGGGCTTGGTGTACAGAGTGCTTCATCCTGCCAAGGACTGAGGTAGTGGATGTGATACTCCACTGGTTCTGGAGGGGGCTTGGTGCCCAGAGTGCTTCATCCTGCCAAGGACTGAGGTAGTGGATGTGATACTCCAGTGGTTCTGGAGGGGGTTTGGTGCCCAGAGTGCTTCATCCTGCTCGTGGCGGCCCCAGTAGCGTCAGAGATTTTGGCGCTCATTGGCCTGCGGTGCTGTTGGCGGCAGTGTCCTGTGAAGTGGTGCTTGTGGCAGCGGTGTCCTTGGCAGCGGTGCTGTAGAGGAGGTGTCCTTGGTAGCGGTGCTGGTGGCGGCGGTGTCCTTGGCAGCGGTGCCTGTGGCCGTCTTGTCTGCCGTTCAGGTTTTTGGCGACTTGCCTGTCTTTCTGTGCCCGTTCCCCACCTTGGATGGTGGCGCAGCTGTCTTCTCACTCCTAACTGTACTCCTGGGAAAGGCTTTGGTGGTAGATGTTTTGCCTTTCTCCCGCCGGGCACTGGCCAACTTTTTATGCTTTTGAGGTGGGGGACTGTGTCTGGCTCCTTGGCACACTGGCTGCCCTGCTGCTTGGCGCACTCCAGAAGCCGGTTATTGCTGGCACCACTGTTCCCGCTAATGTTGTGGCTGAGGTGCTGGGTTGGGACCTGGAAAGGCGGGCCCTAGGGGACTGAAGGGGTGGGGAAGGTGAGGGGAAGAGGTCAAGGTTAGACAGGAAAAGGTTTCTGGCCACACTGAGACGGGTAGATGGAGGGGGTTTGGGAGTGGAGGAAGAGGTAGTGGTTGTAGGAGGTGTACGTTTGCTGACTTTAGGTGAAGGTGCATGGGTTGGAGGCTGTCGTGAGGTGGATGACTGTTGGGTGGGTGTGTGGCTGCGTTTGTGTACCTTGGGAGGTGGGCTCACAGACACACCGGGAGGGGACATAGGAGATATGTGAATGGTAGTGGGGGTGGTGAGTGCACGTGAGCGGGGTGTGGTGATGGGTGTGCTGGTGATGGATGTAGTGGCTGAAGATGTAGTGCATGCAGGTGTGAGTGGAGACGAGACAGGGAGGGAGGAGGGAGATGTGGAGGAGAGGGACACAGTGGAGGCAGTGGATGTTGGTATGTCTGCATGGGTATGATGCTTGTGTGAGTGCCTGTGGCATGTGTGGTGCTTATGTTTGCCAGAGCTTCCCTTGTGTGTTGAGGTGTGTGCATGCTGGTCTGATGGTGTGCTTGGGATAGGCTGAGGTACAGGGGTTTGGGTCTGGGTAGAGGAAGTTGGAGGGGGGAGGCTGGACACAGGGACAATGGCTGCCATCAGTGCTGAGGCCAGAGCCTGAAATGCTTGCTGTTGGGTTGCCTGACCAGAATGAATGCCCTCCAGGTATGCATTTGTCTTTTGCAACTGCCTCACTACACCCTGGATGGCATTCAGAATGGTAGACTGCCCAACAGTGAAGGATCTCAGGAGGTCAATTGCCTCCTCACTGAGGGCAGCAGGGCTGACTGGGGCAGGGGCTGAGGTACCTGGGGCGAAGGAGATGCCCACCCTCCTGGGTGTGCGGCCACAGGGCACATGCTGAGGGGCTGATGGGAGGGGCGGTGGCGGCTGTACCTGTAGATGCGGTGGGCACAGAGGGTCCCGCCACCACAAGGAAGCTCCCATCAGAGGACCCTCCTGTCCGGTGACGTTGGGTAGGGGTCCTGCTGGGGTGTAAAGGCATGATTATTGCATCTGTGTGCGCCATGGTGTGCAATGTGTGGGTGACCCTGTACCCCAGTGCTTGCATTCTTGTGTGGGACCTTGTGTGATAATTGTTTAGCAGTGTGTGTGGGTATATGCAGTGGCCATACATTGGTGATGGGTGTCCATGCTTTGGTGTTGCATGCAGGGCTTGGTATGGGGATGGGTGGGTTGTGATAGTGGAAGATATGTGTGGAGTTGGAGTGATGGGGGTGAAGGCGAGGGTGGGAGTATATGATAGCATGCAGGTAGGGTGGGGGATGTAATAGTTAAGATTTGACTTACCAGAGTCCATTCCTCCAGCTACTCCTGCAAGGCCCTCAGGATGCAGAATCGCCAAGACCTGCTCCTCCCATGTTGTTAGTAGTGGGGGAGGAGGTGGGGGTCCACCGCCAGTCCTCTGAACTGCAATGTGGTGTCATGAGACCACAGAACGTACCTTCCCCCGTAGGTCGTTCCGCCTCTTCCTGATGTCATCCCGTGTTCTTGGGTGCTGTCCCACGGCGTTGACCCTGTCCACGATTCTGCGCCATAGCTCCATCTTCCTAGCTATGGTGGTGTGCTGCACCTGTGATCCGAATAGCTGTGGCTCTACCTGGATGATTTCCTCCACCATGACTCTGAGCTCCTCCTCAGAGAACCTGGGGTGTCTTTGCTGTGCCATGGGGTGGTGTGGGTGATGTGTGGGGTGGTGTGTGTTGTGATGTGTGGGGTGATGTTTAGGGGCGTGTGGTGTTTTGTGCGTGGATGTTGTGTGAGTGATGGTGTTGAGTGCCTGTGGATGCCAGTTTGTAGATGGTGGTGTCTCTCTCTGGCCTTCAGTCGCAATTGTGGTCGTAAGAGTTTGTGGGTGGGTGTTTTTTATATTGTATTGGATGTGTGGGAGAGGTGTGTGTATGTGTCTCAGGTGTGTGTATTTCGATTTGTCCAATGTGTTGTGTTTTGTAAATGTGTGTGTATTTTGAGCGCTATGGTGTGTACCGGCAATGGAATACTGCGGTTGAAACACCGCCGCATGGATTTGTGGGTCGTGATAGTGTGGGCGTATTTCTGTTGGCGTGACAGTGTCGGTTTTGTTATCGCCAGTTTATCACTGACCTGTGGTGTGGCGGACTTGTGTGGGTGTCTAAATTGTGGCAGATTCCGATCTGTGGGTCATAATAGCTGTGGCGGAATTCCACGGCGGTGTGTTGGCAGTCTTCTGCACGGCGGGAAGCGGCATTTACCGCCGATGTTGTAATGACCCCCTATGTTTCCTAGGTCTGTAGAATATGACATCAGGAAAATATATTGGGCTTTTTAGGATTCCCAGAGCCTTGAGAACGCTAATATCCTTTGTGGTTGGTTTTATGACTCCATTATGTGGCCTGAGAAGTGTAAAGAAAGACTGACACATTTTTATTGTGTTTTCACCATAAGTGTTTTATTGAAATGCTTATTAATAAAATGAATAGGCTTGCCTTTTATATATAAAGAGTAACTGTCATTATGAAAACCCTAGAAATTAAATGAAAAAAAGATTAATGTGACAGTTATGGTAAGGTATTTAAAGAAAACATTAGGAATTCACGTAAAAAAACAAAGGTTAAATGGACATCATAGTTAGGTGAAAATGTCACTTAAAATATACATTTTAAATTAGGAAAACCACTGACGTACACCAATTACAGTTATCTCAAGCAACTGTAACTTGTGTCCAAAAGTAACTATAGCTCACATCCTCGCCATGCACTGCAAATTTCCCAACATATTACATCACTCATTACATGTTCTACGACATCATTGATAACATCACTGACATCATGGATAAAGAAACTGTGCATGGCGGAGGGTGGAGGTTAACATTTTTATCTGTGGCCTACTGTGTGCTCTAAAATTCACATCTAAAGATGACAGTGGAGCAGGAAGGCATACAATTAGGGGATATCTACCCAAAATGTAAGTGGTAAGGAAAAAAATCAAGGAGTAGTCTAGGAAGGGCTGTGGAATTTCACTTGTGCATTCTCAAAAGTTTGTCAGGCCTAGCTCATGAAAGCTACACTCAATGCTGCTCAAGTAAAAGGCTCAAATGTACTCTGTCCCAGCCTTGAAGTAAGTCACCCATCACACCTGGCCATTCATATGAACTGCAATGAAATCTCACAGAAGTCAATTGAGGCAAGGACTAAAAGAACCAGGGAAAAGAAAAACAAGCACTTGCAAAGCCAATACTTCTGAGTTTAATGTGCTAATGGATATGGTGTTAAGACAGGCAGCACTATAGCTGTAAAGTAATTCTTCTTACAGTTGAAAACAAGCACCCTAAGGAAGTGCAAAGAGTCACTCAAGCATCCAGAAGCAATTGCAGAGAGATGATTACTCCAATGGGCTGAGCCATGGCACGACTAACAAAGTTTTACGCCAAAGGTTGAATGACTGGTCAAAGAAAGTGGTTGAAAAAGACTAACCCAAAGACCACTTCATCAGTAATGTTAGAAATTGGTCTGTTTAACATCCACACTGTTGTAACCCAGATGTAAAATATAACAACGTGTTTGGACAAAATATTGATTTAAAAATATTGGGAGGCACAAATATGGAAAAAGAATATTGTAAAACGCAAATATTGTGATGCACAAATATTGTTGGAAAGAATATCATTTTTTTGATGTCCTTAATATCGTTTTAAGTAATATAAATGTTTTTAATATCATTTTCAAAAATATATTAGGTAAACATTATTAAAATTCTTTGAATGTGTTTTAGTTGAAATGTAAATTTGATGTTACTATTGTTTATATAAGGTTATATAACTTGTATTTTGTGATTTGGAATTGTTACATTCAAATGTATTTAATTTTTATAGTAATTTACAATGTCACATAGTGATGGGTTTAAAAGGGGATACAATGGGTGGCTAATTAGTTAATAATCTTTATGAATTATTTAATACATTTTATGTATTTATATGATTGATATATTGTATGTACATTTTGTAATACAGATTTATTTTTATTATATATTATTTGAAGGCTGTTAGGTTTGTAGGAGTATAGGGTGGTAAGTTATTATGTAATAATTAATTAACAATTAATTATTACTCAGTATTTAATTATTTAATTGATTTTAATTAAATAATTTATGGCATATTTATTTATTTCTACACATTTTTTAGCTGTGGATTGCTGAGTTTCTAGGGGATCGAGGGCTGGAGGTTAATTATGTACTATTTAATGAGTCATGTAATTATAATTTTTATTTAATTATTTAATTATTTTTTAATTATCTAAAATATACAATACTTATTTATTTTACTGATCTTTTAGATGCAGTCTGCTAGATTTGTAGGGGTATATGGTGGGAAATTGTAATCATTATTAAATGTTAATTATCATTTGTGCAATACTAATAATGTGATTATATATTAAGCATTTAAATTATGGACTACTTATTTATTTTAATGATATCTTAGTTGTAGCTGCTAAATGAGAAGGGGTCTATTCTGGCAAGACAATAAGTAACAATGACTTAACAATTAATTATTAATAGTAAATTAGTTATTTAATTGATTTTAAATATATAAATTATGGAATCATTATTTTTGAAGTTATATTTTAGTAGTGGGCTGCTAGGTTTCTATGGATATAAGATGGGAAGTTTATTATTTCATAAATGAATAACAATTATTTATTCATTGATAATTACTTTTATTGAACAGTAAATATGTGAATGTATTAATGTCTCTCTATTGTTACACACACACACACACATATATATATATATGTATATACATATATATATATATATATATATATATATAAATAATGTTTTTGCATTGAGGTTAACTGTAGTTTAGACTGCAGTGGGAATAGTAAAATTAACCTTTTTTCTATTCAGCACCTAATGTTGCACTGTTTGGAGTGGGAATAGTACATTTTACCCTACCAAAATGCAGTGCTTTACCTACTATTGCAGAAACTGGAGTGGGAATAGTGATTATTACCCCTCCCAAATGTAAGACTTTCCCTACTGTTGCACTGACTGGAGTGGGAATATTGAAGTTCACCCCTCTAAAATCCTACAGCTGTGCAGGTTGGGAATAGTAAATCTTAACTTTCCAAAATCCAATGCATTCCCTGCTATTGCAGAGACCAGAGTGGGAATAGTAAATTTTAAACCTACAAAGTCCAACACTCTCTCTATTGTTCTGCTGACTAGAATGGGAATAGTAAATCTCACCCTTATAAATTCCAACACATTCCCTGGTGTTGAGCAAACTGGAGTAGGAATAGTAAATGTTACCCCTTCAAAGTTCAACACTTCCCCTACTCTTACACTGACTGGAGTGTGAATAGTAAATTTCACTCCTCTAAAATCCACTGATCTCCCTACTGTTGCACATACTGGAGTCTGAATAATAAATTTTACCCCTCAAAAGTCAAACACTTTACCTATTTTCTACTGACTGGATTGGGGATAGTAAACTTCATCCCTCTAAAATTCAAACCATTCCCTGCTGTTGTAGAGACTGGAGTGGCAATGGTAAATCTTTCCACTCCAAAGCCCAACACTTTTTCTACTGTTCGGCTGACTGGAGTGGGAATAGCAAATCTCACCCCTCTAAAATTCATGTGTCTTATTCTACTTGTTATATTGTTTATGGTTGTATTGTGTATGTAATATATATGTATATATAAATGTATATACAATATGTATATAATGTAGCATAATTAAGATTATTTATTTTACATTATATTAATTTTAATAATATTTTTAATGTATTAGTATGAATATAAATATATATATTCATTTTAATTGTTTTAAAATCCAACACCATTATTATGGTGTAAAATAAATATTTCAAGTTATTATATATTTTTCATTGCATCTAAATATAAACACATATGTATCTGAGTGTTGCTATAAAATAATATATTAATAGATAGTATTTAATATTAGTGGCATTTTTTTAATATAC
This sequence comes from Pleurodeles waltl, assembly GCF_031143425.1. Classification (NCBI taxonomy): domain Eukaryota; kingdom Metazoa; phylum Chordata; class Amphibia; order Caudata; family Salamandridae; genus Pleurodeles; species Pleurodeles waltl. Next base: position 516,623,969 of record NC_090448.1, read on the forward strand.
ATTATATTAAATTGTACATTAAAATATTTAACATTTACTACTTTAAACTCTATTTATATTTTTAAAAATCAACCCTTTTGTCTATTTTTGGAAGATATCAGTTTCCAAAATATTTTTCCTCATACTCTTTACTTACCATGATAAAACATCCCAATAGTGTGGTAAACGATATTTCTGACAGGATTGATTTGTCAACTATATTGTTTCAGTGATCCAATTAATACATGGTTAAGGAACAACCATTTACATACCCACAATGAGCACTTTAAAATATCCAAACCCATAAAAGGCCCCAAAAATGAGGAATATAAACAGGTATTGCCAAATTTGAAGAACATGGTCACTGGAAACATATCCCATGTAGTAAACACATGCAGTAGACCATATGAACACACCAAAAATACAAATGACACCAGCACAAATCAGAAAACTGTTGCATTTGTACACAGTAAACAGAAAGCCATTTCCAGCTGTCCAGCTCTAGATTATAAAAATATCTGCAAGTGTATTGGGGAGGCTCATTTAGAGCATCCTTCCATAGTTGTTCCTCATCAGACCACCACAAATCCCAAGCAGGTTAGCACCACAATAAATCCAGTCATATGCACAATAATCTTTGTATAATATCAGTGGTTGATGCTGCCCCTAGCCTTCTGGAACAACTACTTGAGGAACAGAAAGAGGATATACAGACTGAGAATCATTCTCTCTCACCAACGTCATGCTGAAATGTCTTGGCTGTCCATGTCAAACTACTTGCTGCACCCTACTTCCTGTCCACTGGATCATTCAAGAGGACCAGTGGGGCCACCGCTGGCAACTCAGAGATATTCCAGTCCTTGTATTCATACCAGATATTGAGACGCACTACCAGATAAGTGCAACAATACGTCAACACACGGGTGACTGCAGGATAACCAACCAGTGACAGTTCACCTATATATCATTTTCCATTTCCCCATGTACTAAGGGCTATTGATTGGAATATAGCCAACCCAGAAGATGGCAAACCCTTTATCGTAATCAACCTGCTGGCACTCAATCAATGTGCAAGCTGTCTGTAATGCCTAGGGTTTCTTCATTCATGTGTATAATGACTTTCTTGGTGCAACACATAACAGCTTCCTCTTACATCAGCCACAATATGCATGTCAGATGTATGTTGGGGATCATGGTGACATGCTACTTCTATGTGAGTATCACAAATACACAAAGGGACTGCATATTTACTCATGGCATGATAATATGGTGTGCCTGGAACACCTCACTACATTCTTCACTTAGCTAACTCAGATGAAATTTGGCAATGTGTGCATTACTAAAGTGTTAAGAAATGTCAGTACAGAATAACTGTAATCCATTTATCCATTGTTTTTATTCAGGTGATGGTGTGTATACCCTCTCTCCCCATCTATTCACTGTGTCACTGGAACCAAGCTAACCCTGACTAAAGAGCCCCTATTGAGGTTGAAACTGTTGTTGTGTTGCTTGTGCTATGATTCACAGAGACCTGGCCTGACAATTTGGTTTAGACTGTTCCTAATGTGGGTGAATCAAGAGAGATAGATGCCTAGGTCTAAACTGAGGTGGCATGGTGGACAAAAGAAAGATGGGCTGGAGTGTTATCCTGAGCAATTGCCAGTGGTTAGACTTATTGCAAGCATTTATCCTATCACCTTTTGTGTATCTGATGTGATGCCCTTTAACCACATTTATTTTTACTCTTATCAGTTATATCAAACACTTCTAGGATGAAGAGTCAGTTGTTTGAATTAATTGTCTAGGGTATAGATGTCATGATTATACAAATATACAATACAAAACACGCTGTTTTCATATATACTCTCATCATACACAGACATCCCATTTATACATTTTTTTCATAACGTCCGTCTCAAGGTAATCAGCTCAATAAGCCAGTGGCCTAATGTCCATATATTTCACATGTAATGTGATTAGGCTGGTAATCTTCATAATACAAATCCTGAAGTGTTATAGTGGGCAGAAGAACAATGAGTTGGAATGCTACGCCGAGCAAATGCATGTGGTTAGACTTAGTGGTTAGACTTACTGCAAGACTTCTTGCAAGCCTTCCTCCCATCGCCTTTTGTGTGTTTACTTGTAAGCATGCCAAGATGTGACCTGTTCCTTGCAACTGTGTAGTTTTTTTTATAGTTCCAGAATTCCCTGAGCCTCCAGGGTTGTTTTATTGGTGTAACGTCAATAGGATAGTTACCTGGGAAGAGTTCAGTAAGTCTAACTTATTTTGCCAGATAAAAAATGGATCTTGCTCTAATTAACGCACGCTCAATTCTTGGCATAGTTAGAGGTACATCATATGATGTGGCATTTGCACTTCAATGGTCTAATGGACACCAAGACATGTCTATTACGGCGTATTAGTTAGACTTCCTATTTGTAATCTTTAAATCCCATGCTATAATTAATTGCAATGGATTTAACCATGGAAGAGAGTGAAGGGCTCGCCATAGTTTTTGATAACAAACTCAAGCTTCAGCTACCTAACTGTACACCAAACTATTTGACCATACCATCATAAAATTATTTTCTTGCTGTCTGAGCTACTGACATCTGTGCTCATATTCTCACCCTATTAAGCATGCCTTGAGTTTTGAAAAAGTATTTTGGAACTTTGTCTTCCTCTCATGTTTTAATTTGTAGTATTGATATCAGTAAGTCTAGGTTGTGGACAAGATTGTTGTCAATTATGTGAGCACCTTTGATGGGTATAGTATAAATATACTTCTGTCTTTGCCACTCACCCAAAAGGTAATGATATGGACAGTGGGCTTGGTTTCAGCTTAGTATTGTGTAGTCCTGAGTACTAGTTGGACCGTTATGTGCTTACTTTTTCCCATCAGAAACTGTGCCTATGGGTCTGGTTAGGCCATTTTGTGCTTACTTGGTCCCAACAGATGCAGTGCCGATCAAATAAGCATGATAAAAATATTGTGCTCTATGAGAATTTTGTGACTATATGGAGAAATTGGCACACATCATTCACAGGGAACATTTTTAAATGGCCTCATGGTGGGACTACCTCTCAAATGGTTAAATAGTTGAATAACATGGCAGCACATTTTTTTGATATGTATGTTCACATTAAGTCACCCAGGAAGCAAGGCAAGATAGTTGCATGTTAAAGTATCTGACAGAAATATTCTTCAAAAACATTTTGTTTGCCCAAATACTGACTACAAAATATGAGTATAAGTTTACGTTGGCAGGCACCGATTTCCTATTCTTAAATCCACAGCCATGCACATTGTAGATAAATACGCTGTCAATGTACATATGCGAGGAGTTAAGTATACTTACCTTTACATACGTACAGTTTCAATATTTTGATAGCCTATGTTTAAATTACATTTTAGTTGTCTAATTATATATCAGCAAGAGATCCAACACTTAACAGATTTTGTTCTCAGAGGAGTTCAGTTCCTTGCAGATTGAGGTGAGAAAGGAGGAAAGGCTAGGCATAAAGAACCTTGTGATTTTACTGAGGGCCTCATTATGAGCTGGGCTGTTGAACCACCACAATTCCAATTCGGTGGTGTTGAGGTGGCCATCAAGCTGGTGGCCTCAGCCAGTCGTCATATTGTGATGTTTCCGCCAATCAGTCCAGAGGAAACAGTGCTCCCTCAGGGAGCCGAGACAAATGCCGTTGCACATAGCACTCTGCTATAGCAGACAGTAAGTTCACATTCCGAGGGTGCTGGCGAGGGTCCACTGCACTTACCACGGCATAGTCATGGGCAGTGGAGGGTCCCCCCATTGCCCCAAGCACTGTCTTTCCGCCAGCCTTTTCATGCCTTGGACCCTACCAAGAAAAGGCTAGGAATGCTGTGGCTGACCACAACTGTGTCTGCTGCCAACCAATTGGGATCTCTGATCCGAGGGGAGACGGCAGCCACCTGGCAGTCCAACTGCCAGGATCATAATCCGAGGGTCGGACCACCAGGATTGGGATGTTCCGACCGCCACCGCAAATTTGGAGGTTTGTGGAGCAGCAATCTTGTAATTAGGTCCTAAGCGTAAACTTCTGAATCTAAGGAAGACCTATAAAAGGTATCCTGTAGCAAAAAAATATAATTTTGCTGGATGTTTCAGGGAAGCAGCATCATATACAAAGGTTTTATTTCAGATCTTAAGGGTTATTGCGAGCCCTGGCTCGAGCTAGATAATTGGAGTTGATGGGTGCTAAAGATTTTTTAGGGAAAACAACAGACCAAATCTGCTGTCTTATTCCCGTGAAGGAATTAATCACTGAGCCTATTGCGGCTTCCTCTTATTACTTATTGTCTGTTTTTGTCTATTTAGGAAATCTTCTCACAGGAAACGGTGACAATCACAAAATCAGCTTATCTGTCCTTTTGTCAAGGTAACCACTCCCCAGCTAAACTCGTACAGTCTGGTCATTAAGTACATTGGTTCCTTTGTAAAGGACTTTTCAACAACCCATTTCGAGAAGGAATCACCCCTTTAATTTTAAACACGTTTTGCCCCCACTGCCTCTAAAGAAGATAGAACTTGAAGTTACTGATACAAAACACTAGTGTGTGTGCTCAACTGTCTCTTAGTTCTTACAGTTAAAGGAAAAAGCAGCTAGAGATCACTTTCAGAAATTCATGGAAAATATGTCCTGGATGCCTAAAAAAGGATCTGAGACAGCCGTTTAATTCTCTTTTGGTATTTCTGGATTTCTATATGGCTTTTGACACTCTCTTCTTCGCAATGCCATTAAAAAGACTGTTGGAGGTGTCTGGAGTTTCTTAACATATTTGTCTAGATGAACTACTTTCTTGACCATTAAAGTAAAAGTGGTAATGGACCAGGAACAAACACGGGCCTATTCAACATCTGTATAAACTTCTTGGTAAAAGGGCGTTTAGCTTTCAAACCCATGCTGATTACACCCAAGTGGTATTCGGTTTATCCCAAAGATCTGAAGCTGATATCTATGAAAGTAGACAAAAAGTTTTCTACTATCCATGTAAGGAAGAATGTGGGCCATCTCAATTTGTTTATTCAAAATGACAGCCTTCCGTTCCTTAATGATGAAGCCACAATTACCGGTCACCTACCAGCAATGTAGCTCTATTCTACTACTCTAAAGAAGGTAAATGATTGAGGCTCTGAGAATCATCTCATACCTGTCTCTTTGAACCTGCTCGGGCAAGGAGGCCTCAAAACATTGCACTGTAAGTGAAGTTTGCACAATGGGTTTGCTTGCCCCTTGTTCTCTTGGCTTACAAGGTTATTGCGCAGAGAAAGGCTGATTGCTTCGCTTCAGTAATTCAGAATCAGTGATAGAGTTGGATGGCAGCATATTATGTCACTGCTAAACTTTTCAAGTATGTATCTCATACATCCTACTTTGATGTTGTGATCTCAGAAGCAGCCCACTTACCAAGGTCATACAACCAGAGCAGAATCGAAGGGGCAACAGGTGATTTCTAGGACATCTCTATCCAACGTTTCAACACAACATACGCTAGGTCTCTAAAATTAGTGGCATATTTGTTTGTGCATGTGTGTGGTATAATTCCCAGTAGCAGAGGCGGCCACCGCAAATCTCAAGAGGAGGGTTGGGCTGGGGGCTGAGGGGTTTGAGGGAAATAAAATATATTTTTAAAAATGTACGGCCACCTCTCTCCTGTTCTGATGGTGTACCAGCAGTCCCTGGGACACAAGTGCAGGCTCCACATGCAATCCAGGCGCTGCTCTCATGCTAAATGTAGCATGAAAGCAGCGCCTGGATTGGTCTGAGTGGCTTGGTCTGCCGCTCAGACAGCGCACTGGGGTCTGTACTCTTTCTCCAACCATGTCAGTTTGGCTAGCCTAAAGCGGCTGACCTAACTGACATGCACACTTATGTGCACTCACTCCACTCCTCCACTCCCCTCCCACAGCCCAGCCCCGCCCCGCCCCTCCCTGCACATGCTGGCTGAGCCAGCACCTGAAAAGTAATAAGATTAAAATATCAATTTATTTTTCAACTGGTGGCTCTTAGTGGGGCGACACTCCTTGGGCATTGCAGAGGAGCTGCCCCTGCCCAGTAGGCATGGCAAGGGATCTACAGCAACAGTGCGGCCTTTGAGTTCAGACAATAATGACACTGGCTCGTTCTAGAAGGACTCTATTCCTGGACAGGCCCATACCATATGACAAAAGTTCACATCCATGTGGGAGCATCCTGGACATTTGGGGCCAACCCCATGAAACATATGACACCTTCCGAACAACTCACTTCCACCTTAATGAAGTTTACCACCTTACATACATCAAACCTCATTTTCCTTTCAAGTTGTTTCCCATTTTCTTTATGCCTCCATTCATATTTATGAATCACTTGAACATGCATCCCTATCACCCAAGCAGGGCATTCTACAGAAATAGCCTTTCTTTTTCTAAACAGTTCAAAGTCAATTTTACCAGTGAAGCGTGGTTACCAATATATCTCTATCAACCACCAACAAATTGAATTCCATTTAACTACTAACTGGTAATATGTTTTAAGATGTTTTTCAGCAGCAACATGAAACTATTGTTTATCGAATTGTTCATGGATATTTGGGTGAAAACACTATATTGAACATAGGGTGACCAAAAAGGGAATATGTATTAAGTAAAAATAAGTTACAATGCCTGTATTTAGTGTTGTGAGACAGAGCCCTAAGGAAATGCCTTTGTCATGAAATACAGTGGGAGTGTTGGCCAATAAAATACATGCTTAATAAAAAAAATAGTAAAGAAAATTACCCAAGCTGAAGATGTATTTGTACTAATGAGAATAGATTGATTTGAACATGCAAAGCTCTGAAAACTTTAAAACTTTAATTTGGCTCCCTGTTTCTCCGGCACATATCTGGAGCAAGTGCTACTTTGGGTGCCACGCGGCTGCGGCCCTGACCCAGCAGCCAATGGCTCGGCTGCTGCTGCATGGTACCCCTGCTGGAGACCTGTTGGCTGGCTGTACACCACTGCCTGGCTTTGTTGACCCACAGGCCTGGGGGAGTCGGGCCTGTGACCCATCCTACCCAGGATACCTGCGGAAAAGAGTGCCTGCGACGATGCTGAACTGCACCAACGCCGACCTGGAAGCAGGGCTCAAGGCCTGCTCCCTGTGATGTGTGGCCTGGATGGTGAGTCATTGGCTGGATCCTGAAGTGTTGAGGTCCTCGACCCGGTCATCGGGGGTGCTGTTACTACTGTTCTGCCTGCTGTTCATTCCCATCATGCCTCCTGATTTTGTGTTGTGCCTATCTGGAAACACATAGGATGCAATGACTCTCTTCCATATTATATACGCTGATGCCCACACACATATGGCCTCATCATTTTACTGAGACTACTTCATGTCCATGCACCTTCTTTAATCTGATGTGAACTTGTGGCATAGGTACTGCTAACCTTGCTTGCTACAGACTTTCCTGGCTCACCAGGTGGCTCTCCTCTAACTCCCACAGAGATCCCAGATGGGGCACTACTTCACGGTGTTTATCTCCATGACCCTGTGGCTGCTCCCTCATTGTGGGGGGCTGTCATGCTTCCTTGTTCTTAGACTGCTGCCTGGCCTGCGCTACTGCCTATATTGAGTGCCTCTGCTTCAGTGGCAGAATGGGACATGGTGTCCTCAAACAGAACCATTTGACTTTTGAGGCTGTGAGGAACCCAAGGTTCCAACACTCCCCCGGACACTGAAGAACCCCCAACTCTCCCCTGATGGCATCGCTGCTAGGGTGGCTGAACTATGTGTCAGCTGCCAAGCTATTGATACATGGTTTGCCCGTTACCACATTCCTGTGCCGCATGAGTGACCACCTTGACAAACATGCCACATGACCTGATGGTGCAGAATGCAGAATCTCAGAGGTGGAGGAGGGGAAGGTAGATACCTGGAAGCGTCTTGAGAAGGTAGACACCTCCTAAAATTCACAGTTGCAAACAAGGAAGACCTGGAGGCGTGTTTGCACAACAACAACCTCCTCATTGCAAGGATAGCAGAAAGCACCAATATGGGAGCACTGACATATTCGTGGAGAACTTACTGTTGGAATTGTTTGGTAGGCCTGCCTTCACCAAGACCTTTGTCATGGAAAAAGCCCATAGAACACTTGCATGTCATCCTATACCGGGTGCCCTCCACACCCTATCATTGCCCGGCTACTGGATTTTGGAGACAGAGACACAGTGTTGCATCTGGCCCACCAGAAAGGGCCGCTTCCATATCAGGGCATGACACTATCTGAGGCCTCAAAAACAAAATGTTACACCCAGCCCACTCGAAATTAGAAATGAATGGACGGCATCTCATATTTCGATCTCCTGCGGATGTTCTACAGTTCTGCAAACAACAAAAGCTTGACATAAATTCGCCTGGACACTTTCCGCCACATTGCCCCATCTGCTGTCTCCTTAGGACCTCAGCACAACATGCTGCCTTGAACGACCCTGCACTGTAGGCTCTGTCCTGATTGTCTTTGCCCCATATTACTGCATTCTTTCTTTTTGTGCCCAATTTGGTGGGCAATTTGCTTGACTTAGGCAGCCTTATTGTTCATAGATACCTGCGATACAGGTAGGCAATGATCCCCAGAGCTTTGTCACCCCCCTGTAAGTGTATACCCAAATGTTTGTTCTTGATCTGTTTTGGGGTTGTTGGGATTCGCCAGAGACTTACTTTCCATAAGAGCTATCTCTTTGTTTGCCAGGAGTGTGTTGCTGACTCTGAGGGTAGGCACTTGCTGGTATCAGGAATATTGGCTGATAGGGCAGTAATCCTTGTGAATGTCTTTGCATCCAATACCGACTTCCTGGCGTTCTACAACGAACTGTCTGCATTAATGGGTCACACTCAAGCTGACTATATTTTCATGGGAAGTGACTTTAATCTTTTAATCTCATATGCCACCACCTACTGGACACAACTGGTTCCCCCACAGTCATGAAACCTACATCGCTAAAGACACTCACTAACATGGGGGGCGTGGCTTGCCGGCCAAGATGGCGGCACAAGCTCGTTGAGCTCCGGGACGATACCCCAGACATCTGACTCAAATACAGCACCGGGAGACCGAAGAGTCACCGTATACCCGTGCCTACATGTCCGGAACCTGCCGGGAGTTGGACAGCACCGATCGGTCGGTCTGAGGAGGCAGCGCGGGTGTCATTGGAACTGCCGGCCTACGGGAGAAGAGCGGATTGTTCCTGGGCGTCCGCGCACACAAGGCCCGATTGGATCGAGGCCTAACTGAGGTGCCTACGGAGCGGGTCGCAGTGAGCCAGGCTGCAACGCACTGGGAGAGGCGGCGGTGGAGCAGGGCTGGAGCCCTGTGACTTCAGAGACTTAGGGAGGGGAGCATGCCCGGAGCTGAAGCTGCGGTTGGGTCCGGGGGCAAGAGCCATGTGGCGGAGGCCTGGGGGCACGGGAGGAGTTGCCTCACCAGCCTGTGTGTCCCCCGTGTGGTTTGCTTGGCCACACTGGACCCGTCAATCACTATTGGATCCAAGCACTGAGGTGGCTTTGTAGCGGGTATCTCACAATTCCGGCTGCCAAGGTGAGGGGGGCTGCTCACGCTGCTGCACCCTTGGCTTCGCGCTGCACATGCAAGCGGGCCCCCGTGCCTCCCTCCCCTCTGAATTGAATCCCGCCAGCACCCACAACTGCGACCCGCACCAATGCACGCTGTCCCCTTGGATCTCGTGGTGGCAGACATGGGCCGCCTCCGCTCTGGCACAGGTACTAGGCTGCAAACGATGAGAAATGAGGCCCAACACCCTGACAGGCATTCACTAGACGCAGTATTGGTGGCAGTGGAATGGATAGGCGCCTCCTTGGAGCAAGCCTGGGCTTAGATGGAGGGCAAGATCGATAAAGTGACCAGTGATCTCACCATGCTTCATGCAGATCACGGCAAACTAGCAGATAAAACCCGCTCAAGAGAAGATCAGCTGCATGACCTGGATCCCAAGACAACTCAACTGGAGAACTCGCTACATTTGGCACTGGACTGGATAGAGGTACTGGAACACCATGCAGAAGATGCAGAGGGGGTGACCTAGGAGGAATAACATTTGTGTTACAGGCATCCCGGAGGGCGTAGAGGGTCCAGATGCAGTTGCCTATTCCAAAACCTGATTATTCCCTCACGTTACCTTTACATCAGTTTTTGGTTTTGAGTTGTATTTGCTTACTTTTGAACAGAGCCCCCCCTCCTTGTGAGAGTCCCATTGTTCACTGCGCAATGTCCTGCGTCCCTGAAAGTGGGGCCGAGGGGCACCTCCGAGCTACTGATCCACCATGAACCCCACCACTATTCTCACATGGAATGTGCGAGGCATACACACGCCAGCACGCAGATATTCCATATTTTCATATCTTAACAGACACTCAGTTCACATAGCACTCTTGCAGGAGACTCATCTTGTGCAGCCTGAAATTGTCAGATTGCAGCGGCATTGGAGAGGGCAGCTTTTTGCGACTTTAATAACATACTAGACCCACCACTGCCCACTGCGCCTGCCGTGGTGACTGCAAGCGCATTTCGGAGCTGGCTGTAGAACTGGCAATTGTTAGACATATGGCGTCAACGAAACACTAACACTAGGGTTTATTCTTTCTTTTCTGCTCCGGACCAACCGCATGTTCGCCTTGACAGAATATTATGCACAACCAACCTGCACCCCGCAGTACTAATGACTGACTATTGAGGTCGCACTCATTCAGATCATAATCCACAGCTCATGCAATTGGGCTGGGATGTGTCTCCTCCGATCGTTCCCACCTGGTGACTTTGTCCAGAGCTGTTGGAGGATGCAGCATTCAAAACATCGCTAGATGGAGCGATTCCCGAATATTTTGAATATTACAATGACACGGCATCCTCTGGTCTTATCGAATGGAAGCACTTAAAGTCTTCAACAGAGGACATTGTATGGTCACATAATGGAACCTGCGCAAATCCATTGAGCGCGACCTGACTCGAGTGGAGAGGTCTCTGAGGCAACACGAGCAAAATGCTACCCAACACTCCTCAGATACCTACCGGCTCTCGTCCGCCCGAGCAGAACATATATCCCTATTAGAAAGACCAAACTGTCTAAACTATGCAGCCCATTTGGCCCGCACTCATGCCACTGTGGACCGATCGGGAAATTACTGGCTTGGCTAATCCGTCAAGAACAAGACCGCAGTCCTATTATGGAGCTCAGCTCAGCAACAGGGAGTATGCTCCACACACCCCAGGAAATACACTCCGAGCTCACGTGATACTACGAAGCACTCTATCTCTCCTCTGTGACTACAGACTTGACAGGCTACAATGAGTTTTTCCCTCTGACCAAATTTGCCTTGGCGAACAGACGTTTAGGGCCATATTTATACTTTTTGACGCACAACTGCGCCAACGCAGTTGTGCGTCAAAAATGTTAACGCCGGCTAACGCCATTCCAAAGCGCCATGCGGGCGCATTATTTATGGAATGACGTTAGCCGGTGGAGCTGACTGGTGTGCGTCAAAAAAAATGACCCACACCAGGCAGTGCCGGCGTAGGGGAAAATGGAGCTTGGGTGTCAAAAAATGGGGCAAGTCGGTCTGAGGCAAAAAATCTGCCTCAACCCGAGTTGCGCTATTTTTTTTGACTCCCACCCTCCATTGACATGACTCCTGTCTTAGCAAAGACAGGAGTCATGCCCCCTTGCCCAATGGCCATGCCCAGGGGACTTATGTCCCCTGGGCATGGTCATTGGGCATAGTGGCATGTAGGGGGGCACAAATCAGGCCCCCCTATGCCACAAAATGTTTTTTAAAAAATTACTTACCTGAACTTACCGTAAGTTCCCTGGGATGGGTCCCACCATCCTTGGGTGTCCTCCTGGGGTGGGCAAGGGTGGCAGGGGGTGTCCCTGGGGGCATGGGAGGGCACCTCTGGGCTCCTTCCGAGCCCACAGGTCCCTTAACGCCTGCCCTGACCAGGCGCTAAAAAATGACGCAAAAGCGGCTGGACGTCATTTTTTTTGATCCGCCCACTCCAGTGCGCCATTTTTGCACGGGAGTTTAAATAAGGCGCACATGCCTTGGAGTCATTTTTTAGACGGCAACGCCTACCTTGCATATCATTAACGCAAGGTAGGTGTCCACGCTAAAAAATGACGCAAACTCCAAGATCTTTGGCGCTAGACGGGTCTAACGCCAAAGTATAAATATGGAGTTAGCTTTGCGTCGGATTTGCGTAAAAAAAAATTGACCCACTTCCGGTGCAAACAGAGTATAAATATGCCCCTTAGAGAGGAGAATTGGAGTCACACCTGATACTATTTGAGGTGCAGGATAGCATACCCGCTTTGGCCGCAGGCAAGACCCCAGGTCCTGATGGTCTTCCATCTGACTTTTATCAATCTTTTTCCACAGTACGAGCACTCCGCTTTCTCCTTCTCTTCGAGAAGGCCTCACAAGCAGCGTCCCTGTCTGCATAGCAATGAGAAGCACTGTTGGTGTTGCTCCCTAAATCTGGCAGGGACCCATTGGACTTAGGCTCCTATAGACCGCTGGCGATGACTACAAAATCATGGGCAAGGCCTTGGTGTTGCAGCTGACGCCACTGGTCCCCCAGCTGGTGCACCCAGACCAGAACGTCTTTGTGCCAGCTCGTGACACCTTTCACAACATTAGACACCTATTTAGAGTCCTGAGATATTCGACACAGAATTGGCCTTGTTCAGGCTGTCTGGTGCTCGATCTAGAGAAAGACTTTGACACTTTGGAATGGCTCTACCTGTTTGAGTCCCTGCAGCGATTTGGTTTCGTCCCTCACTTCCTGCGCATGGTGAGACTGTTGTATACCCACCCCCAATTTAGGGTCAAGGTCGGCACGATCATCTCTGAGCCAGTTGAAGTGGCAAGGGGCACTCGGCCGGGCTGCCCCTTTCTCCAAGGCTGTTCTCTCTGGCAATGAAGCCCTTGGCTGCAGAACTTCGCAGGAGGGGAGAGACATGGACCATACTGTTAGGCGACGGCCCACACATTATGGGGGTCATTCTGACTCCGCCGCCTTCCAAAGTAACCCTGTCGAAAGACCGCTCCGCGGTCAAAAGACCACGGGGGTCATTTCGACTTTCCCGCTGGGCCGGCGGGCGACCACCAAAAGGGCGCCCGCCGGCCCAGCAGGAAAGACCCTGCAACAATGAAGCCGGCTCCGAATGGAGCTGGCGGAGTTGCAGGGGTGCGACGGGTGCAGTTGCACCCATCGCGATTTTCACTGTCTGCAAAGCAGACAGTGAAAATCTTTATGGGGCCCTGTTAGGGGGCCCCTGCACTGTGGGGCCCCTGCACTGCCCATGCCAGTGGCATGGGCAGTGCAGGGGTCCCCAGGGGCCCCACGACACCCGTTCCCGCCATCCTGTTTCTGGCGGTGAAAACCGCCAGAAACAGGCTGGCGGGAAGGGGGTCGGAATCCCCATGGCGGCGCTGCTTGGAGGATTCTCCGGGCCAGGGGAAATCCGGTGGGAAACCGCCGGATCCCCTTTTCTGACCGCGGCTTTACCGCCGCGGTCAGAATGGCCCTGGAAGCACCGCCAGCCTGTTGGCGGTGCTTCCGTGTCCCTCCACCCTGGCGGTCCATGACCGCCAGGGTTGGAATGAGGGCCTATATCTTTATATGCACACGATCTTCTCATGTACTTCAGAGACATTAACAATGTCCCTATTGAAATTGCAGACATTCTACAGTGATTTGCAACATTATCTGGATTACGTGTTACCTGGGCGAAATCATGCCTCTTCCCCTTCGACCCTGACCTACCGGTCCCGAACCTTCAATTCTCCCGAGTTCGGGTTCTGTGGCAACCCAGGACTTTCCGATATCTGGATATACACATATTCCATAAAGAGGAGGCCCTGCATGACGGAAACCTCAGACGGACAGTATTGTCTATCCGTTCTTAGATGCACTTTTGGCAAATGCTGCCACTCTCAGTAGCAGGAAGGATCGCCCTCCTGAAGATGGTACTACTCCCTCTTCTGCTATACTTCTCCAATTTACTATACTACGTCCCAACCAGTGTTTTTTAGAGAATTGGAACCCAGCATAAGGGAGTTTATCTGGAACAAAGGCTGATGCAGAGTGGCGTTGAAGAAGCTCTACTCTCCTTTGACCCAGGGTGGAACAGTATTACCTGGCCTCACAGCTTCACTGGGTGGCACAAAGGCTATCTGGTCTTCAACTATCTGACACGGCAACCAGTTCACCACCCTGGAAACTTCCACAAATCCTGAACCTCTTTCACCCTCTCACGGGCGCGAAAACAGAGGTAGAGCTTTTATTAAATGAAGCAAATCATAGCACTGGGAACCCTTAGGGTAGGCATGCACTTTACAAATCGCATAACAACATAACATAACATCGCTGCTACCGCAGATGTCTGCGACTTACAAGCACAACTATTCCCTATGCCCCGGCACTAGAGTTGCTGGGCACACAGCGCGGTTCACGACTCATATCCACTGCTGAGCTGGAGCCTTGGCACACTGCTGATTTACACACGCTCGGCGCCTCTATAGGGAAAGACACCTCACAACATTTAACATACTGACAGAAGAAACGGATCTACGGGCGGGACAGTTTCTGCTATACAATTCATTGGTGGCGACTGTGTCAGGAGGGGGGATATGGCATCCAAACCCCCATCACATTTACTAGTTCAACACCTACAAGTCATAGGACAGGCCAGGCACCTGATACAGTAGTTCACTGACGCACTTAAAACACACACAGTACACGTCCACACCGTGCTGAGCACCAGCTGGGAGGATGGCTTGACCAAACCCTTTATTTATAATGCATGGGAAGCAGCATTATCTAGCCATACTAATATCCGCCGCAACTCCAGATTCCGCCTTCTCCAGTTTATATTATTCACAGAGCTTACCTCACGCCACCCTGCATCAACAAATTCTTCTGCTGTGTGGATGCTGCTTGCCGCCGCTGTAAATTGATAGGAGTGGACATCCTGCACATGCTGTGGTCTTGTCCCTCTTTGCACATTTACTGGCGTGGAGTGATGTTGTGCTTATCAAAATGCGTGTCACGCCCACTGTTATCTTCGTGGGAATCCTGTCTTCTGAGTCTCTTCCTGAGAGACAAGAAACATAAACCCTCCACAAGATTTTTAGACCTTGGATTTCTAACGGGCAAGCGTTTAGTCACTAGAAGGTGTAAAGCCACCGAGCCTCCACCTACGATAGCGTGGAAGAATTCTTTCCTGATGTGGGCGGAAGCTGAGAGAGTGGCGTTGAGGCGTGAGGACGCTATGGGCATGCGTAAATATCCCCTATCTGCTAGCTGGGACGCGCTGCTGAACCTACTGCGCGAACCAGAACATGATACTGGAGATGCAGTTGCTCACATCACAGACAGCACTGGAATAGGCAACTCCTGCACTGGGGCTGATACAAGAGCCCCTGGTGATGTGTCTGCATATAGGGGTCACTAATGGTCGGGTCAAGCTACTAACAGACGATATCAGCAACGAACCTTGGGTATAGGTGGAGTGACAATTAAGCAAAAGCGGTGAGGGACCTCCCTAAACTGTGGGTCGGGGGATGATAAAACCGGACTCCAAGTTTGTTAAACTGTTTTACGAGTTACACTGTTCTGACTACTGTCAATGCTGTATCCACACATTTATAAGTAACTATTTGCATGCACATTCTACTGAGTGGCTACCCCGTGAGGGCATGTGATTTATGGGAAGATATCTGCCAGCCGGGAAATGCTGAACTCCAGTCTAATGGTGACTTATCTGTATTTTCTATATATATCAACCCTAATAATGCTTTGTTGATACCCGTTGATACAGTCCATGTAAGTTACGCACAGTTCTCTGCTACGCTTTCTGCAAATGTGTTCAAATGTGCAAATTTTGTATCCCAAATATGTGTCTATACAGTGAGTGCAAAATAAACAAGTGATGGAAACCGTTATAACACCGGACAATGTTAAATGAAAAAAATAATAATAATAAAAAGATTCAAGCAAAAAAATAGACACTCACTGACATCCTAGATACCTTTCAGCTCACTGATGCCTGGCTCTCTCACAACCCCCATGTTAAAGACTACATTTTCTACTATGCCTCACACAATGTTTGGACCTGCATAGACCCTTGGTATGTTTCTTGTGGAGTCCTTCTGTGGCTCACTGATATCACACATCAACCAGCACCCTCTCTGACTATGCACTAGTGAAAGTGACATTTCTCGGTCCATGCTCCGGCTACTCCATTAAGTGATGGCTCTTCCCCAAAACTGTGCTCAATGATGAGTTTTTCCGGTCAGAAATCTGTGATGCCACAAATGAATACTTTACCACTAACACTGATTCCATTGAAACACACTCTGCTTTATAGGGCAAATATGACTTAGTTAATGCGCTACATAATTGAGAACCTAATTTGGTGCGGACCCTCCTATATTAAGGACAGGGCTCCTTGGTAAAAATGCAATGAGAGGACGTTTTCATTAAATTCCGACCTGGTCCGTAGCCGGTGACCTACCCGGCGGACGCATTTCCGCATAGTGCACTAAGTAATTCATATTTGTCCTATAATTTCCTAATGTTACTAGGGTATGTAGTGTAGCTTAGGAGATGTCCATTTTTGGTCCTGATGAAATGCCACTTGATCCGTAGGGATATCTCAGGCGTGGAACATGTTAAGCTCCAGTGGCTGGAGGAAGATTTTTTTGTTCACCCCTTATGTGTTGGTAGAGTGGTGGAACATTATTTCTATTCCACTCCCTTGAGTTTTTAACCTTGACCGAGATCCTTTATGCTGAATAAACACACTGTTCTGGGGTTGTTGAGCCAATTTTAACTTCTTTTTCTCCTGCTCCTCTCTGATTGTAGGTTTAAATGTATTCCTACTCCTAACTACGGCATGCACTTCAAATAAAGATCTCCGGCAAAGAGCTCGCTTGTGGGGCCCATCAGACATTGCAGCGCCACTCTGACGAGGAGCAAGCCTTATGATGAAGCATGACATCCAGTGCATGTGTGAGGGATTTAGCTTCTACTTTTAGAAGTGCCTTGTGGATCCTTGATCTCTTTTTGTGGAACAGTGTACCTCTTTGATTAGCGGGGTTGAGCCAGGGTTATGCCCTTTTTGACCAATTGCATCCAGCCTAAACAACCCCAGTTGCAGCACTAAGGCAAGTAAATGCTTTAAAAGGGATTATCGGGCAGTGATCGCTACCATAATTTATCACAGAGTCTCAATGCTCTTCAAACGGAGTGCTCCTGTTGTTCTCTCCGGCCACAAGACATTTACGTGCTGAATTGACACACTGTCTTAGCCTCCTTAGAAATCATAGACTCATTATTATTGGTAAAGTTCTGAGAAGGTGACATGGGAAAGTGAAGTGAGACTGAAACTTGAATACCGTATTTGAGATCACGCGTCCGGATAACACTCTTTGGAACTGGTTACCTCAGACATTAACTCTTTGCACACAACATGGGCAAATCTGACAGCCACCAAGCTAAGTTGAACTTTGATTCCCACCAGCAAGCACCTGACAATGAACCTGATCAGTCTACTACTGGGGGCCCCTCCTCTGAAGAGCCCACTGATACAGCTGACATGAAAGCACTCTGTGCAGCCATGCAGCAAAGCTTGACATCTCTTGAACCCAAAATGGATACTGTGGCAGTAGAATTGACTCTGTCATGCACAAGCGTGAGAAACATGACAGACAGCCGTACGAAGAGGAACAACACGTCTCCACAGTTGAAGACACTGTGTCGTCTTGTTGCAACAAATTGCTCAACATGGAAAAGATCCTGAAAGTCTTTGTGACAAAGAATGAAGAGCTTCAGGAGAGATCTCTGCTAAACAATCTGATCATTTTAGGAGTGCCAGAAACAACAAATACATGCAAATTGGAAGATACTTTGAGAGACTACTTTCCATGTTTTTCTGTGCAGATTCCTTTTCCAACTGCTCATAGTGGAGCATATGCACTGTGCCTTGCTGACCCGAACTTCATCTGGTACTCCTGGTCAACCAATTATTGCCTGACTTCTTAAATATAGAGATCACCACACCGCACTCTGCCTCACAAGAAGCTAAATTAATTTGCAATTTGGCAGGAATGAGGGGACTCTATCGAGATTTCACTTTGGCAGTGCAGGAAGCAAGAAGAAAATGTATACCAATTAAACAGAAACTACGGCAGGTTTTCATTCCATGTGTGATGTATCCAGCTAGATTTCATATTTCCTTTCAGGGAAAAGAACACTTTTTTACTAATCCCCAACTTGTTGCAGATTTTTGGCATTCCATTCACTCCACTCCAACAAAGACATCTGCAGCTTCCTATAGGGCTGCCTCACCAACGTCGGAGATGGGCTTTCTCTTCTGCTAAATGTTATGTTCTTGGTCCAGAAGTCAGTCTTCTCTGATGCCCATAACGTTAAATACCCATGTCCTTTTTTTCTCCATTGCACAGAAGGATTTCCTCTGCTCTCCTAAACTTTTGCATCCTACATTGGATAAGAGAAAGATGGCAATACCTGGACATCCTCTTTTTATTCGTGGATGGCACCTGCTGACTCTATGCATTGCCTCTACTGGTTAACCCCTGATTAAGATTGGTAACCTTGAGTTTTTATCTCCTTTGACAAAAATGTATTTAGAGTGACTATTGCTGTATGGTAGTTGTTATTATTTTTTCATCTTTTTCACCTTATTCCTTGGCTGTGCTCTGTAGATAGTTTGGCCAGTGATAGACCATGATTACGTTGAATTTTGAAGTTTGTAGAGGGGCTAAATATTCGAGGGATGCATCCCTTATGGGTTTGGGTCCTCAGTGTGGGTGGGGGAGGGTGTTAGTATTGATACTGTTTTATGTTGTGTCACATGCTATATGGGTCTGATACCGCAGGGTTGTCATCTTGCACTTACCAGATCTCCCACTAATTCCCATTGTCTAGACCTCCCACATCTGCCCTGATATGTTCAGGATGCCTATCAAAAATGATATCTCCTCTCACATAGTATATAATTGCATCACTTGTAATATCAGAGGGCTTAGAAATCTGCAGAATTGTAGACATATTCTATCCTAGATATAGGTTCATCCCTAGTTTTGTGGGCATGGGGTGACTTTAATATAACCCTAAATGCAACATTCAACTGTTCTCATACCCCATTCACTCATCGTAAAGTAGTGCTTGTCATCTCAGGAACATCATGGAGGAGCACAATTTACTTGATGCTTGGAGGACTCTGCATCCTTTGAAAAAGGAAGGTACTTTTTATTTAAGAGTGCATAACAGCTGGTCATGCTTAGAATTTTGACTTCTTTCCAAAGTTGTGGAGTCTTGGGTACATGAGGTCTCCCACCTTGCACTAACATATTCAGATCATGCCCCTGTCTTACTTACACGACACCTCCCCACTCAGGCTCCTTCTGTCCCCACACTTGCTTCCGGGTGCTCTAAATAAGCAAACGTGCCCAGCACCTTGATTCAAAATGTTTCAGATTGTAGTGGAAATAGTAAATGTCACCCCTTTAGTGTCGAATACCTTCCCAAAATTCGTTTAGATTGGAGTGGGAATAGTAAATGTCACCTCTTTAGGGTACAACACCTTCTCCAAATTGGTTTAGATTTGAGTGGGAATAGTAAATGTCCCTTTAGTGTCTAATCATTGTTGTAACAATTTATGCTAAAGTGTGATGATTTAATTTTATAATTTTTAGTTATTGCATATTTTACATTTTTAATGGTGTTCACTTCAAGTAAAAAACAATTACCTTAAGTTAAGTAAATAATATGTTTTTAGTTTTTTTTATTAATAAAAGAATGTAAATTATATTTATATACATTTGTACTTTTATTTTCCATTGTTTAACAATTGTTTAACATTTCTTAACTTTATATATATACAAATATATATATATATATATATATATATATATATATGTATACATACATATTTCCAACATTATTTTAACATAATTTTGTTATATATTACACATTTGTATATATTGTATACTATTATTTATCTTATACTTTACATTTTTTCATATTTTTATAACATTGAAATTTTTTACATGTTTGATAAGTTTTTACATTTTTGTAAACATCCATTCAACAGTTTTATTCATTTCTATGGAGAGATAGTCATTGTTTTAATTTCATTTAGCAAACATTTTTTTTACCACTAACTTCTATTTTGTAATCTATTTGTGTTATTTTTAGTCTATTTTCCCAGAAGGAGGTCATGTTTGCTGCTGTTTGTCAAATCAGGTAAGTCTGTTTTTAAGGAGTTTTTAAGGGTTTTTGGTGAGGAGATTTAGGCGTGAGCTCTAAAAGTTAGTAATAGTGCTTTTTTTGGATTTTTTGCATACTTAAATATATTCTTGTGAATGTTTTTTACTAGTTTTTAGTTTTGCATTTTTATATACTATGGGCTTCATTATGAGTTTGGTGGTCTGTCAACCACCATGTCATCGGCGGTGGTCTAACCACCGTCGGGTTGGCAATCGGATTGTCAAATTACAAGTCAAGCTGGCCTATGGAGCAAAGACCGCCACTGTGTCGCCGCACAGCCAGGCAGCACAGACCTCCATTGTCACGAGGCAGCACAAACAGGCCGACGGAGCCTGTGTTTCCACCGGACACATTATGAGGATGCCCACCACCAATGTTACTGTGGCGGTGCAACCACAACATTCAGGCAGACAGAAAAGGACAGCATAAAGGGAAACACTCACCTGCAGGCAGCCTTACACATCTGGTGCTGCCAAACACAAGTCCTGCCACTGCTTCTGCTCATGGAAGGTGCACAAAATCCACACTGCCATGGACGCAACTGACCTAAGTAGACGCACCTAGCTGTGTCATTAACTGTACAACAGATTGTTACTGTCGAGACAGGCCACTCACCTGAAAAGCAGGATGTCTGCAGGGGCGATGGTATGCCCCCGACCTCCTGAACACCTCTCAGCACTTCCTAATGGACACAGAAACCCCAGCAGGTGTCCGAAAAGGAAAGGGGTAGTGGAAGAGAAAAAGACAAAACACTGCAATGTCTTGCCGGTCCAGCCAGGCACCCTGTATCTTCAGGGGCAGGTTGTTGTCGACAGAGTGATAGTAGAGTTAGTGCACTCAACTTCATTGAAACTGAATTTCTCTTTCTGATATGGGCACGGGGCGGTAGAAGAACACCGGGATGCTCCAGCACTTTTCTTGGATAATAATAACTGTTGGCACAATTACTAACACTGCATTACCAAATAATAATAACTGTTGGCACAATTACTAACACTGCATTACCAAAAACCCAAACTGAGTACCATAACAATAAGTACTGCAACACTAGGGCTGGCTTCACAGAAAATTATTGTTGCACTCTACAATTAGAACTGTGGTTGCACTTATCATGGACAAGAAAGACAAACAAGGCCATTAATTATATCACATATAACTTTCCTGCATGCATAGGGTTAAACTAAAAGGAACAAAAACAATCCAAGAAATACAAATGTCCACTTTGGGTTTAAACAGTTAGGGTGGCACAGTTTGGTTTGGTTTCACTGTGTGTGTGAAAAACCCTTCAAAAGCAAATTCCTAAACCTGAAACACAGGCATTAATGACACAATTTAAATCCAAGAGTTATGCTATTAGAGAATGAAAAGTCACATAAATGCTCTTTTAAAATTGCACTGTCACTTTTTGCAGTACTTGAGCTCAAGCAGATTTCCTGAAGCACATTTAGGCAAGTAACTACAATAATAATGTAGAATGTTCAGAAAGGCATTTGTCTCTTCAAGATAAGCACTCTGCCAAAATACGAGGTCTGAAATACACCAGCTCTTCTAGGAAAGCACGGTGCTCAAAGAACAAACTCCCCGGAGAATACTAGTCGATTTGCTGCAGTCTTTTCCGGAGTGCTGGAGGAATGCCTGGTGTCAGCTGGTATAGGAACGAAGAAAAGAATTGCCTCCAAAGTCCTGAATACGAGGATTACAGCAGTGGCTGGACTGCCCAATCAGATGCTGAGATCAGGAAGCACAACAAAGCCAAGCAGGGAGGTATGCTTCACTCTGCTGTTTATAGCCAATCAGGAAAGCAGTTGAGTTTCCACATGTGAATGAGTCACCACACCCATTTAGAAGCACATGTCTACACCACACCCAATTAGAAGCACATGTCTACACCTGCTCACATTAGCAAACAAGCATTGGTAAAACAAGCATTGATAAAACCAATTGTGTAACACAGCACATTATGTTTGCTTAGAAACATGAAGGTTTAACCAAGAACAGAGATATGTTTTAACCCTAATCCCTGGGGATGCTGACAGATAACGCAGGAGAGGGATTCCTGACAGTTACTCCATCATCCACATGATAAGGGTGTCACGCTACGGGCACCAAGAACACATCTCTTTGTGTGCACATTCTGAATCATACACAATGAAGGACACATGCACAATCACAATACGCCCCTTTGGGTAGGTCACTCCCAGTGCACCACAACTCTAACCAATCACACGTCTACCCATCTCAGGCACAGGGACAGTGAAGGATACACAACATTCTGTCACACAACACCAACAACACACCATCACATACACAAATACAAATCACACACTCCCATTCCTCGCATGCCATGGACTGTCGTCACATTCAATACACTGATGTATGGATGTGGCATGGAACACAAACACAACTCCCAGGTAGCAGCCCTGCAATTGACACATACATCACACACATTGCAACACAAGGGAAGGACAAAGGGGTGCGCAATATTCAGAGAGACAAATATCCAAAGCTCACGAGGCAAACAAAACCTGCACAATAGGGATGGGACAAGCAGGAGCACTCAGGGAAGGAGGCTGCATTGGGACACATCTCACCTTGTAACTGGTCATAAATCAGCTATTGCACAGGAACTGGCCCCTCTGGTATAACTGGGACAAACAATACTAGAACCATATGACATGCCTATAGGCACAATGTGGTGTGCAAGTCAACAAAGCACATACAACTCCGACTGCATGAGACATACCTCTACAGGAACTAGCTGCAAGTTACACACAACTTAATGGGCACATACACAGTGTAATGCAAATAAAGGTAGCACAATTGAGCACACTCCATGTCTGCAAAAACAAAACTCAAGCTGGCCCACATTAGATGAATCCATAATCCATATCAAGGGAGCAATTCTAACACTATAAATGCTCACATTGGACAACTCAAGATGAAACACTTGTGGTGGATGTATGGGGGTCTGTTGGGGTGGTGTCTGCGGGTACGATGGGTGTGGTAAGTGTGTCACTGATTGTGGGTGTGGTGCATTTGTGTATGCTTAATGTTGTGTGTGTAATGTTGGGGTGGTGGTGGTGTCTGGGGAAGTGGTAAATGTTGATGTGTCTGTGGGTGGATGTTTGCTTGTGTGCTGGTGTGTTTTGTGGTGCTTGTGTTTGTGTGTTGTTTGGGATGCGTGTGGACCTGTATGTGTGCTTTGGTAAGGTAGGGGAAGGGGAATTTGAATTGGGAAGAGGTAGGTGGAGGGGGCACGGAAGGTGAGGTGGACTGGCTGACCTCAGTGAGGAGACCAGAGCTTGAAAAGATCTCTGTAGGCCAGCTATTGCACCATGAATGCCTTCCAGGAATGCATTTGTTTGTTTTTGTTGAGTTGTCAATCCCTGGATGGCATTCTCAATGGCTGGCTAATCCACAGAGATACTTCTCAGGAGGTCATTAGCTTCCTGACTGAGTGCAGCAGGAGTAACTGGGGCTGGGGCTGAGGTGCCTGCGGCAAAGAAGATGCCTACCCTCTTGGGTGAGCGGGCATGGCCAACTGGGTGGGAAGCAACAGGGAGGGCGGTGATAGAACAGAGTGTGCTGGAAAAAGATGGTACAAGGGAATGCACCAATGGGTCGGCCACCACTTGAGAGTTTCCACTAGAGGAAAAATCCAATGATGAGGAGGATGTCCCAGTCTCCCTCGTGGCACTCCCCTCATCCTTCAGACCACTGGGTCCCTCTGTGTCGGTGGTGTCTTGACCTGAGGTCCCATGGCCAGATACTTACCCACTCAGCTGTGCCCTGTCTCCTTTGCTTGCTTATGCTGATACTGCAAATACAAAGAAACATAGGACCATTACATGTCCATAATCACACTTGAACACCAGCTCAGATTAGCACGTATTACTATGATATCAAGTAGGCCCCAGCAACAAACTCCTCCTAAGTGGCCCATACATGTGCCATACCATATGCTTGCATGCCATATGAAGTTGACAGTTGCCCTCAGGAAATTCAGGATCTCAGACATCTACAATTGTATGGCTAAAATTGTGCAATCACAATAACCATTCAACAAGTAGGAGATCCTAATCACCCTCAAAGATATGCCCCAATGAGCAGATCTAAGTTACCTGTTGACATACAATAGTAGGCCAATGCCAAATTAATTTCCACTGATCCAACACAAGGTCTACATCTATTTGTCACATACATGATGACCCAACAATAAGAAATGATGCTCCCAAATCCTACCATGTTGATGACAAAAGTGCAATATCCTGGAGAAGGTGACATGGACATATTCATGTCATACTGGAAGCAGTTCCACAAGGCACATCTCACCAAGTGATATTTGTCCCAATAGAGTCATGAAGGATTTATTATGAAAGAGTAGGTGAGACCACCCAAATTTAGATGTTCAGATTGTTCTCTGGCGAAGCGTTCAAAATAAATTTGAACAGTTCATAAGTTCAACAATATTCAAAGCATGGACTTAGTCATTTTGTTCATCCAAAATTCCTTTCATGCAAAAGTTGAGAGAGACTTCTGACACATGTTTCATGCCTTACATGGTTGAAAACCTGATGCTTTTTCAATGCCGTAAGGTGAAGAGAACAAGAACAATCTGAACATCTAAATTTGTGTGGTCTCACCTACTCTTTCATAGTAAAAGTAACACTTTGAGGAACAAGTGGTCCAAACCTCACTTGGTGACCCACCCCTTAATTCAAATATGGGCAATGTATGACGATAGGGGAGTGTTGGACCTTTAGTGCATTTTTTTAAAGAATCATTTAGGTAGTATTAAGGTTGCTCATATAGGCAACACATGAGGCATGGAAATGTACACTGTAGACATCCTGGGAGAGATGGCCCTAAAATCCAGAACACAATGAATTAGCAAGCCCCAGGGTAACCACCACTAATGCCTGGCACGCCTTACAATGGCATACTCTGAGTGCCTCAGTAGACGCTATTAGTCCCTTTTATGTTACAAAGGTCCAAAAATTTGCAAGTACTTGTTGAAGGTCCTCAACATGTTGCCCAGTTGGAAGCTACATCATTGTCTCCAGTACGTTCATGCAGACCCAGATGTCTGTCAGTAGATGAATGCTTGTACTCAAACATAAGTGATTCTAAATTACATCACTGCATGATGCTGGCCAACAGTCAGGTCACACACCTTACCCATTACAAATCTGCAGTACATTTTTCCACATGATGTCACATCAAGGGCATAGATATTCACATTGTGGCTCTAATCTCTAGGCCTACATGTCATGTACATCATTGCTCCTGCAATTGTACATGCCAAAGGACATGCAATGATTCATGAGGGTATGTGTCAGCCAATATACAATGGTGACACACTCCTGTATGTGATACAACATGAAATGTAGCCCCCTTGTAAATGTCTCATTCCACACACAGTTTTCCATGTAAATATGTGTGAGGGGATACATACATCATCCCATCAACATAAGTAGACCACTCAGGAAACAGCAGCTTACTAATGTTTTTCAAAAGGGAAAGGGACACATGCTGACATGTAGGCTCAAAGAATGTTGGAAACAATGATGTCAATCTTATAAATCATGTCAATGGACATTCCACACTCACCAAGGGAAAGTCTTGGCCCAGAGCTGCATCCAAAGAACAATGTAAGCTCTGTCACATGTATGTTGGACATCTTCACATTACTGACTGCAGCGAGGTACCAGCACCCATCATACACTGAAGACAAGTTGCCTCTGGGTGGCAGATGCCTATATACACATTTACCCAGGCACAAGGCCGAGGACAGTGATCCATCACCTGCCTACCTTTGGCCTGTAACATTTAGGAGTAGTGGTCTGTTGCTAAGAAATTACACACAATACAACAAACTGTAGTTTTTGATCAAGGTAAACAACCATATGTTGTTCCTGAAGAGCAAGTGGTCTGTGGATTCTACCCAGTTGTGTCCTAGGTCTCTGGGCCAATATGCACAGCACATTAGTATGAATCACTTGAAATGTCTACACAATCACTTTTCTGTGACACATGGCTGATCCCTAAATGTCAGGGGGAGCTGTGAGAGAGTAACTCATTCACTTGGCAATGTGACAGGCAGTAATATACCCCGTACTCACCCCATTGTGGCTGCTGTGCCGCCCTCAAACGCCCGTCAAGCTTCAGATAGGTCACTGCCAGAATGCCGGCCATGAGGGGCGTCATGGTCCGACGGGCATCCCGTCCACGTTGAGAGGTCATCCCAAGCTGGACCTCAGCAATCTTCTGGGCCCAGGGGCTCAGGTCCTCCACCTTTTCCAGCAGTGGGCACTCTGCCAGCAGTGGATCCCAGGGTCTGCACCTTCCAGACAATGGCTCTCCAAAATCTCTTCTTTGGACGGGTGTTGAACTTCATGGGTACAAAAGACAAATCAAGAGATCATGATCACAAGTTTAATCACAAATGGTTGAGTCACATGCATGTCAGTAACATCAAGCTAGGACTTTTCTATTTGTCAATACTCCCCAAGTGTGACACATGCAAGCCAATAAGTACAGGGGCATGACTACAGACATATTTTTCCATCTGCACAGTAACCCAAAACCCTGCTAAGGCACTACAATGACTAATCAAGCTTATTGACATCATGTAACCCATGCTCTAGCAACCTGACTGTGATGTGAGTCACAATGAAACACTATATACCTATGTAGGTTCTGAAGGGTAAACTCCTTAGGCATGAATAGACCAACACATTCACACTCTGTGAGAATGA
The DNA here is from genome assembly GCF_031143425.1 of Pleurodeles waltl. Lineage (NCBI taxonomy): Eukaryota > Metazoa > Chordata > Amphibia > Caudata > Salamandridae > Pleurodeles > Pleurodeles waltl. Next base: position 516,651,081 of record NC_090448.1, read on the forward strand.
CTCTGTGGATACAGTCCCTACAGGCAACTGCCAGAGTACAAACTCAAACATTACACATGAGTAACAATGAAGGGACTGGCATGGTGGGTACAAAAAGTGCCTTCCCTGTCCATGTGTGGACATATGCATAACAAATGCAGACTCATGCCATTTCAATGGATGGCGTTCTGTGCTATGTACCTATACCACACAACAGTCCTTTGGACATATGTGTCCATCCTACAGAGATGGTATCCAACAAACAAATGCATGCACTGTACAGTTTCTGCTACATGACCAAGTTACTGAGTCACATATCATGGCCTCCCAGGAATCAAAACAATAAGCCTGTACAGGACAAATATGGCCTGTGTGAAGGTGACAACAGGGCTGTGGGAGTAAGGTACTTGTCATGAGTCAAAGACACACATTGACAATGATGCTAAGTGCACATATGGTGTAGATTAATGATTTACCTCTGTACCCATTCCTAATCTAATTAAAGGAATGAGGCATTCTGCGCAGGAATTGCCACCAGAACCCCATATTGGCCACATTACAGGATCTTCTGGGGGACAGGAAGTGGACACAGTGCCACAGTTGCATAGCCACAGTGACTCTACCCCAGCATAGACTAGGGCCCACACTAGGAGATATATGTGACAGGCCCTGCTCTCTGCACGCTGAGCTGACAGAACCATCATGACACTCCATTCCCACCATGTTCATCATGTAGCGAACAGCTATTTGGCATGTGGTGTGTGCGGCAACCTGAAGGGCAGAGTGACTCATGATATGCTTTCCAAACAACAGTTTAGCAAAGGCATAAATGTTATGAAATCTATGTGGCACAACACACATTACTCACATTACTATCAATTGACTCATACAACATACATACTCAGCTCATGCTGTCATGCACATATATTTGTCTGGCATTTACAACAATCATGAGGGAAGGGATGTCAGTGGATGTCAGTAGTGTCTCTTCACCTAGTTATGTGCAGCCAACACAAGGAGGATCTTGGACCCTGAAAACCTCACACAACACAATGTGACTGAACTTTACACATGGTACTGGCCACCAATACCTGCACATTGTACATCCCATTGATGCCACACAGACTGCAACAACAGGCACATGAGCAGTCAATCTGGCAACCTGGCACACATGGCCACACTGTAGCCTGCGAAGAGGGAAAGGATGGTGAAGTACAGAGAAAATCCTGCACATGAGGTTCTTACTGCTCCTTTGGTGCACCATAGAGCTGTTCATACAGGGGTAGGACATAATCCTCTAGCTTCTCCAGCTCCTCTGGGGAGAAGGCAGGGGTCCTATCACCTGCTGGATGAGGCATGATTGCTCCCAGCAGCTCAGGTAGTGGAGGTCATGCTGGCAGCAGTGTCAGGGGTCAAGTGAGTGAATCTAAAGAACATGGCAGTCAGACAGTAGGTCCGCGACGCCACTGGCAGCATCGTTAGCCTGATGCTGCATCTGCCGTGGTTGCCACCGCCTATGGCTATAATGACTTCCTAATGTCCAGTGGAGTAGGTCAGGCAGCCACTATTTTGGCAGCCTCAAATGCTGTATTGGACTTTTGGAAACTGTGTCACACCTCCAAAAATGTTTTTCTTTGAGGTCACAAACATATTTATCCGGGATTGGCATGTAGGTCCTACTATTCAAACACCACTGTAGCATGTTGCAGGGTACAGATGGCATTAAACAGTGGGTCACAATGCACCCCCCAATGGATATTTTGGTAGTAGGGATATCCAGTCACATTTTGGGAGAAATTCTTTTGCACATCTTTGAGTTTGGTCCAGACTCATTTTGTGGACATGTATGGGAAACCATGGGGGTCACATGTGACCCTTGTGTTATATGCTGCTGTGATATGTCCTGTTTGTCATGTCTATCCCTTAAGAAATGCCTTGTCGCATGATATCATGGACCTGCATCATGAATGTTGCTATGGACACAATGACTATTGTTAGAAATCATGTCTGGTCATAAATAGGTATCCATGGAGAGGGAGAATGTACAACCTCCTGTCTAACGTCCACTACCAGACCCTCAGACCATGCAAGAGTGCCACATTATCCTTCTTTACTGTATGAATAGGCAAACAATAATAGACATATGTCATCAGTTGGGGCCAGATCTGATACTAGCTTTTACCAGCATGCCACCCATGTACAAGTCATGTCAGTATTGCACTTCCTACCTACAGGGTCCTCCCAACATACAGTGGTGCTATCAGCTGGCATGTGCCAACCTATGTTCAGTCTGGTGTTGAAAAATGTCCTCTCAGCAATGTTAAAACACATGAACAACTACATCCAGTTTCCCTGACATCATTATTTAGCCCATGTAAAGGATGACTTTTATTGTTTTGCACACCTCTCACATGTGGTAGAGGCCATTGGTTGCACACATGTTGGCTTGGTCGAACTGCAGGCCAATGAACAAGTATACCATAACTGAAAGAACTTCCATTCCATCAACGTGCATGCTGTCTGTTTGGCGGATCTCTACATATCACATGTGTGTGCCCATTATCCGGGTTCAGCACATGATTTCTTCATTATGTGGAACAGAACCATATCCCAGCTGACATCACAACTGTACCCAGAGAGGGCTTGGCTGGTTGGTAAGGCACATCTGTCCTGTTGTGTGTATGCAATGTCTGGTGCTAGAATCATAAAGTGAGTGACTCATTGTTGCACATATGTCACATTCCTTAACAGGAGACTCTGCATATCCAAACCATCCTTGGTTGTTGACACCACCAAGGAAACCAACTATGCTAGGGGAGGTCCACTTCAATGAGGCCAATGGAAGAATGAGCTTTTGGGCTCCTGATGACCAGACTTAGGTGCCTGGAGCCCTCCTTTAGTCACCAGGGAAAGTGTGTCAGATCACTCTGGCATGCTGCATGGTCCACAATATCGCCCTCCAGAGGAATATCCCAAACATCCCAGAGGAGGGTGAGCCTGCAGTGCCACCGGGTGAAACTCATGAAATGCCAAGTGAGGATGACAGTGGTGAAGAGAAAGCAGCTGACTTGAGGTAAGATCTCATCAGCATCTACTTTTCATGAGTGTAAGTATGTCATGTGATGTAAGGACTATGACCGTACGAAGAACTGTAGTTGTGAGAATGTGTGGAGTTGTGTTTTGGCAACAACTAGGGAGCTGATACTCAGCTATATTCAGGCAAAGGGTGCTTGAAGAGTGAGCCTTTGACATAATCCCCCATTGATATAACTACTTTGTTTGTGGTAGTCTCATTGTATTGTAGTTTCCTTTCCAGATGCTTGCTATGTGGTTTATGTAATAGCTATGTTTTCAAGCCTATACTCCCTGTTTTGTCTTTGTACAGGTACCTTCTCCATGACATCATCATGTGGGCATTTCAGAGTTGTGACATTGGCAGGTATAAGATGCAGTTCTGACATATACGAAGTGAACATGGATTGTTCCAGGTAATATAGGTCAGAGATTTGGGGTGTGTGAGACCTGTGCAAAAGCTGCTTGAACAGTGTTTGGGTGGAAGGTCAGAAGTGCACCTTGGACTTGTTTAGTGTGCTGTTTTGGGCCAATTGCATCATGTGTGTGATCATTTGGGCGCAAAATATGTTGCCATCAATTGAAAGTATGGCATGTACCCTTCACATAGGCTAAAAGCTACTCTTCTAGGACCTGTATGTAGCTATAGATTTGTTCATTGCAGCACACAGTGTCTGTGCCACAAAACTACATAGGTTTGTGTCGTACCACCAGATGCATGTTCATTGGATTATGATGGGCCTGTGATCAGGGACTGTTGTACTGCCCTCTGTCTGTACCTTGGTTTATGTGATGTTGGATTTATTTGGTGTGGTATGTGATAATGCCCAAGCTGGTGACACCTTCCACTTTTATGTTTGCCTATTCTATAGGACAATATCTGACAAGGCCCTTTCTTCCGTGGCCTGGTGACTCTACCTTGGTATGTGTCTCCTGACACAATATGAGTCAGCCATTCTTGGCTCCGACAGTCAAAACATTTCAACAGCCTATGTGCTGTGCAGTGCAATAAAATGTTTGGTGTGACCAGACTCTTGCAGCAATGTGTTTGTGTGTGTTGGTAGTAACCCTTAGCAGGACATTGTACTTGTAACATATCCCTCCTTGCATTAGTACCTTGTGTCTTCCTCATTTGCTTCACATGGTCTTACATCTCTACATAGCAAAATGTGGAACAGAAGCAAGCGGATAATGTATTTGTGATAGGTGGCTTAATTGAAAATGTGTGCATGAAATTCAATTAAGGCATGATGGAAAAGAAAAGTGAAGTGTTCAGTCATGGAGGATAAAATTATTGGAATAGATGCCACACCTTTGGAAGTCCTAAATCCTGTGTACTCCTCCCATTGGAAATAGAAGGTGGGTGAAGAACAGTCAACAGAGTGAATGTGTGGCACACAAAGGAGGTCTTTTTGGAAGGGCTCACTTCCGGCAATGGTGGGTGTCTTGCCATCTGCATCTCTTGGATTATTTGCTGGTCATCCCCACTGGTGTGGTGGGGGGGGGGTCTGTTGCTATAGAAGCAGGGGTGTCTGGGGTGGGTTCTTCCCCTGACAGGACCTCCCTTCCAATGGTTGGCACTGATGAAGGGCCTGGTGTAGATCCCAAAGGAAGGAATAGTTTGTTATTGTTGATCCCTGATGAGGGTGGTGTTAATGTCCTTCTGCACCCCTGTTAGGGAGGCCATGTTGCTAATGTGACCCTCCCACTGTTCACACATTTCATGATGAAAGTCCCTCTACAGTTGTTTGATTTTCCGGAGTTCTGCAAGTAGCTTTCCGATCACACCTTGAAACTCCTGATAGACCCCTAAGACGTGGCTGATGGTGTCCTATAGAGGAGCATCCCCTTGGCCTCAACCCACTGGCCAACACCATCCCTCCAACGCAGCCTACCACCAGAGACCTGTGCCCTTGCCACAGGGTGTTCCCTCCCATTGTTTCTTGGGCCATCATTGTTAGAGGTGTTGTGCTGCTACTCAGGATCCTGGACTGGGTGTCAAAGATGGTTGCCACTGTCCTAGGGACACAGGTTGGGGGTGAAGGGGGTGAAGGGCTGTCTGTGATGTGGAAGCAACTGGGGCTGGGAGCTGATGTAGCGGCCACAGTGAGACTCACTGCTGGTGTCTGACCAGGTTGTCCAAATAGGCCAGAACTGTCCCCCACATCCAGACATCCAGGAGTATCATCGTCACTGTGGACTTCATCCACAGGGTAGTGGCAGTTTCTTCCGTGGGCTCTGTTTGCCCAGTAGCAGCTCAACCTGTTCATGTGAAATGTACAATATCACTGGTTGTATTGTGAAAGCAGCTCCAACAGTTTACAGTGACATTTCGCAAAACACCTTGTACATAATTGATTTACAGGTTATCCTATTGTGACAGGTACCATGGTATTGGTTGTATTGACCTGACATTTGTGGAGAATGCCAATTCCTTTTGAATCAAGCAGCTGCTGAAATGTACAGATCATTAGCCCTTGGGATGATGGCCTGAGAATGGCATCTGGCCACCAATGCTGGTGAAACAGTGGAGAGGCAAGAAATGTCTTTAGTCATTTTGAGGCCTATTTAATTGTTATTCAGGCTGGCCCAGGACTTTGCTGTATATGTGATTGGAGTCCTCATGTGGTCAGTACATTGTGAATGTGTCTGCTGCTGATATCATTCTGGTGATGCATCTTGATGCCTTTTGGATCATGTTTTGCACACTATGTAAGGTGTCCTTCTTGTCCTCAATAGTTTCACCTTGGGTTAGCAGGTCAAGATGGAGCTAGGTGGCGAGACACATCGCAGAGGTCAGCATGATTTGTATCTTGGCCCTTCCCAAGTGAGTAAACTTCAATTGAGACTTAGCAGGCAAGGGTATTTGTGCAAGTGGCCACTGGTCTGATGTTTGGAGTTGCTGAAATCGTGCTTCCTGGGAGTTGCATTCAGGTCACTCTCCATACTACACACACACTTGACAGATGGTATCCTCCCAGGTGAGTGAACTTCAATTGAGATTTCATGAATCTTTGAATTGGGCAAGTGAACATTGTTTTTGTGTTTGGAGTTAGGGACACAGGACATATTGGATTTTGCATTGCAGTCACTTCCTCGACGGCCCCTCACCATACCAATGTTATCCTCCCAGCTGAGTAAACTTTATTTGAGAGTTAAGACACAGGGCACTTTGGCATGAGACACTGGGTTTGTGTTTGGAGTTGGGGAGGCAGAGCCTCCTGGCCTTAGCAGTCATGTCACTCCCTCTTCTTCATACAATTCATAACAGTCAGCCCCAAAGGTGAGTATAATTCCTTTGTGAGTTCATAAGGAAGGGTATTTTGAGAGCTGAACACTGGACTTTTGTTTGGATGTGATTGAACAGTCCTTCTGGGAGCTGCAGCCATCTCACTCCCCCTACTACACACACTATACAGACGTTATCCTCCCTGGTGAATACACTTCAATTGAGAGTTACCAACAAGCGTATTTGGACAAGTGGACACTGGTCTGGTGGTTAAAGAAACAGTTCCTCTTTGGAGTTGCAGTCATGTCACTCTCACTACTTCCCAAAACCTGACAAATGTTATCCCCCCATGTGAGTAAACTTCATTGGTTAGTTGACAAGAAGGGATATTTGTGCAAGGGAACACTGTGCTGGTGTTTGGAGTTAGAGAAACAGTGCCTCCTGGCCTTAGCAGGCCTTACCTGGCCTTAGCAGTCCCTTTACTTCACATACTTGATAAATGTTACTCACCCAGGTGAGCACACTTCACTTGTGAGTTACCAAACAAGGGTATTTGGAGAAGAGAACATTGTGCTGGTGTTTGGAGTGACAGTATCAGTGCCTCCTGGGAGTTGCAGTCATGTCACTATCTCTAGTACACATACTGAACAAATCTTATCTTCCCAGGTGAGTACACTTCAGGTATGAGTTACCACACAGGGGTCTTTGGAGAAAATGACACTGGGCTGTTTGAGTGGAGTAACAGTAACACTGCCTCCTGGTACTATCAGCCATGTAACTCTCTGTCCAACACACACCATACAAATGGTATCTTCCCATGTAAGTATACTTAATTTGCGAGTTGATAAACAGGGGTATATGGGCAAGTGACCACTGTTCTGGTGTTTGGAGTGACAGTAACAGAGCCTCCTGGAAGTTGCAGTCATGTCACTCTCTATAGTGCACACACTATACAAATGTTATCCTCTCAGGTGAGTACACTTCAACTGGGGTATTTGGAGAAGGAAACACTGTGCTGGTGGTTTTAGTAACAGTAACTGTGCCTGCTGGGTTTTGTAGCCATGTCACTCCCTGTACCACACACAGTATACACATGTTATCCCCCCCAGGTGAGTATACTTCAATTGGGGGTTAACAAACAAGGGTATTTAGAGAAGGAAACACTGTGCTGGTGGTTTGAGTAACAGTAACAGTGCCTGCTGGGAGTTGTAGTCATGTCACTCTCTGTACTACACACACTATACAAATGTAATCCTCCCAGGTGAGTACACTTCAATTGGGAGTTCACAAACAAGGGTATTTGAAGAAGGAAACACTGATCTGGTGTTTGGAGTTGTAGAACAGTGCCTGCTGGGAATTATAGTCATGTAACTCCCTGTAGTATACATACTATAAACAAATGCCCCCCCCCCCAGGTGAGTACACTTCAATTGGGATATGCCATACAGGGGTCTTTGGACAAGTGATCTCTGGGCTCATGGGTGGAGTGGCAGTAAAGGTAGCAAAAGGTGAGCTATGAGCACGCATGACATAGCATTTTGGTGACATTTCTAGTGTTGTGACTTACTAGACTCCACTCCCGCAGGTATTCCTGTCAAACCCTCAGGATGCAGGATGGCCAAGACCTTCTCCTCCCACAGAAAGAGATGTAATGCGGCACTGGGAGGGCTGGTGCCTGGAGACCAGGGAACAGACCTTGCCCCTGAGGTCATTCAACCTCTTCCTAATGTCCTCCTTTGTGCCCAGGAAGGTGCCTACAGCATTCACTCTGTTGACTGTCCTGTCCTACATTTCCATTTTCCTGCTGAAAGGAGTATGCTGGACTTGTGCTCCAAGCAATTGTAGCTCTACTCCTATGTTTTTATCCATCATGACTCTCAACTCATTCTCAGAAAAACTTGGATTTTTAGAACGTGACATGGTGTTGTTAGAAATGGGGTCTTTGGGTGGCAGTCAGGTTACCCCCTGTACAAGCAAGGACCCTCACTTTAGTCAGGGTAATAGAGAATCACCCTCAGCTAACCCCTGCCTACCCCCTTGGTAGCTTGGCAGGAGCAGTAGGCTTAACTTCAGAGTTCTAGGTGTAAAGTATTAGTACCAACACACACAGTAACTTAATAAAATCATTACAAAATGACACAACACAGGTTTAGAAACATAGGGAATATTTATCTAAACAAAATAAGACCAAAACGACAAAAATCTACAATACACAAGTCAAGTTATCAATTAAAAAGCAAAAAGAGTCTTCATGTAGTTTTAAACACACACTAACACTGTTAGCGTGAAAATGTACCTTGGATGCGTCAAAAATAACCCAGCATGGGCGAATGTGTGTCAAAAAGGGCTTGCGATACATTGATTTCACTCACTCACGAAACCTTGCGTCACTTCTCCTTTCGTCGGGTCGGGCGCGTCGTTTCTTCTCTCTGCAGGAGAGCGATGCGTCGATCCGGTCAGCACTCTCGGGTCCGGGCAGGCCTTGCGTTTGTTTTTACCCACCCAGGTGTACTTGCACCGGAATCCAGCCGCACGATGATCCGAAAACCACGCTGTGCGGGTTGCGATCTCACCAGTCTCCGTCAGCGATGCTGCGTGTTGCCTCTCCAGGTCTGTGCGTTTCTACAGGCGAGCATCGATTTTCAGCCGCGAAGCCAGCAGCGCATTAATTTCCCAGCCACAGATCGGAGTCATGTCGATCTTTTCCCCACACCACATTCTGTGCATGGATTTCTTCCTCTTAAGCTGCCAGCTTCTCCTTTCAGGGTCGCAGGAACTGGATGGGCACCACAGGGCAGAGTAGGAGTCTTTCCAGAGACTCCAGGTGCTGGTAGAGAGAAGTCTTTGCTGTCCCTGAGACTTCAAACAACAGGAGGCAAGCTCTAAATCAAGCCTTTGAAGATCTTCATAAGATGGAGCGCACACAAAGTCCAGTCTTTGCCCTTTAGCACAGGCAGAAGCAGCAACTGCAGGATAGCTCCACAAAGCACAGTCACAGACAGGGCAGCTCTTCTTCCTCAGCTCTTCAGCTCTTCTCCAGGCAAAGGTTCCTTTTGGTTTCCAGAAGTGTTCTAAAGTCTGTGGTTTTGGGTGCCCTTCTTATACCTATATTCTCCTTTGAAGTAGGCTTACTTCAAAGCAAAGTCTCTCTTGAATGTGAAATCCTGCCTTGCCCAGGCCAGGCCCCAGATATATTTTTAAATTGTGAGCTTAGAGACCCCAAACTCCACAGGACCATCAGCTCCCAAAGAGAATCTACACTTTAATCAGATTTAAAGGTAGCCTCCTTGTTAACCTATGAGAGGGACAGACCTTGCAACAGTGAAAAACAAATGTAGCAATATTTCACTGTCAGGACATATAAAACACATTACTATATGTCTTACCTTAACCATACACTACACCCTGCCCTTGGGGCTACCTAGGGCCTACCTTAGGGGTGTCTGACATGTAAGAAAGGGGAAGGTTTAGGCCTGGCAAGTGCGTACACTTGCCAAGTCAAATTTACAGTTAAATCTGAACACACAGACACTGCAATGGCAGGTCTGAGACATGATTACAGAGCTACTTGTGTGGGTGGCACAACCAGTGCTGCAGGCCCACTAATAGCATTTGATTTACAGGCCTTGGCACCTCTAGTGCACTCTACTAGGGACTTACTAGTAAATCAAACATGCCAATCATGGATAAGCCAATTACATACACATTTTGTAAAGGAGCACTTTAGCACTGGTTATCAGTGGTAAAGCGCCCAGTGTAACAAAAACAGCAAAATCAGAGTCCAGCATACATCAATAACCTGGGAAACAGAGGCAAAAAGTTAAGGGAGACCACGCCAAGGATGAAAAGTCTAACAGGTGTAATACAAATAAAATGACAGTGACGTTGTTAGAAATGGGGTCTTTGGTTGGCAGTCAGGTTACCCCCTGTTCAAGCAAGGACCTTCACTCTAGTCAGGGTAAGTCACACACAATCCAAATTATCCTGTGCCCACCCTCTGGTAGCTTGCCACTGAGCAGTCAGGCTTAACTTAGAAGGCAGTGTGTAAAGTATTTGTGCAATAAATCATGCAATAACACAGTAGAATACCTCAAAAATACACCACACATAGTTAAGAAAAATATATAATATTTATCTGATAAGATGCAGGTCAAAACGATTAAGATGCAATAAGTATATTTGGAAATATCGCTGTAAAAATGATATAACGTGTCTTTAGTCTCTTAAAAGCAACAAAAGTCTCTTGCAAGCACAAAGTACCTGGTTTGCGTGCAAACACTCTTCAAGGAGCCACAGAGGAGGAGAGGCGTGGAAAAGAGGGAGGTGTGCACCGATTTCTCAGGCTGCACACAGGGATGCGTTGTTTGTTTTTCATCAAGGGAAGCCTTTGCATCAATTTCCGGCGCTCGGACTTGGCTCCTCTTCGGTTTGCGGGGTTTTCGGATGCCCTGGGGATGATGCGTTGAAATCAGATGCTGGCAGGATGAAGTCACAGGGGCTGCGTCGATCCGGGGAGCTTTGTGTGGAAAATTCTACTGCACGGCAAGTGCTGCATCAATTCCTCTCAGGAAGTCGGGTTGCATCATTCCGGCTCAGCTGTGCGTCGATCCAGTGGGCCATGTGTTGAATTTCCGGTCGCTACGCTTACGCTGCGGGGATCTTCTCCTTGTGCAGTCGGGCTGAGCCATTCCTGTTCAGATTGAAATGATAGTAACAGCCTTGTATTGCTGTGTGGGAGTACATTTTTAGAATAGTTTGAATCATAGCCTGCTCAAAGTCTATAATTATTTTTTTTGGGGTGGTAGTTGTTTGTTTTGTTTCATATGGTTTAAGAGGTTGTAGTAAATGCTGCTTTGTTCATTTGGTTGTAGTGCATATATAAAAGGGATATTTGGGTTTTGATATTCACCATATATGATGTATATCTGATTGAATTTGTTTGTACACATTCTGAAAGTTACATTCATCATCCAGGTTTGACATTAGATGAATTGTATTAAGATGTCTGCAGTAGAGAATATTAGAATTAATTTCTCATTATTTAGGTTGTCATGTAAAAGGAACGTTTCCTCATTATGTGTAATTGTTAAATGTTTAGATATGTGTATGTCTTGGTATCTTCTAGGGGTAGGGCAGGTGGAGTATCACCGGTGGTAATTAAAAGTTTTAAAGAAGGCATAGGTGGTAGTTGCCATGTTACATTTTTGAGGACTTTAGGTAGCACATCTTTAAGGATTTTGCTTGTGGGTCCCTGGGAAAAAGTGCTTCCTCATCTTACATCCTGCAACATCTCTCTTACTTCTATTTCTGTTGCATTTCGGGGTGGTTGTTGTTAGAAACTGGGTGTCTGATAGGTAGAGGTATGCACCCTGTACAAACAGGAAGCCACACTCTTAGTCAGGGTTAGGAACAAACACACCTTAAATTAACCTGTGCCCACCCCCTAGTAACTTGGCATGGAGCAGTCAGGCTTAATTCAAGAGGAATGTGCTAAGTATGTGTGCAACACTTCTAACCACCTGGTAGGAGAAATAGAGCTTTATTTATTGAACAAAATAAGACCAAACAACAAAAATCCAAGAAGTAGAACTTGAGATATGAATTTTTAAAGAATAAACTGAAATGTAGTGCTTCAAAGCATGAAGCACCAACCGGGGCTTGTTGGTCATGCTAGACCGGGTCAAATCTGAAAGTTCTGGCCAACTTTGATGGTGCATGGGTCAGATACAGGGACCAGCCTTGGCCCACTGCAAAAGTACCTTGTTTGCGTCGACGTCACAAGAAATGCGAGGAGAAGAGGAGGCAATGAGTCATCAGTCTTTGGGATGGAGGCAACGCCTTTTGCTCTGAACAACACAAAGTCGGAGATTCATTAGAAATGAAGGTGATGCACTGTGCAGTCAGTAAAGCTATGTTGTGCTGGCTTCGATTGAGATGCGCCTCTTCCAAGCCCTTCAACAGAGTTGATGCATTGATTTTGACTGGAGCAGCACTTTATACCCATTTCCAAGGGCCCAAGACTGGATTGGCACCACTTGGCAGGGCACAACTCACAGTAGCAAGCGTCCAGGTGCTGTAACAGATGAGTTGGAAGTCTGTTATGTCCCTGAGACTTCAATCAGGAAGCAAGCCAGTTAGCCCTAGGAGTCACTTTAATTCTGGGTTGGAGAGATGCAGGTCCACTCCATCTCACTCCCTGGCAAGGAGGGCAGCAGCCAGCAGAGAAGCACAGCAGAGCAGGAGTACAGCAGAGTAGTAGTCCAGCTGAGTGGAAGTCCTTTCAGCACAGCAGCCCTTCTTCCTGGCAGAGTATATACAGGTCCAGAAGTGTACTGAGTTGGTGGTGTCTGAGGTCCAGTACTTATACCGAGTAGTGGCTTTGAATTGGGGGAGATTTCAAAGAGATGTCTTTGAAATGCACAGACTCTCTGTCCTTCCTGCCCTGGCTCCAGGCTCACTACAGGGGGATATGCAGCTCTTTGTGTAGGGGCAGGACGAAGCCTATTCAGATATGTCGGCTCCTCCCTCCAGTCCTGTCCAGGATGGCCCATCAGAATGTGGATGGCCCATCAGTAACACCTACGCTTCATTAGTGTGTGGCTATTTAGAGGGAATGCGCAAAGCCCAGTTGTCACCCACCCCAGATGTGGATTCAGAGACCATCAGAAGGCACCAAAAGGCTAAAATAAGAAAATACAAATTTTCTAAAAGTAGCATTTTCAGAATTACAATTTAGAATCCAACTTCACCATCAATTGTAATTTTAAATTGTGATTCCACAGACACCAAACTTGGAGGTCCTATCCCTTCCCAATTGAAAATTACACTTAGAACATGTAATAACGTAACCCCTATGTCATTATATGGGAGAGATAGGCCTTGCAGTAGTGAAAAACAGATTTAAGATTTTTCACTACTAGGACATGTAAAATTTGAAAGTACATGTTCTACTTTGTAAATAGACTGCACCCTGCCCTTGGGGTATCAAGGGCCTACCTTAGAGGTGCCATATGTATTAACAAAGATGGTTAACTTGCCAGGTCGACATGGCAGTTTAAAACTGCACACATTGGCTCTGCAATGACAGGCCTGAGACATAGTGAAGGGCTACTTAAGTGGGTGGTACAATCAGTGATGCAGGCCCACTAGTAGCATTTAATTTACAGTCCCTAGGTGCAGGTAGTGATATTTATTAGGGACGTATAAGTAAATTAAATCTGCCAATTGTGAAAAAGCCAATTTGACCATATTTTAAGCAGAGAGCACCTGCACTTTATCATTGGTTAGCAGTGGTAAAATGCCTGGAGTCCTAAAGCCAGTAAAAATGAGGTCAGCAAAACAGGAGGTCTGAAGGCAAAAGGTCAGGGGAAACAACACCAAGGAAGCCAGGTCTAAAAGTTGTGCTCTCTTACATGAATTACAACATCATCTTTTGTAGTTACCCTTCTATAGCTTGAATTAGAATAATATTTTCCAGTTTATAATTTCTGTTAGTGGACTTTCTTGGCTGTAGGTGTAGCCCATGTGATTTAGGGCCAGATGTAGGTAGGTAAAAATTTGCGAATCGGAAATAGCGTCTCCATGCGAATCGCTATTTCTGACTCGCAAAACCAAATGCAAGAAAGACTCGCAATACCAAATTGCGAGTTGTAGAGGTGTTGCACCGCATTTTGCGACCTCTATTTTTAGCGATGTCGCAATTTGCGCAAAGGGTGTGGTCCGATGTCGTAAATTGCGACTGGCTCGCAAATTGCCTGCAGGTGCAACATAACAGTTGGGAAACCCACTTCCTGGCGCTTGGTGATGACATCAGAACCAGGAAGTCACCAAATAGAACTGGGAGAAGGGAGGACCACACCCATCCCAAACTGCTGAGCCACACCCAGGGGAGAGGACCTGCAGCAACCATGGAGGAGACAGGCAGTGCTGGCAGGAGGATAAAACTGAAATTCTCAGACAAGGAGTTGGAGGTCCTTACGGAGGAGGGCTGCCTGTACCATGACCAACTCTTCGGCAAGGCAGCAATGAGTGTCCCTGACACTCAGAAGAAAAGAATTTGTCAACAAATACAAGAAAAAATCAATGCCATTGGGGTAAGCCTCCGCACCCTAGAGAAAATCCGGAAAATGTGGTATGACCTGTGCTCCAGGACCAAGGAGAGGGTTGCGGAGCGCATGTGGGAGATGAGCGGCACCGGAGGAGGCCCATCCACCTTACCACCACCCATAGCCCTGGAAACCATGGTGGAGACGACACTGGAGCCAGAGGCCATACTGGGCATGGGAGCAGTGGACAGTTCAGTGTCTGGGACATCCAAAAGTGAGTACCATGAGATATGCTTTGACACCCACAAATGCAGTATACACACTATCCCAGTACACAGCAGCAGGCACCACCAGAGTAGCTCCATTCCAGTCTAGCAACCTCTAGAATAGTGCATTATGGGCAATGTAGTACAGTGGCTCAAATATAGGCAAATGTTTATTATGAGGCATAAAACAGATGTGCGAGACTGACAGTGTATCCCCTATGTCCTACAGGTCTCCCACAAGGCACCCCAAGAAGCGAACACATGCAGGGAGTGGAACATGGGCCAGACCCACAGCAGGAGGCTGCCAGTGACACAGCAGGGCCCAGCAGAACACCACCAGAGTCCATGGAGGACCCTGCGGCGGACATGGAGGCAGCAGGGGTAGCACCAGGGCCCAGCCCCACAGAGAGCCACGCAGAGCCAGCAGCTGGAGCAGTGTGCAGACGCCGGCGCAATGTGCAGTCTGTGTCCCGGGATGATGTCGCAGACGTAGAGTTTGCGGGACTGGAGGCATCACTGGTTCAGGGTCAGCGCCTGTAAAACAGACAGTTGCGGTCAATAAATAGGAATCTCAATAGACTGCAGACCACTATGACCCATGGGATGGCAAATGTGGACAGTCAGTTCCAACACATGAACCAACATCTGGGGAACCTGACACAGGCCATAGAACATTTGGTCACTGAACTTGTGGCAGACAGGACACAGGCAAGGCGCAGGGAGCGCAACACTGCCGCCCGGTTTGACAGACTGGCAGCATCCATTGGGTGCCTTGCTACTAACACCACATGCCTGTCAAGGCGTACTGTCAGCCTGCAGGTTGAACTAGGTCATTTCGCAGGGGATGTGGCACAGGGACTTGGCAGCATCAGCCATGCGGTAGACACAATGGAGACCAGGCAGGCTGCATGGGGCACAGAGGATACCCCGCAGGTATAGCGAGGAGGGCTCGTCCATCAGCAGTGGGTCCGCCAGCGATTCCCGTGTGGTGCGGAGTAGCAGTGCACGGCAGGGGTTAGGGGACCCACCAGGATTGAACCATGGTGGCCGTAGTAGGAGGAGGCTGTGAGACACCAAAATGTACTCTTAATAAGGCACCTGCATTTAATGTGTCTGATATGACTTTGGACAATTCAAGACTGTGGCATACAGCACAATTCTAATTTTATCATAGTTTAGAAATAAAAAGGTTTTGTTTGTTTGACTACACAACTGGGCTATGTGTGTCTGACATTAGTGAGTGTGGTCACGGTTGCCACGTACCTGCCAAAGTATTGGTTTGCAATGTGTTTCCGTCTCTGTCTGCCCTCCATTGCGATGCTTCTATCCCCTGACTGTCGGTGTGGTAGCTCTTGCTCCTCATCCTCTGAGTCTGTGTCTTCAGGGGTGAGATGTAGATCACGCCTGGTGGAAATGTTGTGTAGGATGGCACAGGCGCCAACTATCTTGCATGCTGTTTCTGGGGCATACTGAAGTGCACCTCCCCTTTTGTGGAGGCATCTGTATCTTGCCTTTAACAAGCCAAAGGTCCTCTCCATTACAGTTCTGGTCCACCGATGTGCACTGTTATATCGCCTCTCGTTCGGATTGCCAGGTGTTAGGTACGGGGTGAGTATCCATGGTCTCAGGGCAAATGCACTGTCACCTGTTTGACAAAAAAGGCAAATTTAGCAGGGCATCAATGGGTTACACAGTGACCTGAATGTATGGCTTCAGGGTGTAGTCAGCAATACCTAATAGATATCCGTCTCCAAATTCCCCACGTTCTAGGCGTTGGTGTATCCCACTGTGCCTGAATATGTCTGAGTCATGTGTACTCCCTGGATATTTAGCTACAATGTCAGTAATGACATTATGGGCGTCACATACCACCTGGATGTTTAGTGAGTGGGTGCATTTCCTATTGCGGAACACATATTCTAGATTTGCATGTGGGCAAATTTGTATATGTGTCCCGTCCACACACCCTATTACATGTCGGAAGTTGGCAATTCTGTAGAAGTCCAACTTGGTGCTGTTAATTTCTGCCTCATTCCTGGGTAGGTATATATATCTGGACATGTGCGTGAGTATGGCATCTAGGAAACATCTGAAGAATCGTGAGAGTGCACTTTGGGATACCCCACCTGCCACAGCAATCACCCCCTGATAGCTACCCGAGGCCAAGAGGTGCAGTGAGCATAGCACTTGCACATGTGTAGGGATAGAGCTGCCGCGCATTGTCTGTCGTTCAAGCTGAGGATTCAGTAGTTCAATTAATTCTAAGATTACAGCACTGCTCAGTCTATATTTGTAATATATCTCCTCCTCAGTTTGTTGAAAGAGTGTCTCCCTGGTTCGGTATATCCTCTCCTGTCTCTGCCTCCTCCTCCGCTGCTGGGCGGCCTGGGCTCTCCTCCTCCATGCTATCACGTAAAGTTCAGCCATTTTGAGTCACCCAGATGCCTTCTGGGTCTCCTTTTATACTTTGGTTCTGGTTACCACCTGCTCTGAATCAGTGGTAATCTGGATGTGCAAAAAGGGCTTTTTGCGACTAGTCGCAATTTGCGACTGGCTTTTGCATATGGTTTGCGACTCGCAATTTGCGAGTTCCTGTTTGCGGGTCGCAAAATCAGGTCGCAATTTTTGCAAGTCGGTGCTGTGTCACATGGCTATTTGCATTTCGGAAATGTGATTTTTGCATCCCATTTCGGATTTTGCAAGGTCGCAAATAGAGATTCGGGCCATTTGCGACTCGCAAAACTTTGCTACATCTGGCCCTTAGTAACAGCTTTCCTTTTCGTAAAGTGATAGATGTGGCAGCCTCCATCATTGTATCTGAAAGTAGTGTAGTAGTATAAATATATATTATATTTTAACTTTTGCATGTTTGTTATTAACACGTAAGAAACGCAACTACTTCTATTTTGTATTCTTACATGTATGTTCTGTTTAGATGTTTCACACAGTTTTGCAGCTTTTCGGTTGAGAGTGCTCTAATGTGAAGCAATGTGCTTTCTTTTCTGCTGGATGAATATTAACAGAAGTTTCATTTTAAAATTCAATTTATTGGTAGTTTGTAGAGATTGAAGTTGTTAGGTTTAGTTTTGCTCACTATTTGAGGGAGTTTATACTTTTAAAAAACAATTATGAATAGTTACATTTTTGTATCTTTTTACTGGTCTGTTATAGTTGTTATTTTCTGGCAGTTTATTGGTTTTTAAGCCATAGATTTTTTCTTTTAGGAAGTCTATCTAAAGAGGTAGAAGTTGGAGAGGGCGTTAATATTTGCTTGCTAGTTTACATTTTTAAGTTTAATAACAGTTACCTTTTAGTTAAAATATAAGTTTTACTTACTTGGTTAGGTAGTTGTTGAGATGTATACATTTTGTCTTTAATGGTCTGGTGAGAGAATGCAGCAGAGTTTCCTCTTCTTGCAGCTTTTGTCTTTTTTATATATTTAGTTGTATAAATCTGTGCCTTTTATATTGTTAATTTAATTGTTTGGTTGATTGTATTGGTTGAAAGTTGTTTATAAAGTTATTTTATTGGTTTGTTTAGTTCACTTTGAATTTCTTTTATCAGTTGAGTCCTTCTAAGTGAAACGCTAATTTAGGATTTATATTTGGTGTATAATTTATAGTGTGATATTTTTGCAAATTCTTTGGGGGGTTGTACTGTTAGTATTTTAGATAGGTATTTTCTCAGGTGAATGGTGAATATTTTCTTGATGTAAGATATTTTTATTTCATCTAAATATGTGCATAACAAGTTTTGGGTTTATTAGAAGTAACTGTTTTATGTAAAAAGTGTTTTATCTATTTATTAATGTTTTTTAAATTATTTTGGTGATAATATTGTAGTCCATATTATGTGAATCAATCTTTTTTATATATTTTATATATTTACATAGGGTAACAATATACTTTTCCAATATTTTTGTTTTGATATAGGTAAAAATCGATATTTTTAACAATGTTTGTGTTCTCTATATTTGTGGTTTTTATAGTTAATTATAGGAAGTCTATATTTTGGTATCAATACTTAATTTACGATATTTTGTGTTTTGATATTGTGTACATCATACTATGTCAGTGATTCTGTGAATATTCCAGTCTGTAGCTGCCAAAGGTATTTTACTCCAACAAACTTGAGGTTATCTGCTTAACCCTAATCCTTAAAATTTGGGTCATTGTCACTCCTGAGATCTTTCAATAGCCCCTGGTTAGCTGGACTTTCTTTACCTTAGGTGTGAGGTTTTTGGCCCAAATGGTCTGGGCAAACTCGGCCTCTGGGTGTAGTTATCGATGCTGCCTTTGGGGCTACAGTAGTTGGCTACTGCTCTCATTCATGAAACAGTTGTGATATTCTCAAAAGTGGTATAGGGCAGCCTTTCCCTAGGTAAATTTGTCACACCAGATAACTGGTGAAAAAGGTTTCAACTTGTGTCAGTGTGTGGCAAGAAAACCTTCCTTGCGCTTTGGTCTTAGGAATTCAGTGATATCCAGGGTGGCCAGCTGTAGGTTGTGTTTAATCAGACCTGCATGAAGTAGCTGGTCTGATAAACTTTCCTCTGTGGCTAACCTTGCTTTGAATGGGCTTTCCTTGCAAGGCCATGGAGATGTAGAATAGGAAGTGGCAACTTCCAATTACTATTGGTATGACCTTCTTCTCGAAATTAGAGCAACTTTGCTTTGTCACAGTGAGAGAGGGGCTGTCATATATGTCAGCCATTCATGGATTCATGTCCTCAGAGCAAAACAGAATCAAACCTGTCAGACTTTCATCAACGCAAGCCTTGTGACCTTATTTGGATCAGAGTGTTTCATAGAAGAATCCACCCAGAGTATCTTTTGTGCTCTGAAACAATTGTTGGTGGACATTTTCTGGAGCAGGTTGTGAAGTGGTTATGAGATGTTTGTTTCTCGGTGAAAAAAATTAACCATTCCAAGGAAGATTGAACATTGAATTTATGGGCACTGGTACATTGTAGACAGCACACCCTCAGACCAGAAAAAAAGGTACTGGATGTCAAAGCTGCTGCTGCCCCCAGAAAGCATCCAATTTCAAACTGAATTTGTACAGCATCAGCTTTGACAATTCATGTTTTCTTTGAGTAAAAGGCTATGCTGCCTAGACTGAATTCGGGCATGGGTTAGGGGCAGTAGCAGCTTTGACATCCAATACCTTTTTTCAGATTCAAGGCTACTCAGTCTACAAAGTACCAGTATCCAAAAAATCAATATCTGATCACTTCTTACTGTGGAATTGTCACCTTACTGTTTCTTCGTTGATTGAGGACAGTACTGAGCCTGTTATTGTGTTGCTCAAATGTGGTTCTATGTACAACTAATAAGTAATTGCTGATATTGAAGACACCTACTACGTGTGTTCACCTAACTCCTCTTCAACTTTTTTTGCATGTTGAAAGGCATGCAGCATTGTCTCACTGCACCAGATTTTGCAGTTTAGTTAGTGGGGAGTGTAAAGCCCTTACTTGAGGTGTGCTGTTTATGGTATCCTGCATTAACTCTGAGAAATTCAGAGTAAAATATAGTGGCTTTAGACAGAGCAAATGTATAATAAGAGGCCTTCAGCTTTGCACCGAGCCAGCAGCTATTTATTGTACGGACATGTCGCGTAGGTTCTCATTATCCTAATGAGGCTACTGGATTTGGGCGGACGAATCACAAGGATTGTGGGGTGCTAAGTACAATTCCACACCATGTGACGCCTGTCGGCCTAATCCGGGTTTTCCAGCTAACTAGCAGCACTTCATCTCTGCCTAAGAACAGAGATGATTGTGGCAACCGGGTGCATGACAAGGAAGACTCCTCAGGGGAATTGTGGTCAATCAGATCTCATCCCTTTCTCCCAGTTACATTAGTCTCACACAGGCAAAAACAAACAGAGGCAGAACATAGTTCAGTAAGGATATATTGACGTAACTGCATCTTAGATACAATAGAATGAATTGCAATAACTAGGGTGATAAAACACACTAAAAACCAAAGGGTGACAACGAGTCTGAAACACACACGCCAGTCCAACCATACTGTCACTAGGAGTGATATATAACTTTTCTACCTAAGCTATGTTAGAGCAGAGCATAATAAGCCCTAATCCACCCCTCAGGTTTCCCCCTGGGAAGACATCACCCCCCATCCTTGAGCAAGAAAGCCTGTAAGCTAAAGGGACACCATCCCTATATAGGTCAGGGATTCGGTAGTCTAGGCGACCAGCTGTGGCAATGGCAAACAGCAATCAGTCGTGATCATCTGGCTGGAATCTCCCTCTAACGTATATGGGACTAAGCAGTGTTTTTTTTAATTTTTTTAATAATGACGTTTTTATTGTTTTAAGAGAATAAGGAATGACATCGTATACAAATGTTGAAACAAAATTAACATAATAAGTTGCTCCTTATCAACATATATTGAATACATTGAGTACTTGGTTTGGTTTTGGTCAACCCGGTCCATCTGAAAAATTTGGTGCATAATATCAGTGTCTCTCGCTGGCAAGAAGAGGATTAGTCTCGGGCCCCTGGTGTATGCCCACGTACGGATGAGGGACAGGTCGGGACGTGGGTCACACCCCTGAGACAAGCGTTCCAATCATGTGTTGAGCTCTATTTTACTCTAATGTTCCGCCAGGGCATCCCACTTCCCCTATACTTTGTCATATTTACTTGGGCATCCCCTTACCTCGTAAACCAACCTCTCTCGCTGTGCACACCAGTCCACTCCCCGTCTCCATTTATTCAGGGATGGTGCCGCTCCCGCCTTCCACTCAGTCATAATGTCTCTTTTAGCAACCAAGCACGCTATTCCCATGAATGTCCGGTCTACTCTCCTTAGGTCAGTATCACCCATTACCCCCAGTAGGAACGGGAGTGGGGCCAGTAACACGTCTGTCTGCAGGGTCCTGGAGATCTGACTTTTGATTGCTCCCCAATAAACCTCTATGATTGGGCAGGTCCATGTCATGTGAAATAAATCTGCCTCTGGTTGAGAGCATCTCGGGCAATCGGTCACGGAGCGGAGGCCCGCCCTATATAATCTTTCGGGTGTCAGGTATGAAGTGTGCAGGAAGAAGGATTGTAAGAGACGGAATTTGGTGGATATTGTCAGGGCTTGGGGAGCCATCAGGGCCTCCCCCCATTCTCCCTCTTCGATTGGTCCCACCCATCCCTCCCATCTGTGACGGAGCTTCTCAAGGGAACCTGAGGTGTTAGCTATTAGTGAGTGGTATATCTGTGAGACTCCTACTCTACCCAGGTTACCCATTAGTACTTTCACTTCCATGGGGGCGTGTTCGGGAATGTGCTCATCAACTCGCGTGTGTGCCATTAAGGCATGGCGTAACTGGAGGTACTTGTAGAACTGTGTTTTGCTCAGCGAAAAGAGTCTCTGGAGGTCCTCCAAGGACCTCATATGTGAACCCCCCAGACATCTCCGAGTGTAGAGATCCCTATGCTATCCCATTTCTGGAAGCCCTTCAGTCCCGCCACTTCAGCAAGGAGCTTACCGTGCCATTGTGGGGTTTGTTGAGTAATTCGATTCCACCACCCTGTGACCCTCTGGGCGTCCCTCCACCCCGTCAGCGCCACTCTAGTCACCTCTGGGGTGGAACAGGGAATTGGGCACCCATAGAGAGCGTCGAATATTCCGGAGTAGCTCAATGTGTGGAGCTCAAGTCGGTACGCAGGTTCCGACCAGCCTCCTCCGACCCAGTCATTGATGACAAGCAGCTGCGTTGCAAGGTGGTAGTAGTATACGCTCGACATTCCCATTCCTCCATCATAAACGTCTTGTTGGCATGTGGTTAGCGCCAGTCGAGGGCAGGTGCCCTTCCATAGGAAGTGGCGAATCACTGAGTCAAGGTCCTTAAACCATCTCTTGGGGATTGGGTAGGGGAAATTTTGTGAGTGTTTTTATAATATGACAGTTGATATTCTAAGAAAAGGGTCCCACTTAGGATAAGTATGTTTCTGTGAATGTTGGAGACACAGCGTACCACTTTCTGACTGCAGCCTATAATCTGAGCTTGTCTTTTTATGCCTACAGGTTTCTTTTAATCAATCCTGCTTCTAGCAGGCAGGTCGCTTGATTCGCCACTGCCCCGTGCCGCCTCCACTCTGGTGCCATTGTTTGTTTAATCTCGTCTTGCCCCGTTTCCTGAAGTGCCTCTAAACAAGCCGCTGCGTCCCCGCCCCACTCAGTCCACCTTGTATTTGCTTCCTTTCCCGCCGCTGAGCCCGGCGGCCCTGCCCCCGGGCTTTCCCATTCATCGTTCCCTCCCTCCTCCCAGTTGCCACTCCCTCCCACCTCCCCTCTTATGGCAGCCGTGACACGGACGCACGCAACGGGCGCGCTGCTGGTGCGCCAAAGGCAATCCCGTCTGCGCCCTTCCGCACCCGTCCACGCCTGGACCGTGCCCAGCGCCACTCCCCCTGGCCTGCAAGGCCCCCACACCTCCCCACGCCGCTATACTGTCAGTGACCTCCACACCCTCAATCCAGGACGCCCCTCCACCTGTTTCCAGTCCTCCCCAAAGAACACCAAGGGACCTTTCTCCTGCCAAGCTTGCCGCTTCACCTGCAACCTAAAGCACCACGACAGACCTGCCGACAACCACCTCAGCTGCATCCTACTCAACACCCGCTCCATCCACAAACACGCAATGAACTCTGGGACCTACTAACCTCAACCTCACCGGACATCGCCTTCCTAACCGAAACCTGGACACACTCGGCCTCAGAACCCGTCACTTCACCCACCCACTCCGCAGGCCACACACTCGATCTCGTCTTCTTAGCCAGCAACCACGTCTCCATCAGCCACACCACCGAACTTAGCTGGACGGACCACTGCTGCATCCACTTCTCCTACTAGAAACCAGTCACCCACCACCACCGCACACAACCCCCCTAGCGCAACTGGAGCAAAATATCATCAGATCAATTGATTTCCACTCTCGCCTGGGCCCCACCCCCTGGGACCCCCGACCCCAACACAGCCGCCACCAACCTGCATCGCTGGATACAAGACTGCGCCAACACCCTCGCACCGCTCAAAAACCCCCGCCAAACACCCTCCACAGAATCAAGGCCAGCTGGTTCACCCCAGACCTACAGGAATCCAAACGGCTATGCCGCAGAATGGAAAAAACCTGGCACCTTGAACCTACCATCTCCAACCACATCACTTTCAAGGATGCCATACGCAAACATCACCAACTGATCCGCACCACCAAAAGGACCCACTTCAAAAACCACATTGACACCAACGCGCACAACAGTAAAGAGCTCTTCGGCATCATCAAAGAGCTCTCCACTCCCAAGACCTGCTCCAAAGAACCCCCGCCATCACAGGAGTTCTGCAACTCACTCGCAACCCACTTCCGCCGAAAGATAGAAGAAATCCACAACAGCTTCAACCCCCAGACCCACGAACCCAACACCCCAAGCAACACCCACCTCCTCCACACCTGGACCCCCGTCAACAAAGAAGACTCCGCCAACACCATGGCCTCCATCCACTCCGGATCACCATCGGACCCCTGCCCACACCATATCTTCAATAAAGCAAACATCATCATCGCTCCCCACCTCTGCAACACCATCAACGGTTCCATCGAGTCAGCCACCTTCCTAGAAAGTTGAAAGCACACAGAAGTCCAAGGCAGACCCAGATGACCCCAAGAACTACCAGCCGATCTCCCTTCTCCCCTTCCCAGCCAAAGTCATCGAAAAAATCGTGAACAGCCAATTATCCCGGTTCCTGGAAGACAGCAAGGCACTCGACACCTCCCAATCCGGATTCCGCAAAAACCACAGCACCGAGACTGCACTCATTGCTGCCACAGATGACATCAGGACCATGCATGACGAAGGAGAAACAGCAGCACTCATCCTCCTGTACCTCTCAGCAGCCTTCGACATAGTATGTCATCACACTCTCTGCACACGCCTCCACAACGCTGAAATCCGCAATAAGGCACTCAACTGGATCTCATCATTTCTCGCAGGCAGAACCCAGAGAGTCCACATTTCACCGTTGCAATCAGAAGCCTCCAGTATCATCTGTGGCATCCCCCAAGGATCATCGCTCAGCCCCACGCTCTTCAACGTTTACATGGCCCCACTCGCCACCATCGCACGAACACACCACATCAACATAGTCTCCTACGCAGACGACACTCAGCTAATCCTCTCCCTCACGAAAGACCCTACAACTGCAAAGAACAACCTCCACAACGGACTTCACGCCATCGCCAGCTGGATGGAATCTAGCCGCCTCAAGTTAAACACCGACAAGACAGAGATCCTCATCT
Source organism: Pleurodeles waltl (assembly GCF_031143425.1). NCBI lineage: Eukaryota > Metazoa > Chordata > Amphibia > Caudata > Salamandridae > Pleurodeles > Pleurodeles waltl. Next base: position 516,675,989 of record NC_090448.1, read on the forward strand.
TTGGCACCAACCCCTCAGCATGGAAAGACTCCTGGTGGCCCACCTCCCTAGGATCCGCACCCTCACCCACCACCCATGCATGTAACCTGGGATTCATCTTGGATTCCACATTCAGCATGACTCAGCAGGTCAACGTCATCTCCTCATCTTGCTACAACACTCTCCGCATGCTCCGCAAAATCTTCAACTGGATTCCCGTTGAAACTAGGAAAACTGTCACCCACACCCTGGTCAGCAGCCGATTGGACTACAGAAATGCCTTATATGCAGGAACAACAACCAAACTCCAAACAAAGCTGCAAAGAATCCAGAACGCATCCGCCCGCCTCATTCTTGACGTCCCAAGCCGCAACCACATCACCCCCCACCTCAGAAATCTACACTGGCTACCAGTATCAAAGAGGATCACCTTCAAACTCCTCACCCACGCACACAAAGCCCTCCACAACACAGGCCCAGCCTACCTCAATGACAGACTCACCTTCCACACCCCCACCCGCAATCTCCGCTCCACCAGCCTCGTCCTCACCTCCGTCCCCTGCATCCGCCGCACCACCGCCGGAGGAAGTTCCTTCTCCCACCTAGCCGCCAAGACCTGGAACTCCCTACCGCTCCACCTTCACCAGACCCAAGACCTCTTGACTTTCAGGAAATGCCTCAAGACATGACTTAACGACCAGTAGCTCCCCCCCCCCCAAGCGCCTTGAGACCCTAACGGGTGATTAGTGCGCTTTACAAATCCTTTGATTGAATCCCTGGACAGTACCACTCAAAGACAAATGCAAGTGGGTGATGGGAAGACAATATGGGTGCTTCCAGCCCATGAACATGACAGCCTTGACCGAAAATTGAATGTTTTTTTTAATTTCAATCCCGAGGTTAGCTCTAGCCAGAATGTACATTCTACCCAGACAAATTCTTAATTCATCAATTGAGAAGGCTCATTTGTTGGTAGGCCAAGTGCGAAACTCAGGGCTAAATTTAAAATCTTTGCTATGTTAAGATTGAAATACAATGGCAGTGCACATAACTTTTTGCAATTTGCTGGTGATGCAAATAAACGACTATAATTAATCAAGCTGATCCAATAAAAACGGATACGATCCCTGCTTTCATATAAATGATGGGCTGTAAAGCAAAAGCCTTCCTGTTAAGTCTTCTCACACGTCGTTATGTTTTTATTGTCAGAGCAGCATGTGTGGGTTAACAAAGTATGTCTAAGAGTCTACACAACAGCAGGGGAAAAAATGAGAAAATTAACTTATACCATAACATTCTGGAACAGAGAACAAGCCGCAATCAAACCTACTCTGAATTGCTGCCAAGCTGTAACAACTTCCATGTGAAATCAGCATGAGGGGCATCTCTTAAACAACAACATACTCATAAAATAACATGGCTAACCTTTCAGCGATTTTTTCCAGTAATTTTTGAAAACCGACGGATCCTTAAGTAAGTACCTCTGGTAAAAATTATAAAAACGTAAACATGCGGATGCATTTTGCAAGCACGTGCTTTTTCGAAAGAAGTATGTAGGGCTCTCATACGAAAAGCATTTCATGATAAAGCAAAAAAAAGTATTTGAATGAAAAAGGGCAGGTGCCGGGTGGCAAGGACCACAGCTGAAGAAACGGTCTAAGCACAACTGCTAAGTGGCCCATTGATGCACGGCACCATTACCCTGTGTTGTTATTTTCAGATCAAGCCTGTTGGAATTTTGTGTCTATACTTACAAAGTTGAAAGCAAAGTTACATGTCTGAGAAGGTAATATGCTGTTGACTAAAGTGCCCTGGATGGCAGGACGAGTCATACATGACACGGGTCACAGTTTCCCTAAGCTTATTACCTCTGAGTTGCTGTGTTTGACTTGGAACACGAAGAAACTCTTTGCAGGTCCCTCATTCCAGTGGAGGGTAATCCGGATTCGAGTGCAAATGGAAAGTTGCATTAAAATTGAAATTACAATGTAGTGTGAAAATAATACTATTTTCCCTCAACACTTCACAGAATTTGTGCAGTAGGAAAAAGGAAAAAGTAATATTGGAAATATTCTATGTTTTGCAGCTTGGCATGATACTAAATGTGAGGTGCTGCTGGGTTATGCCACATTCCGAGGTGCAGGGTTCCTATTTGAAGTATTACGGAACATGGTCAATAAGGCACCCTTCAGTATAATTCAGTAGGAGTGGTATTTCCCAATAGCAGCCCCTCATTGACAGCCCGAATTATGAAATTGTTCTCACACTTCATTTTTCATGCCCTAACTCAGTGAAAAGAGAACTCCTGAAATGGTAAATGCTGTTGCTGAAAATCAAATGCTTGTATGTTCGAGCACTTTTAACTAGCTGCATGCAACAAAGGGCTGCAACCAGCGATTATATTTGTAAATTTGCAGCTGCCACAACTCATTCTAAAATTTACGAGACCCTGGCTTGGAGTGGGAGGAAAAAATCATGATTTGCTTTGGCTTGCATGTTTCCAACTGTGTGTAAAAAAACATGTGGCTGTAAAGCAAGCAAATATTGAGCATTTGTGTCTGTAGCTGAGGAAATGATGATGTCATTAAAGCAAATAAGAGACTGAAAAAAACTTGTGCAGGGTTTTGAAGGTCCCTTATGTCATTTACAGTACAAATTATTGGCTGTTTTCCATGATCTTAAACATTTAGATCATTAATTCTCCCAAGAAATATTGTTTTCCAAGCTTGTTTTATTTTTGTTATTTTTTTACCATATTTCTCTTATTTTACCATGTCAAAAGCATAAGAAGTTGTGTGTATGATTTATAGTAACCTTTCATATATTCAAGCAGTCTATTTTGTGAACTGCAATGCACAATATTGTTCTTAGCCCTAGAGTTCATACAGTTAAAATGTAGAGGAGCAGTCAGGAGTCTATCCACTCTCAACAAATAAGAGTATATTTTAGCATCAAAGTAATCCCCTAGTACATATAATGCTATCTGCTAATATGAACATAAGGATCTATTTCACTTTTCAGAAAAATGCATTTCAGGGAAAATTTTGTTGAAAACCATTTCATTCAATAAGCCAGAAAGTGTTATGTTATTTCTATGTGCTTTTGTATGGCGCATTTTTACCATTTGTTTGCAGCTTTGTTTGCTATGCGTGGAAATTGAAATTTAAGTGAAAGGCATTTGATTAAAAATGTTTCACAGGAAAAAAAACAGAATTGATTTTCAATAATACTTCCCGTACTTCATTCAAAATACCTTTTTAACGTATTCTTTCTGCAGTAAGTGCATAACCATTACTTCACCCAAACAAACCCTAATGCTCACTGCATGACTAGAATTAACCAAACCTTGTTCCGAGTCTTTTCCTAAACCTCCATCAAAACCATGATCCTAAAAATCACTCTGACTTTAATACTAATTGCTACGTGGAGCTGGAGAGTTTATTCTGTCCCTATGTCTAAGCGTAATGCTTACTCTTAGCTCTAATTTCACACTAACCCGTGCTCTAACCCTAGTCATCTTTCTAAACTTTATTCTGATAAGAGCCTATGCCCTAATCGTGACCCTAGCCCTTCTTACCTTTCCATTTAACCTTTCCAGATATGTAACCTGGCCTGGCTGGCATCCATCTCCAAAATTCACACAATGTGGAAAACTGCTTTGGCCCAGAAATATCAGGAACTCTACCAGGCAGTTTTTCCAATTCTGGCAAAAAACGCTTTTCAGTTATCTATGTGTGCGTGTGTGGGCAATGCCCAGCTACCACCTGCCTCATGCAACGATTCATAGGGAGCAGACTATATTTGGTCTAGCTAAACCCAAGCCTGCCCTGCATCCGTTCCTACCCACTCTGTCAGTGCTTCTATTTGGTAAAGACAGAGTCACTGTGTCCAAGCAGTGCGCTGAATACCAAGCTGGTAGTCTAATCCTCTACCAGAGACTCCCTGACCTTTGTTCTTAGCTGGTTCCAGCTTTCTTCCTTTGTGAGTGTATTACTGTCTTTCGATTCCTCCACCTTTCTGATCGGTGTGTTTTCCCTCTCTTTCACATCATAAATATCTGATGAGGCAAATAAGAGTAGGTCACCAAAAAAAAAGTGACGATGGCCCCACCGGCAACCACCAGCTCAAACCAAGCACTACACTCCATCCCATAAATCACCACCATTCCACCCGCCCATACTTTCCGTCTCTTAAGAACAGGCATCAAATTTTTTTTGGCCAGAATCAGGAAAAACTGCCTTTGGTCAACACTTAATGCAAACGAACTTAAATGTAACATTTTAGGTCACATGTTAGACCGTCGTATAAAAACTTGCCTTTTTTATTTAAAATGTTTTCTGTTTTGAATTTAGATATCCTTGTTGTCTATGCGATTTCCAAAAGCGTGCAGGGGAAATGAAACCTAAATAAATATTGTATTTAAGTCCTGAAGATACAGAAAACAATGGTTTCATTAACTGGCACTTCACGACAGAATGATGACTTCATGGCTGTCGTTTAGGATATAGCAATTCTTTCAACGTACCACAAAAATAAAGCTTTAATATTAATTTCTCTTATGCTGATTGTAACTGTGCTGAAAAAAGAACAAAACTAAGCCATGTAAAATTCCACCACGTCAAAAATCAAAAACAATTACTGTAGTCCTTTCATAAGTATTGCAAGAATTCCCTTATTAGAGTTTATTGGCATAAACCAAGCCTACCTGATTACTATTGCTCTGTAACTCATCATCTGCGCAAATCAACTCAATAACATATGAGATTTCCATAACAAGTTCCAGTCAGCATTGTGTATGATTAAAAGAGCTGTGCATCTGGCTTATATTTATATCTCCTTGTTGCAACATATTGAAAAACTAGAGATCCTGCCTTTATCTCCTTTTTTCCTAAATATTCAGCTTTTCAGACCCATACTGTATGTATAGTGTTGGTGACATGGGCCTTATGAATCCACGCATTTCCCCCTAGACACAGAGGCCCTGATTTATACTTTTTGATGCAAAGCTGCGCTAGCGCATGTTTGCATCAAAAAGTTTACTGCCGGCTAGCGCCATTCCTTGACGCCAGCCGGGTGTCATATTTAAGGAATGATGCCAGTGGTAAGGCCCAATTAGCATCAAAATAAATGAAGCTAACCGGGTGGGGGAGGAGTAAGGGAAACAGGAGGTTGAGCGTCAAAGAATGGCTCTAGTCAGATTAGAGTCAGAAAAATTACTTTAACCTGACTAGCGTCATTTTTTGACACACAACCCACATGGACATGACTCTTGTCTTAATAGAGACAGGAGTCACGTCCCCCTGCCCAAAGGCCATGCCCAGGGGGCACAGTGCCATGTAGGGGGGGCCAAGTTAGGCCCCCATATGGCACTTAAAAAAAACTTACCTGGACTTAACTGGGATGGGTCCCCCCACATCCTTAGGTGTCCTCCAGGTGTGGGTGGGGGAGGTTAAGGGTGTCCCTGGGGGCAGGGAAGGGCACCTGTGGGCTGCTTCCATGGTCTCCGACCATGTAAGTGAGCCCACAGGTCCCCAATGCCTGCCCTGACCCAGGCACTAAAAAATGGCGCTAAGCAAGGTTAGCACCATTATTTAAGGCCCTCCTCCTCCCCTGCGTGATTTTTGCACAGGAGGAAAAAATAAGGAGCTAGGGCCTTTGAGTCATTTTTTGCCCGGGAACGCCTACCTTGCATCTCATTGAAGCAAGGTAGGTTTTCACAGTACAAAAATGACTTTAACTTCAATATTTTGCCACTAGACGGGTCTAGCATCAAAATATAAATATGGAGTTAAGTTTGCGTCAAATTTGCTTAAAAAAATAACGCAAATCCAGCGCAACCAGAGTATAAATATGCCCCTGAATGGGCAAAACCTCTTGATGCATCAAGCCCATGCTGATAAACGAAATTGAGAACTTGCTGTTTACAATTCTAGTGGACAATGCACAGGGTAAGGGCAGCACTGTTGGTCAACATGTTTCACACCTCACAAACGAGAGTCATTTTTCTCAGCTGTAGAATTACACCACAATTTTCGAAAACGTTTGTATCCTAGGAAAATCATAACATTTTTTGCCAATTTCCCAGTTTATGTTTTTTTTATTGGTGTATGTTTATCATAGATTTTTAGGTGGTGCTGTCTACAGCTTTAGGTCGCCTAAAAACCTTATGCCATCATGTCTTCGAAAACGTACAGTAAGAAATACAGAGAGAGTGGGCTTCCTGCCATATTTCATGTGTTTTCATGATTTGCCATTGTTTGGGTGTGCTGTTAATTAAGGCCATGGCATTTCGGGGATGAGTATTTGGGTGTTTGTGAGTGCTTCACACTCAGTTTACACTTTTAGACTTGTTATTACAGATGCTAACTTTACATTGCATAAATTAGGTATGAGATGCCATTGAGAACATTAGTGAATGGTCACAAAACAATTGCTTGATGGATCTAAACGACCCACTTAATAGCCAGCCCAGCCTCTTCCTTGACAATTCCACTCCTCATACCACTAACCCTTTGATGGCTGTAAATCAGCCCAGCATTCCCCTCAGAATTACCAATTGTCGAGGTATTGCTAGGAGAACTATGTTTTTGTGATGTGTTTGTGCCCATTTGTTTTTTTTCAGAGTGGTTTTATATGTACTAAGGAGTGTGTTAACATCCTCTTCTGTTGTTCAGGAATGGGTGATGCCGAACTTGATGAGTTCTTCTTCTAGAAGGACAATGGGAAGCCTTTGAAGAACTGGTCTGTTAGCTTCTCTCAGTTGGGTGTGCCACAAAAATTTGGGATGTAATGAAGGAGGTAAAAAATGTTGCGATGACCAGTCCAGTCCAAATATTCCAGAGGCTTGTGCCAAATTGATAGAGTACATTATGATGAGGCCAACTGGTAGCCTGCAAGGAAGATTACATCACCATGGAAAGTGTTCTTGGTGTGTTGAATAAAGACCAATTTGAGTAGTCCTTAGTTTCCTTTGTGAAATTCTTAAATGGTCGAGGAGGTCTGTAGAAGGGAATTAAGTTTTCCATCTGGGACACAGCGAGTGGCAAGTGATGAGCTCACATAACTTGAACATTGGAGGACCACTCACAGTACAGTGCTATGTGGAACTGTGGATGACAGAACATGTTTCTCCTGTCTTGTGGGTGCGATCTGCACATTGTATGTTGTAGTCTGTGGTGTTGAAGCCACGTTTCAATGATAACGCACATTGAGGGTTGTGTTGCATTGTCGCAGAAAGAGGCCCTTAATGTTGGTCGCTGAAAGGAACAGGCCTGACTGAAAGTCACTCTCCTAACCCAGAACACATTGACAACTAAATATTCCCTTTATGACCATACCTGCAGAGGCTGGTATTGTTCAGTCCCCGAATTGTATTTGTTATAAACTACTGATTTTCAGTAAAAGAATGTCTTACATCGTTTGTTCCGATTAATTTAAGTATCCTTCTAGATCATCCCGTCTATAGGAGGCGGATCACGTGAGTAGACAACATGGTCATTTGCACAGTGGTTTGGAGTGGATTTAATAGAAAATAGTCATGAAGAGGATCTTACAGAAATGATTATCTGTAAATATTTCTGTTGAAATAGCAAGCAAGCATCTCCCACCAGTGGGAGGCAATAGGGCTTTCTGACCTGTTTCTTAAGCTTAGAACAGGCCTTGCATTTAAACACCTTTTCAATTGTTGCTGTAGATAACCATTTCCTACTATGGCAAAGGACATGAAAAGCTAAAAGGTGTTTGGGTCTCTTAGGGCTTCTATGGGGACTTGAGTGCCCTACAAAGGCAACATTTCTTTGATCATCGAGCAGAGGGTCTTTATTTTCACAAAAAATAAAGTTGTGGTTTAAGCACATTTAATTGAAAGCAGTCTACTGTTGGTGAAAAGAGGTATGCAAGCCAGAAGTAAAGCTGACTGAAAAATGACAGATCAGAGTTATTTAAGCCATGGTTTAGCAGCAGGTGCTGTGCAGGTGGTCCCTAACCTCAGGGCGGTGACCTGGGACAATCCAGTTGGGAGCATTTGTCTGAAGCTGCACAGGCACCGCTGAGGGCCCGGATTCCATTGCTCAGCAGATTTTTGTTTTGTTTTGAATATTTAACTAACCCAAGAACTAACATTTTAAAATAACTGTTTATAGTTAGTTATAGGCCCTAGCACCAATGTTGTCTGGTTCCTTCCGTGACTTAAACGCTCTCTGCTGATACCTGCTGTGATCTGTAGAGTTGGCAAGACCAATGAAGATTTCCATCCTTCCGAGAAGGTTGTTATATTAAAGGTACGCTTAAAAATGGCAGAACTACGATGTGAAACCATATACAAAATTAAATATGTATTTATATTTTTACCATTCACATTATAGTTTAGGTAAAGCAGGTGCACTTGAGGCGTCCTGTACTGTTGAGGTAACCATATAACTTTGTCAAAGGAACACCTTTTTCCAGCTATGAGCATTCCTTTAGCGACCTAATGCATTCCAGCTTTAGCCGTTTTCATAGAACCAAATTGACTAACATACCTGATAGCAACTAACAATTAAAGGAAAGCTCATGACTGGAACTTTGTATCCCTGATGTCATGTAGTAGTTTGTTCACTTACCTGCTGAAGACACGGTCACGGCGACCAAGTTTTTAACAACTGCCCATCCAGGCATTTTAGTTCACAGCACTTTGTCAGATGTTTACAATATTAAATATCAGCCTACATCTTCAGTAATAACTTGCAGGGCCGGGCAGGCCTTTTTGGGCATCTTAAGGTGGCCTGCAGCTCTTTAGATGTGCTGGTAGCTGAAAACCTGACCTATTGGCTTTGCCAATGCTTGTTACTTCTATACTTACTGTGCATAGCCAAGACTTAAACATGCCAGATGAATGGGTGAGGAATAGAAACAAAGCAACATCTAAGCTGTTCATATGAAAAGTCTCACAACAATACAAAGGATGGGACCTTAACCAATGAGAGCATGAAACAGGATGTGCATTAAGAACATAGAAAATTGGAGAAATTGCATCAATTTGAGATGATGAAATGGTTGGAGAGCTCCTCATTACGAGTATTTGGATTTCAAGAGAGTACCAAGGGGAATGAGGATTTTAATAATGCCCAGTTATAAGAACTCACATCAAGAAATACTTATTCAATAGGAAAGAAACTATGGGCCTCATTACAACCCTGGCGGTCAAAGACCGCCAGGGCTGTTTTAAAGATTTTACCGCCAACAGGCTGGCGGTACAATATTGTGGATAACGACTACGACGGAAGCACCGCGGTCACACCGCCGGGACCGGTGGTTTACCGCCATGGTTGTCCCGGTGGTTTTAATCCGCCAGGGCAGCGCTGCTTGCAGCGCTGCCCAGGGGATTACGAGTCCCCTTCCCGCCAGCCTGTCCATGGCGGTAGAGACAGCCATGGAAAGGCTGGCGGGAAGGGGAGTCGCGGGGCCCCTGGGGGCTCTTGCACTGCCCATGCACTTGGCGTGGACAGTGCAGGGGCCCCCAGGCACAGCCCCACACTGCTTTTCACTGTCTGCGCAGCAGACAGTGAAAAGTGCAACGGGTGCAGCTGCACCCGTCGCACGGCCGCAACACCGCCGGCTCCATTAGGAGCCAGCTCCCATGGTGCGGCCGACATCCCCGCTGGGCCGGCGGGTGGAAACTCTCTTTCCGCCCGCCGGCCCAACGGGGATGTCAAAATGGGGCCGGCAGGAGTGCGGCCGCATTGGAGGCTGCACGGCAGTTAAACCACCGCCGCCCGCCAAGGTTGTGATGAGACCCTATGTTGCAACATTGACTCAAATGGGAGAATTTTGGTGAGGTATGAAACTATTGACAGAGAGAAGCCTTTAAAGGAGATAAAAAGTCTGCAAAATGAATTAAGAAAAAAATATAATAAAGAATATACATTAAAAAATGCACTGAGGTGAATAGCAGATTGATGAACATGAACATAATAAAAAAGAAAGAAGACATTAAACTACCAAAGACAAAAGTGATAATAAACGATGCCCAAGCTTGAAGTTACAATCCTGGAAGCCCAGTGGGTGAGATAATTTAAGGGCGTTTTTTAACCTAGAGAAAGTGACCTGCCCCCAAATGGGGCTTTTGCTTGTTTCCACTAGCCAGATCTAGCTCCAGTACCTATTGAATTACCTGTAGGAAAAGATGAGGTACTTTTTGCGCTTGATTAATCCACTCCTGGAACTTGTGGAGCGCAATTTTCGATTTGCTAGGTCATTAGGCCACAAACCTTTGGCAGTTCAAAGCAGAATGTATTGAAGCTGTCACTTATGGGCCAGGGGTTTGGGTACATAAAAAATCTGATAAACTCCAACATATCAGGAATGCCTTTACTCACAAGTTGCTTGCTGTTCTGAAAAATACAGCACATTTTATATGTCATGAGGAGTTGGACCTCCCATACATAGATGATCAAATCAAAATCTCACCACTCCTTTTGTGGAATTAGTTGCTGGTAAAACCTAGATTCAGCATTAGTTAGATCCTGTGTGTCAGACTGTCTTGCCTCAGAAAATACAAACAAGATGCCTTGGTTGATGTACGTGAAATCAGGTTTTTCAAATTAGGCTTAATAGAAATGTTAAATTCCCCTACATATCTTCCCTTAAATGCGAAGTCGATTGTGAAATCTAGGTATACAAACTGCTGTGTGGAGAAAAGGCTATGACAAGGACATGAAAACAGTTATCACTTGGAGATTGTCACAGTTAAATCTTTTTAACCATACCTGAGATGGATTGGGAATGCAAATCATCGGCTTCTTTTAACATATTTTAGACTTAGGGCCTCATTATGAGTGTGGTGGTCCGAGGACCGCCACACTCACGTAGTCAGTCGGCCCGCCGTACTCCGGGAGGTCCGACCTCCCAATTACAACCCTGGCAGGTGGACTCTCTGGGGGGGTTGGGTTCCTGGCAGCATGACAGGGCTCACAGTTGTACGCTCAACTCAGTGCAAACTGGCTGATTACAACTCCGCTCACTGCCAGCCTTTCCATGGCGGTTTCACCAACATGGAAAGGCTGGTGGTGAGAGTGTGCTGTGGCCAGAGGACAGTGTCAGAAAAGAAGACAGTGTGCATTCCGCGGATGCTGGTCGGCCCCTGCTGTGCCACGAGATAGCACTCAGATCCTTTAAGGGAGCCGAGTGTTATCTCGTAGCACTGTTTCTTCCGGTCTGACTGGTGGGAATGCTCTATTGCAATGTTCCTGCCGGTCAGTCTGGCGGGAACATTGTAATAAGACAGGGGGGACGCCACCGCATGTCATCCCCCCGAGTTTGCGGGCCTGCGGTGAGACTGCCAAACTAGTAATGAGGCCATTAATTTAATTCATTTTAAAGTGACTTTCCCGTTACAATGCATGTAGCAGTGGGAATAACTCCCATGTCATTGTGATAATGCCACTAAACAAAGCACTTGTCAGTTTACTTTGCCCACTCTATGCAGGACCAAGAAATACCTTTCTGACTCCATTGTTGTGATAGAGGGAGTTTAGGCAACATCCACCTGCAATGGAATTCTTACAAACATTAATTGCAATTGATTTGTGCCATGCAGTGTCAAACTTTATTGAGTGCAATCTGAATTAGAGACTGTTATGAGTTTGTTAACTTAAACTGAGGTTTTGTCATGAGAGTATTAACGTTTCCCCTGATTCCTAGGAATTTTATTGAAAGTGATTTTTACGTATGTTATTGATTACTTGTACTATTTATACGGAATTTTATGTTTTGGTATGTGTTACATGCTTATTATGGCACACTGCTGAAATAAAGTTGTGATGACTGGCAGTTCTGATGTGAGTCCAGAAAATGAAAATGATCTGGAGAAGGGTACCTCAAAAGAGCAACAAGAGAAAATTATGGTTTTTTTTATGTGTTCATGAGGGTTAGTTCATGATGATTCACCTAAACAATCACGGATGAATCAAAGGAAAGGCAGAAGGCATCAATGAAGAGTAGAGAGAAGGAGAAGGCAAACTAGAGCAATCAATGAACAGTCTGTGGAAAGTTCAAAATAAATAACGCTGATGAAGGTCCCAGATTCCCTTGGATGTCTTAAGCAATATGCTCCACAACATATACATAAATACTACTATGAAACAGGGAACTGTTTCCAGGAAGGCAATGATAGTTCGGTGAAGATAAATGGAAAAATATTGTGTTGTGCTACCATAATATGTATATAAGTTAAACTTTACAACATGAAGATAAAGTTTCTTATGAAATAACCCCTAGAGAAAAATACACTAAAGAGAATTAAAGTTTTTATAATGATTTGAGTGACTGGCTTCCACAACGGATTTGTCTCTTTGGATGTTTCCTCCATGTATACAATTATCAGGCACTGTGGCGGGAGCTGTTTATTTATTATTCACTGATCCTGGCCATAACGCCCTTCACGGGCTCATTTGAATATATTGTCCTGTTTTATGATGCCCCTGATGTGGGCAGGGGCTCCACAAATATGTTACAAAAGTGCTGTAGGGGGCTGTAGAGAGCACAGCATCCCCAGAAAATAAAGAAAAACTGTAATTCTCCTGGGCCATTAAGTGCACAACCCTAGTTCAGTTTACCATTATTTTCAAAGCACTCTGGGTTGGAGATCAATGCTCCTCAGCTACAGTGTGGGGAACTGCTGTGTTTGGTTCTATGGCTGCATTTTATGGCTTGAAGAGTGCTAAAGAAAGACTATAGACACATTTAAAATTGCTTGGAATAAAAATGCTCTATTTAAAATATGTTTGAAATTATGATTATGCATTGTTATGTGTCTATTTATAAGGATCACTTTAGAATATGAGTATTTATACATTTATGTGGTGATCTTTGTGACAAACCCAATGGGTCTGCTCTGTGTAGTCTGATGTGCTGACCCGTTGATAAAGCCAATTGGGCAGCTTTTTATACTTTACAATACTAACTCCATTGATAAAGCCATTAGCTCTGCCTTACTTAAAATGACTGGCCTTTACATTGTTATGTTGCATTCAAAACAAACCTCAGAAATTCACAACCAAAAAAAAGGTTATATTTACATTATAACAGTCAAAATGGGGAGCACCCTGTCTTCCATTCCAGCATTTGTGACCCCAAGGCATCATGGTAAATGCAGTCATTAGCACGAATTTGAACAGTATTTTGAAAGTTTTTCACCATAAGTTGCTGCGGCGAGTGCCGTATCTTCGGACACGTGTTTCTGGCTATTTGGCCGTCATCAGCGAAGAGCAACGTGTAGCTGGCGGGGTTGCTTGAAATGCCGCCTTGAAAGTATTCACAGGTTTAAGTACCACTCAAGAAGGCGCACAGGTGCGTCACCCGAGCTCGTCAGCTCAGAGGCTCATGGGAGCCTTAATTACAACAGTCAAAATGGGGAGCACCCTGTCTTCCATTCCAGCATTTGTGACCCCAAGGCATCATGGTAAATGCAGTCATTAGCACGAATTTGAACAGTATTTTGAAAGTTTTTCACTATAAGTTGGTGCGGCGAGTGCCGTATCTTCGGACACGTGTTTCTGGCTATTTGGCCGTCATCAGCGAAGAGCAACGTGTAGCTGGCGGGGTTGCTTGAAATGCCGCCTTGAAAGTATTCACAGGTTTAAGTACCACTCAAGAAGGCGCACAGGTGCTTCACCCGAGCTCGTCTGAGCCTTTGAGCCTCTGAGCTCGGGTGAAGCACCTGTGCGCCTTCTTGAGTGGTACTTAAACCTGTGAATACTTTCAAGGCGGCATTTCAAGCAACCCCGCCAGCTACTCGTTGCTCTTCGCTGACGACGGCCAAATAGCCAGAAACACGTGTCCGAAGATACGGCACTCGCCGCACCAACTTATGGTGAAAAACTTTTAAAACTCTGTTCAAATTTGTGCTAATGACTGCATTTACCATGATGCCTTGGGGTCACAAATGCTGGAATGGAAGACAGGGTGCTCCCCATTTTGACTGTTGTAATTAAGGCTCCCGTGAGCCTCTGAGCTGACGAGCTCGGGTGAAGCACCTGTGCGCCTTCTTGAGTGGTACTTAAACCTGTGAATACTTTCAAGGCGGCATTTCAAGCAACCCCGCCAGCTACACGTTGCTCTTCGCTGACGACGGCCAAATAGCCAGAAACACCTGTCCGAAGATACGGCACTCGCCGCACCAACTTATGGTGAAAAACTTTTAAAACTCTGTTCAAATTTGTGCTAATGACTGCATTTACCATGATGCCTTGGGGTCACAAATGCTGGAATGGAAGACAGGGTGCTCCCCATTTTGACTGTTGTAATTAAGGCTCCCGTGAGCCTCTGAGCTGACGAGCTCGGGTGAAGCACCTGTGCGCCTTCTTGAGTGGTACTTAAACCTGTGAATACTTTCAAGGCGGCATTTCAAGCAACCCCGCCAGCTACACGTTGCTCTTCGCTGACGACGGCCAAATAGCCAGAAACACGTGTCCGAAGATACGGCACTCGCCGCACCAACTTATGGTGAAAAACTTTTAAAACTCTGTTCAAATTTGTGCTAATGACTGCATTTACCATGATGCCTTGGGGTCACAAATGCTGGAATGGAAGACAGGGTGCTCCCCATTTTGACTGTTATATTTACATTATAGTTGAGTCCGGTAATAATACCTTACTATCCAGTAAAAAAATAACACCTCAGAAATTCTCTAAAAAACCAAACGTTCAAGTGTCACTATAGGTTGAATTGGCAAATAAAACATGGAGTTTTAAACTGAAAGAAACACTGAAAGTCATCCATTATAGTCAACTGATTTAACTGAAGTAACTAAAACCTGCGCACTCGTCATGCATTGCTCTTGACTTAAACATATTACAGTACTCATGACACATTCTATGACATCATTGATAACATCAATGATGACAACTGAAATGACATCAATAATGAAAACACTGTGCATGGTTTAGGGTGCAAGTCATCGTTGCTCCAGGTAGTTATACATATATATATATATATACATATATATATATATATATATATATATATATATATATATATATATATATATGGCTACAAACTGGATGCCTGACCCAAGTGGCGATGTCTTGTGGTACACTGGCAGTGGAAGCCAGTGGAAAACACTGAAGTATTTTCTACACACGTAAAGCAGAACATAGCTCTCAGGACAGATTAGTGCCAAAACTTTCATTTCCTCACAACACATTTCAGCTTCACCAAGTCTTGGTCACATGTTGTGATCAAGGCTCGATGCAACCAAAACTAATCATACTGTCAGTAGTTAAAGTTTGGACCTAGTTTCCATAGGAAAAGCGTTTTTTGCGTCTTTAATAAAAATTCTCAAAACCAGATTCCCACTCACTTCAGCTGCTGTTTTGAAAGTTTAAGGGTGATTCATCAAGCATGGGCCCAGAAAAAGGAGGGGGATCCTAAAATGCTTTTTCCCATGCAATTTTCGACATGACTATAGTCCGAAATGCTAGACGAAATTACACCAAATATGACAGAAAGCTAGATCTTGCTCCAGAAACTGCCTTTTTTGTTATTTGGTCTAAATCTATTCTGTAGTTTTGGAAATATATAAATTAAAAAATATATAGATATCTAGGGATGCAGATCCTCCTTTGGATTCGACAGTTCCTGTGCACCGTTAAATGCCCGACATATTACATCATTGATGACATCTTCTATGGCATCAGTGATAATATCACTGCAACATTAAGGCCCTCATTACAACATTGGCGGTAAAAGCCGCTTACCGCCGTGCAGAAGACCGCCAACATACTGCCGCGGCCGCGGAAAACCGCCACAGCTATTATGACCCACATTTCGGAATCCGCCAAAATTCAGACACCCACACAAGTCCACCACACCAAAGGTCAGTGATAAACTGGCGAAAACAAAACCGACACCGTCACGCCAACAGAAATACGCCCACACTATCACGACACACAGATCCATGCGGCGGTCTTTCAACCGCGGTATTCCATTGGCTGTACACACCGCTGCGCTCAAAATACACACACCTTTACAAAACACAGCCACATTGGACAATTCAAAATTCACACACCTGATACACATACACACACCACTCCATCACACCCATTACAACATAAAACACACACCCACATCACCCACAAACTCCTACGACAAAAAATCTTGAAAGAAGGCCAGAGAGAGACACCACCAGCAAGAACAACAGCATCCACAGGCACACAATACCATCACCCACACAACTTCCACACACCTCACACAACACACCACTACATATCAGCACACTTATCACCACACAATCCACCCCACACATCACCTACACCACCCCATGGCACGGCAAAGACACCCCAGGTTCTCGGAGGAGGAGCTCAGGGTCATGGTGGAGGAAATCGTCCGGGTAGAGCCATAGCTATTCGGATCACAGGTGCAGCACACCTCCATTGCAAGGAAGATGGAGCTATGGCGCAGAATAGTGGACAGGGTCAACGCAGTGGGACAGCACCCAAGAAATCGGGGGGACATCAGGAAAAGGTGGAACGACCCACGGGGGAAGGTGCGTTCCGTGGTCTCAAGACACCACCAGGCGGTTCAGCGGACTGGCGGCGGACCCCCACCTCCTCACCCACAACAAACAACATGGGAGGAGCTGGTCTTGGTGATTCTGCATCCTGAGGGCCTCGCAGGAGTAGGCGGAGGAATGGTCTCTGGTAAGTCAAATCTTAACTATTACATCCCCCACCCTACCTGCATGCTATCACATACCCCCACCCTCACCCCCAGCACCCCAACTCCTCACATATGTCCCAACATCACAAACCACCTATCCCAACACCAAGCCCTGCATGCAACAAAGAGCATGGACACCCATCACTAAAGCATGCCCACTGCACATACCCATACAACCCCCTAAACCACCATCACACAAGCTCCCACACAGGAATGCAAACACTGGGGTACACACTTACCCACCCATTGCCCACCATGACACATACAGATGTAATAACCATCCTTTTATACCCCTGCAGGACCCCTACCCAACGTCACCGGACAGGAGGGTCCACACATGTCCACACCACCAACAGAAGAGGCCCACAGTGATGACAGCACGTCTGTCCAACTGGATCTAGATGACCAGCCCGGCCCGTCGGGGACCTCTGGACAGTCGGTTCCCCTCACACTGGCACAGGCCATCACAGACCTTCCCCCCTCTGGAAACACCAGCACAGCACCCACCCAGCGGGCCCATACCTCCGGCCCCAGGACACGTCAATCAGCTGTGTGTCCACCACTACAGGGAACCCAGGATAACCCACCACCCCAAACAACAACAGGGACCTTGGGGCAGTGGTACTGGGCACACGGTCCAGGGGACGGAGGCCCAGGAACACAGGGGAACTGGGAGGGCTGCTGTGCAACAGGGGGCGGACAGGCCAAGGGAACCCACTCTCCACGAGGCCCTCTCTTCCATCATGGGAGCCTACCACCACTCCCAGGAGATGATGGCAACGGTACTGGCCAAGTTTCAGGAGACCCAGCGCCTGCAGGAGGAACAGTATATGGGCTTCAGGAAGGAACTCAGAACCATCAGCTCCACCCTGGGCACCATTGTAGGGGTGCTGAAGGAACTCGTGAACACCAGGAGGGACACTGTGGCACTACAAGGGGCCCCTGACACTAGCATGGATGATGAACTGCCCACCACCTCCGCCGGCGTTAGTGGACAGGACGCTCAGCCACAGGACCACCACACCAGCACCCCACCCCCTGCAGAGGGAGAACCACCCCGCAAACGGTCCCTGAGATCCAGGACAAAGACAGAGCACGATTCCAAGACCCCCGCCAAGAAATGAGACCACCCTGATTGTCGTCCTACTGTCCCACTTTGTCACCCTGTCCATACTTAAACTGCCCAACCTCCACTTCCTATGCCCATTTGGGCAATACACCTGTGAGACTAATAGACTGGACTCTGCAATGGACATTCCTCCGCCATAACCCCTTACCATTTCACTACCCCCTCCAATATTGAGCACTTAAATAAATACACTTAAAACACAAAACAATCTACAGTCTGTCTGTTATTTCAAAATAGTGTATTAGCAATTACAGTGACAAAATTCTCTTTCAATTGTAATGTCAACATACCTGTGTCACACAGCTCAAGTCCATGAGGAATCAAAGCAGATGTCACACAGTGGGACCCACATCTGTGAAATCATAAGGGAAAGTGACAACTCAGTGACCATACACTGGGTGAAAACGACAGACAGTAGAGAGGTAGTAGTGTTTAAGTACATGTAGTAGGCAGGTCTGTACTCTTACCTGTGTCTCACTGGAAATATTGCTGGATCACTGAGGCCCTGTTGTTCATGTCTTCTTCCTCTGCTTCCTCATCTTCACTATCCACAGGCTCCACAGCTGCAACAACACCGGCATCTGGACCATCCTCCTGCAGAAAAGGCACCTGTTGTCGCAATGCCAAGTTATGAAGCATACAGCAGGCCACGATGATCTGGCACACCTTCTTTGGTGAGTAGAATAGGGATCCACCTGTCATATGGAGGCACCGGAACCTGGCCTTCAGGAGGCCGAAGGTCCGCTCGATCACCCTCCTAGTTCGCCCATGGGCCTCATTGTAGCGTTCCTCTGCCCTTGTCCTGGGATTCCTCACTGGGGTCAGAAGCCATGACAGGTTGGGGTAACCAGAGTCACTTGCAAATGGCGAGGGACAAGTATTAGACACACACTAATCTGTATGGTAACCCCAGACCCAGACAACCATTCACACTGTCTTGCTTCCAGGTGCTCACCTAATAGCCACACACAGTGCCTCTGGAGTTGACCCATCACATAAGGGATGCTGCTATTCCGCAGGATGTAGGCGTCATGCACTGAGCCAGGGAACTTGGCATTCACATGGGAGATGTACTGGTCTGCCAAACATAACATCTGTACATTCATAGAATGATAACTCTTCCGGTTTCTGTACACCTGTTCACTCCTGTGGGGGGGGGGACCAAAGCCACATGTGTCCCATCAATGGCACCTATAATGTTGGGGATATGTCCCAGGGCATAGAAATCCCCTTTCACTGTAGGCAAATCCTCCACCTGAGGGAACACAATGTAGCTCTGCATGTGTTTCAGAAGGGTAGACAACACTCTGGACAATACGTTGGAAAACATAGACTGGGACATACCTGATGCTATGGCCACTGTTGTTTGAAATGACCCACTTGCTAGGAAATGGAGCACTGACACCACCTGCACTTGAAGGGGGATTCCTGTGGGATGGCGGATTGCTGACATCAGGGCTGGCTCCAACTGGGTACACAGTTCCTGGATTGTGGCACGGTCAAGCCTGTATGTGATTATGACATGTCGCTCCTCCATTGTCGACAGGTCCACCAACGGTCGGTACACAGGAGGATGCCCCCATCACCTCACATGTCCCAGCGGACGGTGCCTATGAAGGACAGCAGCGAGCACAGAGTCAAACAACTCAGAGGTACGTACCCACAGTTTACACAGAACACCAATCATAAACAAAAGGTGGCCTGTATGTGTGTTGAGTCTAGGCCTAGGTATGTGTGACGCAGTTGGAAGTGAAGCCATGTGGGCCCCTGAAATGGCGGCTGCCTGACCTCTAAAGTGGGACAATGGGATGTGACGTAACTGCGCTGGCGTTGTACACTGTTGCGGTAGGCGGTCGAAGACCGCGGCACAATGCTGCATTGGTTAACATTGGACCCTATGGGTCCCAAGAGCCAATGATGATGTGCGGTGGCGGTGACGGTACGCACCGCCGCGGACGTGACCGCCATTTTCTATCTGTTCAATCACTCGATACCTGGTCTTCGACAGGAGAGGACCTACACTGCAAGTGCTTCTGTGACCTAGGTCTGGAAAAGACAATGGCTTGAGTGTCTGGGGAAAGGGCCCCTGCCTTCACATCGGAGGAGTTGGAGAAACTCGTGGATGGGGTCCTCCCCCAGTACACGCTACTCTATGGTCCTCCAAACAAACAGGTAAATACACTGTGAGAATGCTGTATGGGCTATGACTGTGTGGAGTGGGGTGGATGAAGGATGGGGGGGAGATTGAGGCATGCATGAAACAACGGTGAGTGCATGTGCATCATGGCAAGGGTAGGGATGGGGGCCAATCACTTTGGCGGTGCAGTTGGTAATAACTACTCTTTTTCCCCTGTACATTTCATGTAGGTCAGCACCCACCAGAAAAAAGATATTTGGTGTGCCATCGCCAAGGACGTACGGACCCTGGGGGTCTACCACAGACGGAGCACCCAATGCCATAAAAGATGGGAGGACATTCGCCACTGGAGCAAGAAGACGGCGGAGGCTCAGCTGGGGATGGCCTCCCAACGTGGAGGGGTGCCTGTCGCACCATGACCCCCCTGATGCTACGGATCCTGGCGGTGGCGTACCCAGAGTTGGATGGGCGTTTGAGGGAATCACAGCAGATACAAGGGGGTGGGTACAATCTCATTCTGCTGACTGCGTGCAGTGGAGTTGTCTGGGTGGGGGAGGTGGGCTGTGGGTTTTCCTAGGCCAGGGCGAGTTCCGTAGGCAAGGCCCCTCCGTAAGGCAGGCCATGTGGCACCCCAGCCCACCTCTGTAGAGTGCCCCGTGTCATCTATGTGTGCAGATGTCGTCCATAGCCTTGTAGGCCATTTCCCAGGAATTGAACAGTGGAGCCCAAGAGCGCGGCGTAGTGCAGGGGGCTTCTGTGTCTGTCGTGTCCGCCAACAGTAGCGGTAATGCATGCACTCAACATGTCTCTCTTCTCTCTTCCCCCCTTTTTTGTGATCTCCCTGTTCTTGTGTGCATTAGCATCATCAGTCGGAGGAGCAGTGGCTCCGGAGTACGAGGGAGCTGCATCCCACATGGCCCTGGAGGGCGAAACTATGGAGTCTGAAATCACCAGTGGGACAGAGGGCGAGGGGAGCTCCATGGCGGGGACAGGAGCTGAGACCAGAGACACAGACTCGTCCTCTGATGGGAGCTCCCTTGTGGTGACGGCAACATCTGTGCCCCCCGCATCTACAGGTACAGCCGCCACCCCCCCCTACCAGCACCGCGGTCCCAGCAGCCCCTCAGGCTTTGCCCCGTGCCCGCTCACCCAGGAGGGTGGGCATCACCTTCGCCCCAGGCACCTCAGGCCCTGCCCCAGTCACCCCTGCTGCCCTCACTGAGGAGGCCATTGACCTCCTCAGGTCCCTCACTGTTGGGCAGTCTACCATTTTGAATGGCATCCAGGTGTAGAGAGGCAGTTGCAACAAACTAATGCATTCCTGGAGGGCATTCATTCTGGTCAGGCGGCCCTTCACCGAGCTTTTTAGACTCTGGCCTCAGCACTGAAGGCAGCCATTGTCCCCGTCTCTAGCCTCCCCCCTCCAACTTCCTCCACCCAGACCCAATCCCCTCTACCTCAGCCCATCCCAAGCACACCTACAGACCAACATGCACACACGTCAACAGCCAAGGGTAGTTCAGGCAAACATAAGCACCACACATCTCACAGGCGTTCACGCAAGCATCACACACATGTAGACACACCAACATCCACTGCCTCCACTGTGTCCCCCTCCTCCTCATCTCCCTCCTCCCTCCCAGTGACGTCTACACTCACAACTGCATGCACTACCTCTACAGCCACTATGTCCCTCTCCAGCACACCCACCACCACACCCCGCTCACGTGCAGTCACCACCCCCACTACCATTCACACGTCCCCTGTGTCCTCTCCCAGTGTGTCTGTGACGCCCCCTCCGAAGATACATAAACGCAGGCACACACCCACCCAACAGCCATCCACCTCACGACAACCTCTAGCGCATGCACCTTCACCCAAAGTCATCAAACGTACATCTCCTACAACCACCACCTCTTCCTCCATTCCCAAACCCCCACCTGCTACCCGTCCCAGTGTGTCCCAAAAACTTTTCCTGTCCACCCTTGACCTCTTTACCACACCTCCCCCACCCCGTCCATCTCATAGGTCCAGAACTACCACCTCAGCCACAACATCTCCGGGACCAGTGGTGCCTGTACTCACCGGAATCTGGAGTGCACCGGCCACCAGGGCAGCCAGTGTGGCACGGAGCCACAGCACAGACAGTCCCCCAACTGTGAAGCATCAGAAGTTCCCCAGTGCCCGACGGGAGAGGGGGAAGACTCCAGCCACCAAAGCCGCTCCCAAGGGTCCCGGTGGGAGTGTGGAGTCAGCTGTGACACCTTCCAAGGTGGGGAAAGGCCACAAGAAACCTGGCAAGTCTGGAAAGAGCAGCACGGCGGAGAAGTCCGCCATCATCCCCGCTGCCCAGGAGGCCACCGCCAGCACCAGCCCTGCTGCCCAGGAGGCCACCGCCAGCACCAGCCCAGCTGCCCTGGAGGCCACTGCCAGCACCTGCCCTGCTGCCCAGGAGGTCACCGCCAGCACCAGCCCAGCTGCCCAGGAGGCCACCGCAAGCACCAGCCCTGCTGCCCAGGAGGCCACCGCCAGCACCAGCCCAGCTGCACAGGAGGCCAGCACCAGCCAGCTGCCCAGGAGGCCACTGCCATCATCCCCGCTGCCCAGGAGGCCACCGCCAGCACCAGCCCTGCTGCCCAGGAGGCCACCGCCAGCACCAGCCCTGCTGCCCAGGAGGCCACCGCCAGCACCAGCCCAGCTGCCCAGGAGGCCACCGCCAGCACCAGCCCAGCTGCCCAGGAGGCCAGCACCAGCCCTGCTACCCAGGAGGCCACCGCCAGCACCAGCTCCGCTGCCCAGGAGGCCACCGCCAGCACCAGCCCAGCTGCCCAGGAGGCCACCGCCAGCACCAGCTCCGCTGCCCAGGAGGCCACCGCCAGCACCAGCCCAGCTGCCCAGGAGGCCACCGCCAGCACCAGCCCGCTGCCCAGGAGGCCACCGCCAGCACCAGCCCAGCTGCCCAGGAGGCCACCGCCAGCACCAGCCCTGCTGCCCAGGGGGCCACCGCCAGCACCAGCCCAGCTGCCTCCCCACCAGCCCAGCTGCCCAGGAGGCCACCGCCAACACCAGCCCAGCTGCCCAGGAGGCCACCGCCAGCACCAGCCCAGCTGCCCAGGAGGCCACCACAAGCACCAGCCCTGCTGCCCAGGAGGCCACCGCCAGCACCAGCCCAGCTGCCCAGGAGGCCACCGCCAGCACCAGCCCTGCTGCCCAGGAGGCCACCGCAAGCACCAGCCCTGCTGCCCAGGAGGCCACCGCCAGCACCAGCTCTGCTGCCCAGGAGGACACCGCCATCATCCCCGCTGCCCAGGAGGCCACCGCCAGCACCAGCCCTGCTGCCCAGGAGGCCACCGCCAGCACCAGCCCAGCTGCCCAGGAGGCCACCACCATCATCCCTGCTGCCCAGGAGGCCACCGCCAGCACCAGCCCTGCTGCCCAGGAGGCCACCGCCAGCACCAGCCCTGCTGCCCAGGAGGACACCGCCATCATCCCGGCTGCCCAGGAGGCCACCGCCAGCACCAGCCCTGCTGCCCAGGAGGCCACCACCAGCACCAGCCCTGCTGCCCAGGAGGCCACTGCCAGCACCAGCCCTGCTGCCCAGGACGCCACCGCCAGCACCAGCCCTGCTGCCCAGGAGGCCTCCACCAGCACCAGCCCTGCTGCCCAGGAGGCCACCGCCAGCACCAGCCCAGCTGCCCAGGAGGCCACCGCCAGCACCAGCCCTGCTGCCCAGGAGGCCACTGCAAGCACCAGCCCTGCTGCCCAGGAGGCCACCGCCAGCACCAGCCTAGCTGCCCAGGAGGCCACCGCCATCATCCCCGCTGCCCAGGAGGCCACCGCCAGCACCAGCCCTGCTGCCCAGGAGGCCACCGCCAGCACCAGCCCAGCTGCCCAGGAGGCCAGCACCAGCCCAGCTGCCCAGGAGGCCACCGCCAGCACCAGCCCTGCTACCCAGGAGGCCACCGCCAGCACCAGCTCCGCTGCCCAGGAGGCCACCGCCAGCACCAGCACCAGCCCAGCTGCCCAGGAGGCCACCGCCAGCACCAGCCCGCTGCCCAGGAGGCCACCGCCAGCACCAGCCCCGCTGCCCAGGAGGCCACCGCCAGCACCAGCCCCGCTGCCCAGGAAGCCACCGCCAGCACCAGCCCAGCTGCCCAGGAGGCCACCGCCAGCACCAGCCCTGCTGCCCAGGAGGCCACCGCCAGCACCAGCCCAGCTGCCTCCCCACCAGCCCAGCTGCCCAGGAGGCCACCGCCAGCACCAGCCCAGCTGCCCAGGAGGCCACCGCCAGCACCAGCCCTGCTGCCCAGGAGGCCACTGCAAGCAACAGCCCTGCTGCCCAGGAGGCCACCGCCAGCACCAGCCTAGCTGCCCAGTAGGCCACCGCCATCATCCCCGCTGCCCAGGAGGCCACCGCCAGCACCAGCCCTGCTGCCCAGGAGGCCACCGCCAGCACCAGCCCAGCTGCCCAGGAGGCCACTGCCAGCACCAGCCCTGCTGCCCAGGAGGCCACCGCCAGCACCAGCCCAGCTGCCCAGGAGGCCACCGCCAGCACCAGCCCTGCTGCCCAGGAGGCCACCGCCAGCACCAGCCCTGCTGCCCAGGAGGCCACCGCCAGCACCAGCCCAGCTGCCCAGGAGGCCACAACCAGCACCAGCCCTGCTGCCCAGGGGGCCACCGCCAGCACCAGCCCTGCTGCCAGGAGGCCACCGCCAGCCCTGCTGCCCAGGGGGCCACCGCCAGCACCAGCCCTGCTGCCCAGGAGGCCACCGCCAGCACCAGCCCTGCTGCCCAGGAGGCCACCGCCAGCACCAGCCCTGCTGCCCAGGATGCCACCACCATCATCCCCGCTGCCCAGGAGGCCACCGCCAGCAAAAGCCCCATTGGGCCATGAAGGACCGCCAGCAAAAGCCCCGTTGGGCCATCAAGGACCGCAAGCAAAAGCCCCGCTGGGCCATGAAGGACCGCCAGCAAAAGCCCAGTTGGGCCATGAAGGACCACCAGCAAAAGCCCCGTTGGGCCATTAAGGACCGCCAGCAAAAGCCCCGTTGGGCCATGAAGGACTGCCAGAGACCCTGCAATGGAGACCGCCATCTCAAGCACAGCTGAACAGGGCACTGCCGTCTTAAGCACCGCTGAACAGGGCACCGCCGTTTCAAGCACCGCTGGCCCATGAGCGGCAAGGGCACTGATGCAACTGAGTCCGTCACGGGGTGAATGATGCACTCTGGGCACCATGCCCCCTCCATAAGCAGTGGAGAGATACATCCACTCCCTCTCTCCTTAGCAGGATGAAGCACTCTGGGCACCATGCCCCCTCCAGAACCAGTGGAAAGATACATCCACTCCCTCTGTCCTTAGCAGGATGAAGCACTCTGGGCACCATGCCCCCTCCAGAACCAGTGGAGAAGGCATCCACTTGAGAGACTGTGGCTTTGCACTCCCCAGGATTGAACAGTGGGCAACCCACCCACTGTAGAAACTTGAGAGACTGTGGCTTTGCACTCCCCAGGATGGAACAGTGGGCAGCCCACCCACTGTAGAGACTTGAGAGACTGTGGCTGCACTCCCAAGGATGGAACAGTGGGCAACCCACTCACTGTAGAGACTTGAGAGACTGTGGCTTTGCACTCACCAGGATTGAACAGTGGGCAACCCACCCACTGTAGAGACTTGAGAGACTGTGGCTTTGCACTCCCCAGGATGGAACAGTGGGCAACCCACCCACTGTAGAGACTAGAGAGACTGTGGCTTTGAACTCCCCAGGATTGAACAGTGGGCAACCCACCCACTGTAGAGACTTGAGAGACTGTGGCTTTGCGCTCCCCACGATTGAACAGTGGGCAACCCACCCACTGTAGAGACTTGAGAGACTGTGGCTGCACTCCCCAGGATGGAACAGTGGGCAACCCACTCACTGTAGAGACTTGAGAGACTGTGGCTTTGCGCTCCCCAGGATTGAACAGTGGGCAACCCACCCACTGTAGAGACTTGAGAGACTGTGGCTTTGCACTCCCCAGGATTGAACAGTGGGCAACCCACCCACTGTAGAGACTTGAGAGACTGTGGCTTTGCACTCCCCAGGATGGAACAGTGGGCAACCCACCCACTGTAGAGACTAGAGAGACTGTGGCTTTGCACTCCCCAGGATTGAACAGTGGGCATGTGGCCCCCTGTTGGATTTGGCGTTGTGCACTCAACTGGCTGAGGTGCCCCCCCTTTCCCTTCCCCCTGAGGTGCCTGTTTTATTGCTATCTGATGCCCCTGCAGTGTTCTCTCTGTCATGTTCGGGGATTGAGTGTGGGCCTCGCCCATGCCGTGTGGGCCAGGTGTTCCACGGACTTCAATGGAGCACTGCCTGGACTACTATTCTTGGTGTATATATTTGTTTATAGTGTATATATATTTTTGCGTACTGGATTTTAATATATTACAATGGTTACACTCATTTCCTTTTGTCTTTGCATTCTTCCGGGGGATTTGGGGGTGTAACTGTAATGTATCATGCTGTATTAGTGTGTGTGTTGTAGTGAGTGAGGGTGGGGGTGGGGGTGTTGCGTGTGTATGTCCCTGTTTTTTCCCTCCCCTGTGTCGTAGGTGCAGTACTCACTGTGGTCTTCCCCCCTGGCGTTCGTGCTCCTGGTAGAGGAGCAAGAAGATAAGGGCTGGCAGGATCTAGAGCTCGGGTTCCATGATGCCCGGATTCCTCGTGGGGTGTATAGAAGTGAGCGTTTTCCCTTCGAAGTCCTGTTTCCGCCATGTTTTTGTTCGCAGTGAATCCGCCCCGGAAAATGTGGCGGATTGGTAGGTTGTGATACTGTGGGCGGTACATTGTCCTCCTCCTGTCTGTTGGCAGTAACCGCCATGCTGTTTGTTTGTGTCGCCGTGGCGGTCGGAGTGTTAAAGTGGCTGTCTATGTTGGCGGTTTCCGCCACGGTCGTGATTCCATTTTTTTTCCGCCGGCCTGTTGGTGGTCTTACCGCCGCTTTAACACCGACCGCCAGGGTTGTAATGACCACCATGGTCCAGATAAGTACACTTTGGTGTTGTAATTGCATCATGCAAGTGAATATGTAATTTGGTCATTAACATATGTGAAATGTGATAAGTTAATCAGGTCCGGGTAGTGTGCTTCTGCTTTGCATTACTCTTCTGGAGTAACAGAAGGCAACAGACATTGCTCTGGATTTACTCAGTGCCAGGTAGCTAATACACAGATGGAGGGTGGTTGGCTACCACCTGCAAGACGTAATTGTAGTACACCTCAAAAATTAGCCTCAGGCAAATACCAAGATATCAGACAATCAGTCAAATAGCTTCTGGCCATGCAATGGTGACTTCAACATTTTAAAATGTCTGTACACATATTCTCCCAAGGCTGCTTTCCTCCCTGCAGATTTAAAATTCTTCAGTGCATCTCATGAGTGTGTGTATGCCTCCTAGAGTACCTGTCAGTACAAGTGTTATGTGGGGTATGATGCACCGAACTATGCACCATGAGGCAAGGGTGACTGCATAGTTGTTAGCCATTACTAGTTACCCGAGTAGGTGAGCAGTGTAATGGGTTGTATGCTTCTGACAGTGCATCCCCGCATTTGGACATAGAGCAGCAACATTACTACATATCTTGCATTGGATGTATGCCCCCAAGAAATGACAAATAGGGTATATAATGCAATGAGTTTGGCATTTCAATTCAAATCCATGTAAACAGACCAATAACCTTTGTGCAGTGTACTCCAAATTATTTTGTATGCACTGAGACAAGAATCCTGACATCCTATTACAACCTGCCAATCCACATGGCCATAGCCCTGCCACCTGGACATCTACCCTCACAATGTGCATCAGTCAGGTAGTGTGGTGATGATTTGTCCAACACCATGGCTAATTAGAGTCCCAGCACTACATTCTTGCAGCCTCCAGGGCATTTCTGTCAATGTTTCTATGTCACGCCATTTCACATACGAGTGGCATGGACTACTCAAAGAGATGCTCAAGTACCCCTGGGGCTGGATGACAGCATCCATACCTCAGGTTAAGTTTAGTAAACAATGGGACAAAAAGTACTACTGATGTCCTCTGTCATGACTCATATCCATGGTTAGGAACAGCTTAGACCTGTCAGAACAATATTTTCAGTATCTATCATAGAAATAAAATAATGGTTTGTTTGTGATGGCTATCCTGCTAATAAGGCCATACACACAAATACATAAATAGGTATGTGTCACCAGACATTTTAAGTGTTTATCGGCATAAATGTTCGACCACACCTATAGTGATCCACACTGAATTTATGGTGCAGGATAGGTTTAATGTATGCAGCATGTATGAGCATAGTATGATGCAAAATGAAGCACTGTATGTGGCATTTGGACACACACTTACTCTAAAGCAGATATCGGGGGTCATTCTGACACCGGCAGTCAGAGACCGCCGGGGCCAGGGTCGGCGGGAGCACCAATAACAGACCAAATTATCCCACGCCGACAGACCGGCGGTGCCCCGCAGGGCATTCTGACCGCGGCGGTTCGGCCGCGGTCAGACAAGGAAAACCGGCGGTTTCCCGCCGGTTTTCCGCTGCCCCTGTGAATCCTCCATGGCGGCGGAGCGCGCTCCGCCGCCATGGGGATTCTGACACCCCGAGACCCGCCAGGAACAGGATGGCGGTAGGGGGTGCCGTGGGGCCCCTGGGGGCCCCTGCAGTGCCCATGCCAATGGCATGGGCACTGCAGAGGCCCCCGTAAGAGGGCCCCACTTTGTATTTCAGTGTCTGAAATATGCGACGGGTGCCACTGCACCCGTCGCACCTTCCTCAATTTTGAGCCGGCGTCATCGTGGGAAGGTTGATTTGCCCTGGGCTGGCGGGCGGCCTTTTGGCGGTCGCCCGCCAGCCCAGGGCAAATCCCAAAATACCCTCAGCGGTCTTTCGACCGCGGAGCGGTATTTTGGTGGGGGAAGTCTGGCGGGCGGCCTCCGCCGCCCGCCAGACTTAGAATCACCCCCATCGTGTTTTAGAAAGGGGGTCTTTGGTTGGCAGTCAGGTTACCCCATCTGTCCAAGAAAGGACCCTCACTCTAGTCAGGGTAAGTCACACACAATCCAAATTATCCCATGCCCACCCTCTGGTAGCTTGGCATGGAGCAGTCAAGCTTAACTTAGAAGGCAATGTGTAAAGTATTTGTGCAATAAGTTATGCAATAACACAGTATAACACCACAAAAATTCACCATGCTGTGTTTAGAAAAATATAGAATATTTATCTGGTTCATTGCAGGTCAAAACGATCAAGATTTGATAAGTACACTTTGAGATATCACTTTAGAAAATGATAAAAAGAGTCTTAAGTTCTTAAAAAGCAACAAGTGTCTCTTGCAAGCACAAAGTACCTGGTTTGCGTTCAAATTCTCCGCAAGGGACCACAGAGGAGAATATGCGTGGCAAACTGGGAGGTGTGTATCGGTTTCTCCGGGCGCAAACAGACTATGGCCCTCATTCTGACCTTGGCGGGCGGCGGAGGCCGCCCGCCAAAGTCCCGCCGTCAGCTTACCGTTCCGCGGTCGAAAGACCGCGGCGGTAATTCTGACTTTCCCGCTGGGCTGGCGGGCGGCCTGAAAGAGGCCGCCCGCCAGCCCAGCGGGAAAGAGGCTTCCACGATGAAGCCGGCTCGGAATCGAGCCGGCGGAGTGGAAGCTGTGCGACGGGTGCAGTTGCACCCGTCGCGTATTTCACTGTCTGCGCAGCAGACAGTGAAATACATTTAGGGGCCCTCTTACGGGGGCCCCTGCAATGCCCATGCCAGTGGCATGGGCACTGCAGGGGCCCCCAGGGGCCCCGCGACCCCCCCTACCGCCATCCGGATCGATGGCGGTAGGGGGGGTCGGAATCCCCTCGGCGGCGCAGCAAGCTGCGCCGCCGTGGAGGATTCAATGGGGCGGCGGTACACTGGCGGGAGCCCGCCAGTGGTGCCGGTCCGACCGCGGCTTTACCGCCGCGGTCGGAATCCCCATTGGAGCACCGCCGGCCTGTCGGCGGTGCTCCCGCGGTCCTCCGCCCTGGCGGTCTTTGACCGCCAGGGTCAGAATGACCGCCTATGTGTCGATAATTTTCCATGCAGGGAAGGCTTTGCGCCGATTTCCGGCACGCTGACTTGAATCCTCTTCAGGTTGCGGGGTATTCGGATACCCGGGGATGATGCAGAGAAATGCTGGGCATGCAGGACGAAGTCACAGGAGCTGCGTCAATCCGGTGGGCGATGTAGGGAAATTTCTGTTGCACGGCAGGCGCTGCGTCGATTCTTGTCATAGGAAGTTGGGCTGCATCATTCCAGCTCGGTTATGCGTAGATCCAGTCGGCCGTGCGTCGAAGTTCCGGTCGCAATGCTGGCGGCACGTCAATCTCCTCTCCAGGAGCTGGGCTGCGTCATTCCGGTTCGGCGTGCAGTGATTTTCTCACTGCGATGCAGGCTGTGCGTCGTTTCTGGCAGGTTGTGCATCAAATTTTCACTGCACAAGGAGTTCTTTGCAGGATGCAGTCTTTTTAGACCTGAGACTTCAAGGAACAGGAGGCAAGCTCTATCCAAGCCCTTGGCGATCACTTCTCAGCAGAGCCAGAGGGCAGCAAGGCAGCAGGGCAACAGCAGGGCAGCAGTTCTTTGCAGAAAAACAGTCAGGTGAGTCCTTTGGGCAGCCAGGCAGTTCCTCTTGACAGGATGCAGGGTCTGGTTCAGAGTTTCTTCACCAGTAGTATCTTGTCAAGAAGTGTCTGAGTTGGCAGGGTCAGGAACCCTGTTTAAATACCCAAATGTGCCTTTGAAGTGGGGGAGACTTCAAAGAGTGGCCTAGAAGTGCACCAGGTCCCCTTTCACTTTCATCCTGTCTGCCAGGGACCCAGTAGGGGGTTTGGCAGTCCATTGCGTGAGGGCAGGCCACTGTCCTTTCAAAAGTAAGTTTCAGGCCCTCCACCCTTCCAGCCCAGGAAGACCCATTCAGTATGCGGATGTGTGCAGGTGTGTCTGAAAATCCTGTGTTAGGGGTTGTCTGAGTGAAATGCACAAGGGAGCTGTCAAGTAACCTAGCCAGACGTGGATTGTAAGGCACAGAAGGATTTAAGTGCAGAGAAATGCTCTTTTTCTAAAAGTGGCATTTCTAAAATAGTAATATTAAATCCAACTTCACCAGTCAGCAGGATTTTGTATCACCATTCTGGCCATACTACATATGACCTTGTTACTCCTTTCAGATCAGAATCTACCACCCAAACAATATATGAGGGTAGTCCGTATGTTAGCCTATGAAAGGAGCAGGCCTCACAGCAGTGTAAAACGAATTTAGGAATTCTACACTACCAGGACATATAAACTACACAGGTATATGTCCTGCCTTTCACCCAAATAGCTCCCTGCCCTAAGGATTACCTAGGGCCTAACTTAGGGGTGACATATGTAGAAAAAGGGGAGTTCAAGGCTTGGCAAGTACTTTTAAATGCCAAGTCGAAGTGGCAGTGAAACTGCACATACAGGCCTTGCCATGGCATGCCTGAGGCATGGTTAAGGGGGTACCTATGGGGGTTGCACAATCAGTGCTGCAGACCCACTAGTAGCATTTAATCTACAGGCCATGGGCACATGTAGTGCACTTTACTGGGGACATACAAGTAGCTTAAATAAGCCAATTGGATGTGAACCAATGTCGCCATGTTTTAAGGGAGAGGGCATATGCACTTTAGCACTGGTTAGCAAGGGTAAAGTGTGCAGAGTCCTAAAACCAGCAAAAACTGTGTCCAAAAAGTGGAGGGAGGCAGGCAAAAAGCTGTCAGGTCTAACATGGTGACTGTAATTTTTACACTTGGTAACACTGTCTGGGTAATGTGTTACACCTCATCAGCACCAGTGTTGTACTCACATCTGAAATTAGGCAACCAAACCATGTCAAGGCAAGCTTAGCCTAGGTCCTTCCCCTTTGCTGCTACATTTGTTGAAACATTGTATGCAATGTATGTGACATGTATTTGATGTCAAATTTAGATTATGTTGACCATGGGCTGATTTAGCGCCATAAGATGGGACATGTGTGATAAGCATCAAAAAAGTAGTTGAGCAAACATCACAACAGCTGATAAAGATCCATGCTACTTGTGGGTCTGCATACATTAGCCCTACATCCAGATAGACATACCCCTTGTCAATTTAACATTACTCTGTATACAAGTTCAGTTGTGTTTGTACACTGAGTGAAAGTTGGTGGAAGGTGATTGAAACATCCCCCTACACATCATAATGATACCACTATCATGGATCACAAATAAACCTTACTGAGCGACAACCATGTACTTATTCCTCTTACTGGTTGCTTTGGGATCCCGGAAGGTGTAAACTTCATCCCAGGTGTATGAGGCAGGTCCACCTACAAGACGATATTTGGAATATTGCTTTGTAAATAGTGCAAATACACAGTCTTAATTCCATTAACAGTTCTATGACATCCCCATGATTTGGGAGACTCAACACCCTGAACACACATATCTACACTTTGTCTGAATAGGGGATGCAGCTAATCACCTTTTAGGGCACATCTGGCTGGATGTCGAGGTTCAGAGATATCTAACATGACACGCCTGAACCACGCCTCATGAATGTGCGGTTATGTGTACTTGTGGGCAGCATCATCTCACGCCCCTTGCCCATGACACGGGGGAACTATTGGCCTAAGGCAGACCAAAGAAGTGCTGCATTGGGAAAAAAACAGGTTTACACCATACATAACATTGTAAGGGCCATATGAGACTATTCATGGTCTTGGTGCACAGGGTGCTGCTTAGCATCAAAGCATGCTACCTTGCAACAGGGTCTGGGGTGCTCGCCTTAGAAGGAGGTGAAAATATTTTGTCACGAAAGGGTCATCTTTCTGAACTAATACAATTGCCAGTGTTATTTTCATCTTTCTAGGAGTGTTGAAAAATGCAACACACATAAAAAAAACTCACATTAGAGGAGATTGAACATAACATCCTCTTTTTACATCGCTTGTGTTGGGTAACAATGTGTTTGGTTCCTAGCCTGTAGAAGCATGTATGCGAAATCAGGTAATGTTTCCAAATACATGCATGTTAAATCCAAAAAAACACCCATAGCCCATTAAACAATCCCTCAGAGGTTGGGTAAGGCAATTGAGTAATATTGCTCTAGATTTTTGTAACAAGTCCAATAAATGAGCTGCCCCTTGCATGTTCACACTGTTTTAAATATGATAGTAACTACCTACATGCAAATGTGTTATACATACCTACAGGTCCACCAGTCTCCAATCCATTGTGGTCAACCAGATCACCCTCCCAGGACACCTCATCAGTGGAGTGATGTTTCAGCTGGTGGATGTTGCTATCCGTCCCAAACATCGTCAACATGTGCCATTTCGAAGTTTGCATCATTTCTTATGACGTATTGCTGCTCAAATGGCCATATTGTGATGAATGCATGATGAATTTGCACTTCTGCAGTCAGTTCCATGCATTGGCCTTGATCCGTGGCTTCAGACCGGAGCAACTAATGCAATGCGCAGCGCATAAGGGGGATGTGTGAGTACTGACCACACACTTGGCCAAATGTGGATCTACTGTAGAGGACTGACAAATGCACGATAACACATCTTGGGCCCACTTCCAGAGGTCCTGGACGCATAGCTGACAAATTTTATTTTTGCCTATGTATGACATTTCAGTTGTCAGCGTGTGCTAATGTGTGACATTTCATCTTCTTAGGTGTGACATTTTGAGTGACACTTTATTGTGAGGGGAACAAAGTAATTATTGTCATGTAATGAGGCTAAATATTAATATTATTTCCCTTTGTGGTTAATAGTAGTCTTTGGTGGACTTAGATACGTGCTGAGATGGGGCATTTGTTCAAAATGGGTTAGTATACCCCTTGCTGCATGGTACTTGACAGAGTTTGTGACAGAGGACATTGTCCATGTGGTAAACCGGGTTGTCAATTTATGACAGGTGGGCTGGCACATGGGATGTGGAGACACTCTAGGTTCAAGGAATGCATGTACATCCCTCTTCACCCAACCAGGGGGACATCAGGCAGCATGACAGTCAGCAAGTCAGGAATACATACAGTCATGTGCATGTGAAGATTGCTCCTGGGGCTCTACAGTATTTCCTATTCTGACCAATCTCTTCATACTTGCAGTGTGCCAGGAACTGTTCCATGTGATGTGCCATGGATGCAACACACACTTAGGGAAGCACAGAGACAGTGTGGCTCACCCAAACCACAGTGTGTGTGCCAACCAGCATGCAGGTTAACTGGGCTTGCTTAGTCCATTTGTTCTAAATCCACATACATAAATATTGCACATGAATTTGTCAGGCAGCCATGTCTTATGCATAAAGCTAGGCCAGGTCCTCCATGTAATGTGGTGGCAAAGATACATCTGCACTCGAGGCCATATATATATATGACCCAATATGTGTGGCGCTTGTGTAACACAACATGGAACATGGACAACGCAAAATCAATTATATCCATTGACCGATCGAAGGCCACCTTGTGTAGCCCTGAGAAGTGTAATTAATCTTGAGTGGCACAATACATTGCACATCACTGTCTTGCCTTACTCTGCACCAGAGAGAAGGGTTCCATGAGCACTGCATTGAGGTAGCCATTCACATCCCATGATTTTATATGTATTCCCAGACTTACAAAAACAACAAAACCTGGTAATCCACTGGGAAGTACAACTGTCCCAGAAGTGACATTGCAAGGAGGTGGACCTTTCATACTCCTTGTTACTTCATCTTTCAATGTGTGCTGTGTTGTGCACACTTAAATAGCGGAATATGGCTCACATGATATTTTGCTTTGCACCCACTCATTCAGGCAATTGCAGCCAAATTGCAGCCAAATTGTCCACTAGATCAAACGATTTATGATAAGAAATTTGGCACAATCTGGGTGCATCACCGCCGACTAGCCATTATGTGGTAACCTCGACTACGTCATTTTCCTTGTCCTTCTCTACTGGCTCAGTGTCTTCAGGTTCCGAGTCCCAAGGGACATTGGTTCTCACACATATGTTGAGGAGGATTGCACATACAACTAGGATTTAACAAAACCATTGGGGCAAGAATAACAACCTTCCCCCTGACATGTCCAGGCATCAGAACCTGGACTTCAGTACATCAAGTGTCTGCTCTACCACATCCGTGGTCTTGATGAGTGTCTTTCTGGCTCTGTTTGGGGGTGAACAATTGGTGTCATGACCTGTGGCTGCAGACCATATCCTTGGTCAGCTGAAAAAAATAATACTATTAATAATTATGCACATTGTGACAGAGACATACCTGTCCATGTGCGTTATGAGAACTGACTAACTCATACACATTTCTTACAGTATTTACTGATATTTTTTATATATACAGTTGACCATTGGTTTACACAAGAATCTTCCCTTTCTCTGTGTCATTGCAAATGTTGACCATTCCCTGATACTTTGCACACTACTACATGCTGATTTTCATATTTAGGCAGTAAATTACTGCGATAGGTATTCTGAGATGTTCTTGTGCTCTGCATGTTATGGGCACTCACTACATGTGCAAAGTGATAAGGTAGTGATCTGATTTTCTGCCATATATTCATTCTGAGGTAGGTTGTGACAGTGCTAACATATCTGCCACCTACACATACATATGTCCTTTGGAAACTCTGATTCTGTTGCTTACCTACATGGCATTGACATGATCTTTAAATTGTTCTCTTACTTTAGCATGGGAATTAGCAGGGGGGTAGCTTCACCGGGGTGTTTGGGGTGTTACACCCCCCCAACAATGTACATTCAGTTGGGTATTGTGAGGTAGATGTCAAATCTCACCTGTGATTTTTGCATACATATAGACAAAAACATGCACACACTCGCCTTCTGTTTTGAAAGACCTCAGAAATGTTGGTTATTCTACAAAATATTGATGCTTGACCTATGTTGTATTTCAACATTATATGCCAGCATAATTGTTGTAAAATCTGAAGCTCACACCCCCTCCAAAGTTACTGCCCTAGCTATGCCCCTTGGGATTAGCTGTGTACATGTGCTGGACTTCCAACATGTGACATGGATAGTTAGAGAATTGTTGTCAGGCTTCAACTAAAGCTCTTTGTCAGACGAATTGTCATGCTGATTAACACATAGGTATTGCAATGTGGACCATCTTTAGGCACAACACACTGATGTTTGTACAAGTAGCTTTCTATGACAGACATGGACACAACACTTTAGGTTTTCACATGTACGTATATGATTCTAAGGGGATTCTGTACTTCTATGCCTGTATTTTATCAACACTAATGTGGTGTTTTGTGTGAGCTAATCCCCTGAATTCCAGGCATTATAGTGGGGTGAGAACAATTTCCCAATCCCACTGAGGACAAACGTGACCGCAGTGAAGAGTACATTGCCCTCTCGCTAGTCTTCAAGAGGAAGGGGGTTTGGGAAAAGAAAAAGAGAAAATCCCAGCTTCTGTTTCGTGGACTGCATAATCTGACTGCTGGACCCTGGACTGCGTGTTGTGTTGGGCGTCAGGACTTAGGATTTCTCAAAATACTGGGTTCTTGGTTTTTAGGATTCTGGGCTGCAAAATAATTAATTCATTGATACATTGAACTTGCATAAACTATGGCGGAATTATACATTGCATAATATCAGTTATTGTTGACACAATATGTCAACAATAACTTTAAATATGTTTCTATAAGGCTGAACAAGTCTCTCCTTCTTTTTACAATACTTTCAGAGAGTCTCAGAAGCAATGTCCAAACTCAAAAACAATCAACTCGACTAAAGGGCTTCTTTGTGTTCTAGCATAACCTCTTGCCAATAATAGTTTTGACAAACTTGCTCTATTTCGGATCTCCTAATTCTCAAGGGAGCACTTTTACAGGAAATACATCTTTCCTTGATGTGTGTTTAGCGGTATCTTGGATTCCAACCCAAACGATAAGTCACGCTAAATTATTTAACCCCTTGGGTGCCTTGGACGTAACGGTTACGTCCTCAGCCTCTGCACTCGGGTGCCGAGGACGTGACCGTTATGTCCTGCACAAGGCCCTCCCATCCCCCTCCCCTGGGAAGGGATGGAAGTGGGAATTGCTTACCCTTCCACCCCCAACCACCCATGACATCTGATGACATCAGTGCACAATCGCGAGCTGATCTCATCAGAGGTCGCTCCTATTGCACTGGAAACCCAGCTTCCAGCACGATCAGAAGAGAAATGCTTTCATTTCTTGACCGATCGGGGTGGTGGTGATCAGAGAGGCATGAAGGGAAGGAAAAGCTTTTCCTTTCCTTCCATGTCTCGATAGGCATTCCTGCATCACGATCGCATAGCGATCATGTTGTAGGAATGCCCACTAGACACCAGGGACTTTGTTTACTTTTAGTAAACAAAGAAGGGAAGCAGCCCCCTGGGCAAGGGTCCCTCCCCAATGGGCACATTTATTTATAACGCCATTTCTGCCCCCCCCCCCCCGGGGACAATTGGCCTATTTTAATTAGACACTAGACACCAGGGATTTTCTTTTACGACATTTTCACACAAGGTTAGCCACCCCTTAGGCAAGGATTGCCCCCTTGGAGGACAATTTTATATTAGGCCATTTCTGCAACCTGTTTTAATTAGGCTACTCTGCCCCCAAGGGGGGCAGAAATTACTAGACACCAGTGATTTTTGCCCCTATTTCACGCAAGGGAAGCAACTCTTTAGGCAAGGGTTGCTTCCCTGGGGGGGGCAATTTTATTTTATGCCATTTCTAGCCCACTTGAGGTCAGATCGGCCCCCTTTTATTAGGCCAATCTGCCCCTGGGGGGACAGAAACCACTAGACACCAGAGATTTTTGTTTTACTGTTTGTTTTACAGATGGGGAGCGACCCCTTAGGCAAGGGTAGCTCCCCTGGGGGACAATCTTATTTTAGGCCATTTCTGCCCCCCTCGGGGGCAGATCGGCCATTTTCTGTTAGGCCCATCTGCCCCCAAGGGGGGCAGAAATCCCTTAGGCACCAAGGATTGGTGTGGGTGTGTATTTTCTTTGGAAGGGTTGCTCCCTATGCAGGCACTTTACTGTTGGCCATTTGTTTACCCCCTTGGGAGCAGAACAGCCAATTTGTGTAAGGCCCATATGCTCCCCAGGGAGGCAAAAAGCCCACTAGACACCAGGCCATACCCCCACCCCAAATAAATGGGGACAAAGTTGTTGTGCCCACCAGTGGGTAGATGGGGCAATTACTCCCGATCCACTCCCCGGGGGGACTAAAAGCCCACTATCCCCCTGCACACTGAAAGATCTTATCCCAACGGCAAGCAAGAGGATATTTGATTATTTTTCATGGAATGGTGAGGGCTGCAGTTTTTGGACTTTGGGTCGTTGCCATCTAGAAAAATCTACGACACCTAGACACATATGAAAACTAAACATCTGGGTGAATCCAGGGTGGTGTGCTTCACATGCACCCCGCACCATTTTCTTACCCACAATCCTCTACAAAGCTCCGACTTTACTTGAAATCACTCATTTTCCCCACATTTTCATGATAGAACCTTCTGGAATCTGCAGAAATCCACACAATTCCTGCCACCCAGCACTGTCACATCTATACTGATAAAAATTCTGCTCCACTTGTCAGCCTAAAAACATTTTTTATTCAAACTGCCCTTTTAGACCCGCTTTGGTTCCCCCTCAATTTCGACATGGTTTTTTTGCTCTTCCTGGTCACAGGCACTTGGCCCACCTACACAAGTGAGGTATCATTTTTATTGGGAATTTGAGGGGAAAGTTGTGTGGTAGGAAATTTGTGCCAGTATGGTGATTCCATACAGAAATGTGGGGAAAATTTGATTTTTTGGCAAAATTTGAGGATTGCTGAGGATCCTGGGTAAGAAAACACTGGGGAATCCACGCAAGTCACACCTCACTAGACTCCCTTGGGTGTCTGTTTTTCAGAAATATCTGGGTTTGGTAGGTTCCCCTAGATGGCTACCTGAGCACAGGAACAAAAATGCAGGTGCCCCTTCAAAAACAGGTAGTTTTGTAATTGATAATTTTGATGTGTCCATGTAGTGTTTTGGTGAATTTCCTTTCGCGGGCACTAGGCCTACCCACACAAGTCAGGTACCATTTGTATTGGGAGATGAGGGGGAATGCTGGCGGCTCCCCTCAGATTCCAAAGCTTTGCAGGACCGAAATGTGAGGAAAAGGTGTTTTTTGCTAAGTTTTGAGGTTTGCAAAGGATTCTGGGTAACAGAACCTGGTGAGAGTGCCACAAGTTACCCCATCCTGGTTTCCCCTAGGTGTCTAGTTTTCAGAAATGTCCAGGTTTGCTAGGATTTCCTCGGTGTGTGATGAGCTAGAGGCCAAAATCCACAGCTAGGCACTTTGCAAAAAACAGGTCAGTTTTCATAAGAAAACTTTGATGTGTCCATGTTATGTTTTGGGGCATTTCCTGTTGCGGGCACTAGGACTACCCACACAAGTGAGGTACCATTTGTATCGGGAGACTTCGGGGAATGCTGGATGGAAGGAAATTTGTGGCTCCTCTCAGTTTCCAGAACTTTCTATCACCAAAATATGAGGAAAAAGTGTTTTGTGCCAAATTTTGAGGTTTGCTAAGAATTCTGGGTAACACAACATGGTGAGAGAGCCACAAGTTACCCTATCCTGGGTTCTCCTAGGTGTATAGTTTGCAAAACTCCACAGGTTTGGTAGGTATTCCCAGGTGTCGGCTGAGCTAGAGACCAAAATCCACAGCTAGGCACTTTCCAAAAAATACGTTAGTTTTCAATGTAAAAATTTGATGTGTTCATGGTGTGTTTTGGGGTGTTTCCTGTCGCGGGCACTAGGCCTACCAACACAAGTGAGGTACAATTTTTATCTGGAGACTTGGGGGAATGCTGGGTGTAAGGAAATTCATGGCTCCTCTCAGATCCCATAACTTTCCATCACTGACATTTGAGGAAAAAGTGTTTTGTTTGCCAAATCTTGAGGCTTACAAAGGATTCTGGGTAACATAACCTGGTGAGATTCCCACAAGTCACCCCATTCTGAATTCCCCTAGGTGTCTAGTTTTAAAGGTTTGCTAGGTTTCCCTAGGTACCAGCTTAGCTAGAGTCCAAAATCGACAGCTAGGCACCTTGCAAAAAATAGGTCCGTTTTCTTTGGGAAAATGTGATGTGTCCATGTTGGATTTTGGGGCATTTCCTGTCGCGGGCACTAGGCCTACCCACACAAGTGAGGTACCATTTTTATCGGGAGACTTGGGGAAATGATGAGTGGAAGGACGTTTGTGGCTCCTCTCAGATTCCAGAACTTTGCAGCACCGAAATATGAGGGGAAAGTGTATTTTATTTCCAAATTGTGAGGTTTTGCAAAGGATTCTGGGTAACAGAATCTGGTGAAAGCCCCATAAGTCACCCCATCCTGGTTTGCCCCAGGTGTCTAGTTTTAAAAAATGCACAGGATTGGTAGGTTTCTCTTGGTGTCTGCTCAGCTAGAGGCCAAATTCCACAGCTAAGCACTTTCTAACAAAGTCTTTATTTCAATGTAAAAATGTGTTGTGTCGATGTTGCCTTTCCTGTCGCGGGCACTAGGCCTACCCACACAAGTTAGGTACCATTTTTATCGAGAGACCTGGGGGAAAACAGAATAGAAGAACAAGTGTTGTTGCCCCTTGTCTTTCTTTACATTTTTTCCTTCCAAATGTAAGACAGTGGGTAAAAAAGAAGTCTATTTGAGAAATGCCCTGTATTTGACATGCTAGTATGGGGATCCCAGAATTCAGAGATGTGCAAATCACCACTGCTTTTCAGCACCTTATCTTGTACACATTTTGGAAATACAAAGGATTCCTTGATACCTATTTTTCAGTCTTTCTATTTCACCAAATGAATTACTGAATACCCGCTATACAATAAAAACCCATTGCAAGGTGCAGCTCATTTATTGGCTCTGGGTACCTAGGGTTCGTATGGAACCTACAAGCCTTATATATCCCTGCAACTAGAAGAGTCCAGCAGATGTAACAGT
Organism: Pleurodeles waltl; assembly: GCF_031143425.1. Taxonomy (NCBI): domain Eukaryota; kingdom Metazoa; phylum Chordata; class Amphibia; order Caudata; family Salamandridae; genus Pleurodeles; species Pleurodeles waltl. The sequence continues at coordinate 516,717,013 of NC_090448.1, forward strand.
ATATTGCGTTTAAAAATCTGCCAAAACTGGAAAAAGTTACAAAGAAAAATGTGGACAGATTTTTCACCTCAGTTTCAACATTTTTGAATTTTAGCTGTTGCATTCTGTAGGGAAACCTTGAAGAATCTACACAAATTACCCCTTGCTGAATTCAGAATTGTGTATTCTTTTCAGAAATGTTTAGCTGCCAGGGTCCAGCATTGGTTTCACACCCATTTTGGTCACTAACATGAAGGAGGCTGAAAGCCCAAAAATGGGGTATGTTCCAGTAAAATGCCAAAATTGTGTTGAAAAACTTGGTTTTCTGTTTCAAGTTTGCTGTTCCTGAAAGCTAGGAAGATGGTGATTTCAGCTAATACCACAAACCCTTTGTTGATGCCATTTTTAAGGGGAAAAACACATGCTTTCTTTTGCAGCCCTTTTTCCCATTTTTGTAAACAAAATGAAATTTTAGCAGTATTTTGGCTAATGTCTTGGTCTACTCCAGGGGAACCCACAAAATCTAGGTACCTCTAGAATTCCTCGGATGTTGGGAAAAAAAGGATGCAAATTTGGTGAGGGTAGCTTATGTGAACAAAAAGTTATGAGGGCCTAAGTGCAAAATACCCCAAATAGCAAAAAAATGGCCAGGCACCTGAGGGAAACGGGCTGGTAGCCAAAGGGTTAAAAGACAGAGCTCAGTCTTGTTTCATTGATTTTAGTCCAGCGCACATTAAGTGATTAACCTTCCTTTGCATTGAAGTGAAGTTACTTGCTTGAAAAATTAAGAAGAACCCATACTGGTTTTTTTTACCTTTCTTATTTTCTCTCTTTTACAGGCAATACAGGATCGTCGGCAGAAGACTGAAGAGGCAAGCTGGGACTGCACAGGAAAATGACCAGAGAGGGAGGATTGTTAGAACTCGATTGGAAGCTGTCTGGGGATGAGAAATGCTGGAACTCGACTGGAAGCTGGTTGGAGAACGAGGAACACTGGAACTCGACTGGAGGCAGGTTTGACTTGACTGCTGACAGGTGAGTGGAGTAATAGGTATGAAGCTAAGCAAGCCCTCAGACTCACAAGCGTACTTAAATAATCAAATGTGCACATGTGCCTTTTAGCAGTTGATTGCTTGTTGAGGAAATGAGCAATTATCCTCCTGCTCGTGGCACATGTTCAATACAAATTACATTGTGAAGAGCAGATGTTTTGGCAGTTACAGTTGGAGCATGTGGAAAGGCAGTTGGTTGCTTGTTAAGGAAATGAGCAATTATCCTTCTGATTGTGGCACATGTTCAGTACAGATCACATTGTGAAGAGCATGTTTTGGCAGTTACAGTTGGCATGAATTTAGCAGGTGGGATACAATGTGCATAATCAACAAGCACTGATTATAATAAATGAGACATTTAACAAGCATTGGTTATTGCAAACTTGACATTCAAGGATGTAATGAATATATCCAAATAAGTCTAAATTTTGCAAGCAACAGCACCTTACTGTAACCAAACTCTTGAATGTGCAAGTGTACCCACAACAGTTCTCCGCTCCCAAAGGTCGACGTGCTGGACATGAGTTCATAGAATTGAACAGATGAAACTGTCGCACAAAACGAGGGGCATAAACGAAAGATGAGGGTTCCCAAAAACGTTCAGAAGGATCACATCCTTTCCAATCTATCAGATAATGCAATTTACCATGGATTCGCTTAGCACCTAAAATGTGACCTCTTATTCCTGATACCTGTTGACAATGACTGGAGGGAGTGGTAAATCAGGTCTGGTGTTTGGGTGGTAGGGTTTTAAAGGAGATGCATGAAATATTGGGTGTATTGTATATTCATGAGGAAGTTGCAGCTTCATCGTAACTGGCCCAAAGACTTGTGTGAGCCTGAATGGTCCTAGATAACATGGTTGAAGTTTTCTGGGACCTGTTAGGGTAATGTTGTGAGTAGAAAGCCATACTAAATCACCAATTTGATATGTGGGTTCAGGGCTTCTGTGTTTGTCAGCTTGTAATTTCATTTGGGTCTTGTGTTTAACTAGCTTGCTTTTTGCTTTCCATTGGATGTCCCGTAAAACCTTTAATCCTTCAATAATGAAGGGGGCTGAAGACGTTAAATCTGAGACGGTTAGTGGGAGATTACGGGGATGGGTGCCAGTGAGAAAATAAAACGGTGAGCACCCTAACCCTGAGTGGACTGAGTTATTATATGTGAATTCTGTCAATGGCAGGGCTTGGTCCAAAGTCCCTGTTAGTGAGGACAGGAGGCACCTGAGTGATTTTTCTAATGTCTGGTTAACTTTCTGTGTTTGACCATCCGTTTGAGGGTGGTAAGCAGTGGATAGGGCTATTTCTATGCCAAATGAAGAACAAAAGGCCTTACAGAATCTCGATGTGAATTGACTTACATGATCGGGGATAATTCTTATGGGCAAGCCATGGAGTTTGACTGTATAGTGTAGGAAACGAGTGCTAAGCTCAGCAGCCACTGGTAATTTCTTGAATGTGCCATTTTTGAAAAGAGATCTACTACAACTAATGCAGTAGTATGTTTGTTCTGGTAAGTCTGTAATGAAAATCCATGCTGACTGTGTACCATGGTTTAGGGGGAATTGGCAAGGGTTGAAGAAGTCCAGCGGGAGTGAGGTGTGAGGATTTATTCCAATCAGAGGTTGGGCATGAATTTACATGCCAATACACATCTTGGTGAATGGTTCTCCACCAAAATGTTTGTGAATACATTTCTAAAGTATTTTGTATACCTGGGTGACCAGCCATAGGGGAATCATGATTCCAGACTAGTACTTGATGTTGCAATTCCTGAGTTGAAATGTACATTTTCCCTGCATGTAAGTAATAGTCCTGTTCAATTGTATTATATGGTTTTCTGAGCCACTGTTCATGGGGAGGTCATGAGAAGCCTTCTTGACATTATCCATGAAGTTAGCTATTGTGGTTAGAGCTCGCACTTTGTCTGCAGGTATTATACCGGGAGGGTTACAAGAACTAGCATCCTGTGGATGACCTATGCATGACAAGATATCTGACTGAAGTTGTTTGGTCCCTGGTCTGTATGTTATAATGAAATAAAAATCACAGAAGAAGTGAAGCCGGTGCATTTGACTTGGGGCCAAAGCCTTAACTGAACTAAAGAATTGCAAATTCTTAATGTCGGTGTAGATGTTGACAGTGTGTTTTGCTCCCAGCAAATTATGTTGCCACTCAGTAAATGCTATTTTAATAGTTAATAGTTCTCTTTCAGCAAAGGTAAAACATTATTTGAGCTGGAAGGAGTTTCTTAGAATGAAAAGCTACAGGGTGGAGATGTCCTGTTTATGGACCTTTTTGTGATAACACACCTCCCAGAGCAAATTGAGAAGCATCAGCTTCAACATAAAAAGGATCTGGGTGGCGTAAAATGGGAGCAGGGGTGAAACTTCTTTTGAGAGTTGTGAAGGCTTCTTCCGCTGCTCGAGACCCGATGCAGGGTGTCTCTTCTTTAATGGGGTCATTATAAGGACCATTATGCTGAAAATTGTGGGATGAAGTGCCTATAAAATTGACAAAACCAAGAATCTTTTGGATGTCCTTAAGAAATGATGGGGTTGGCCATGAAAGAATAGTGTTTACTTTTTTGAGGTCCATGGTTATGCCGCTGGGTGGTAAGTGATATCCAAAGAACTCCACTGACTCAGTGTTGAAGGTAAATGTTTCTAATTTGGAATAGAAGGAGTGTTCACGTATACGTTGCAGAATGGCCCTAACGTGCTGAATGTGTTCCCGCTTATTTTTAGAGAAACCAAGTTGTCATCTATATCGATGACAGTGCAGACATCTAGGAACTCATATAATACATCATTGATAAAGTATTGGAATGCCGTCAGGACGTTGCAAAGCCCAAAGAGTATCACAGTGTATTGGAACAATCCAAACTTTATCCAAAAAGCATTCTTCCATTTGTCTCCTTCCTTGACATGGATAAGGTGATATGCGCCACACAAGTCTCGCTTGGTGTAAATGGTGGACCCCAAGACTTGATCTAACAGGACCGGTATCAGAGGCAAGGGGTGACGATTTTTGATGGTTGCTTTATTAACCATTCTGTAATGAATACAAGCCTGCAAATCTCCAGTTTTGTTTCCCACGAAGAAAAGAGGCGACGAAATGGGAAAGTAGATGTCTCATAAACCCCAAATCCAACAACACATCCAAATACTTGTGCATATATTGATTCTCGGGTACTGTTAATGCATAAATTCTACTGCAAGGAAGGACTGCTCCAAGAACTAGGTCTATCTGAAAATCATAAACCCTATGTGGTGGCAAATGAGTTGATTTGACTGGGTCAAAGAGGTCTTGGAAATCCTGATATTCTTCTGGTAGGATAGTGGGAGAAGGGTCATTGGTTGCAGCACAATGTAGGGGGTGCCACAGGACAGCGGGCTTCTTGATAGCATGTGGTAATGCAAAACATGAGGGTCCAAGGTGACTCTTCGAGAAGCCCAATCAATTTTAGGATTATGGCATTCCAGCCAAGGAATACCAAAAATAACCTCAAAGGTGAGGGTATCAATTAAGTCAAAGGTTATATCTTCCTTATGACCGTTGTCACATACTATGGTTAACCGATTAGTGTAAAACCGAATAAGGCCAGAGGATAAGGCTGAGCCATCAACTGCCCTAACTGGTTCAGGTACTGCCTTGGTAACACATGACACCCTCAGCTTGGCTGCTAGGGCCAGATCAAGGAAGTTACCTGTAGCACCTGAGTCTATGAGCACAGACAGACTTTGTCTATTTTGTGGAGTTAGAATGAGGGTTATTCTAATGGTCAGGTGTCTAGGTTTACGGTTTAGGACATTAGTCAAGCATTGGAAGATCTGGTAAAGGGACCCACTCGGGGAGGCGATCTCAGTTCTCTCAGAAAGCATTAGTTTTCTTGCTGTGGTTTGGGAACACTCAAACAAGCGACAGATTTTTTCTTTTTAAGTTTATCGTGCAGTCTCATGTGAAATTAATAGATTTATAACAATATAGGCACAGATTGGCCTTAAGGCACCGTTCCTTCTCTTCAATAGATAAAAGACCTCTAACTACCCCAATTTGCATGGGTTCTGTTTACTGTGCTTTTTCTTCGATCTCTTTTTTAACTGTTTTTAAAACAACTACCCTAGGGTCACTCTGAGGACGTTCAGATTTCCTCTCTCCTAACCAATGATCAAGTCTCACTACCAAATTAATAAATTGAGCGCAATCCTCAGGTAATTCAATGATATGGGATAAACTATCTTTTAAATCATCCTCAGGGATGATTTAAAAGATAGTTTATCCCATCCCTCTGTTAAAAGTGCGGTATGTTTTTCTTCAGGCCATCTAGTCTCAGTAACTAACTAGTTGAAAGTAGTAATGTAAGTGAGAAAGTCCTTGGACCCTTGTCCTAATTTTAACAATTTGTTATCACAAGACTGGATAAAAACATGTTTCGCAATAATCCGTGGTAAGGCTGCCTTAAAGGCAGCAAAATTATATAGGATGATGATTGTTTTCAATAAGTGGAATAGACCAACTGGCTGCAACACAGCCAAGATTGGAAAGTACAAAAGCTACCTTAGCAGCATCAGATGTAAATATTTGAGGTTTTACAATTGACATTGGTTCATGCAAGCAGCAAAGCCAGAACTATCCCCAGTGTATTTTTCAGGGTTGGCCAACAGCACAGATGTCAGAGTGGTCATTGTTACATGTAGATTCTGGTCAGAGGGATAAGCAGGAGTGGAAGTAGAGGGTTGGGGACCAAATGTTGAGGTATTAATAATGGGCAGTGGACCTAAGGAATACCTCCATTGCATGAAGAATGTGGAATATTTTAGAGAGACTCCCTGAGCTCTTGATTCTCAGTTCGCAACTTCAGGACTGGTTCCTGTAACTTTTATGCTAGAACTGCCAACTGCTCAGTAGGTGGTCAATGATCTGAATCAGTTACAGACTTGTGATCCATGAAGACTTCACCCGAAGGGAACTTTAATGTTGTGGCTTAGGTTTCTGTTCTGTGCGAGCCACTCACCTAAATTCTAGGCGTTCCGATGGGGCAATGACAATTACCCAATCCCAGTGAGGACTGACATGACCGTGATGAGGAGTACATTGCCCTCTTGAAAGTCTTCAAGGGGAAGGGGGTTTAGGAAAAGAAAACAAGAAAATACCAGCTTCTGTTTCGTGGACTGTAGAATCAGACTGCTGGACCCTGGACTGCGTGTCGTGTTGGGTGTCAGGGCTTCTGATTTCTCAAAATACTGGGGCGGTCATTATGAACATTGACGGTCCGGGCCATATAATGTTCATGGCGTGACCACCACAAGCGGAACACCGCCACAGCCAGGCTACCACTGCCAGGCAGCCTGACGATGGTGGAGTTCCTTATCTGACAGGGCAGCGCTGCCCGCAAGATAAAGAACCTGTGTCCACTAGCCTTTCCCTGGTGGTGTCCCCTGCCAGGAAAAGGCTGGGGGAATGGAGGCCACGGGGCCCATGCACAGCCCCATTACGCATGTCACTGCCCTATTTATGGGCAGTGATATGCGCAACGGGTGCTGCTGCACCTGCTGCACTGCAACATTGATGTCTGCAATGTCCAGGCGTGCAGAATGTTCTTTATTGGGCCGCGGGGTCCTCAACGGGCTGGCGGTCTGTGTTTAGACTGCCAGCTTGAACACGGCGGGAAGTCCCGCCGTGATCATAATGAGGGCCTGGGTTCTTGGTTTTTAGGATTCTGGGCTGCGAAAGAAGTACTTCATTAATACATTGAAGTTGCATAAACTATTGCGGATTTACACATTGCATAATTTCAGTTAATGTCGACACATAAGCCCCCATTACAACACTGGCACTCCAGCTTCGCCACGCTGGCGTTGGCGGTAACACCGCCGACAGTGTGGTGTGCTGCACTGCTAGATCATGACCTTGGCTGGGAACTGGCTGCAAAGCAGCCAGTTCACCGCCTATACCACGAGGGTGGTCCACCTTCACCACAGAGGTCCACCATACACCATATACTGCTGACACTATTTGAAGCCTCCTTTCCACTAGGGATTCCCCGGCGGAAACTCTGCCAGGAAATCCCTGGCAGAAAGGATACTGGCAGCAGGAATTTATATTCCTGCCACCAGTATGCTACTCCCCCCACACAGCCATGGTCCCCCCTCAGCCCCTAGAGAGCCCCCACCCCATCCAAACATGCACGCACCACACACACACACATGCAATCACGCATTCACGCACTCATACAGACACACACATATACTCGCACACATCCCCACCACCCCTGCATCCATTCACACACTCACACACTCACAATCACACACATACATGCACACAAACCCCACCCCCCTCCAATCACATAAAACACACACCCCCATGCATGCACACACCATTCATCACCCCCTCCCCTATCGGCCGGGCACTTACCTTTACACAGTGGATGTCTGGGAAGGGACATGATCCTTGGGGCCTACTCCGCTGGCACTGTCCCATCGCCACAACACTGCCACACCTATTACCAACTTGTAATAGGTGTGGCGGTGTTGTGATGACGTGACGGTGCAAGCGGAGCAGCCGCCACTGCACGCCGACCGCCAGTATGGCTGCTGGCGGCTCTCCACCCAGATTTTGTCAGAGAGCCGCCAGCAGTCATAATATGGCAGTATTGTGGCTGGCGGGACTTCGGCAGTCTAGGTTATAGACCGCCGAATTCAATATGAGGGCCATAGTGTGTTCTTTACATACATTTCTATAAGGCTGAACAAGTCTCTTCCTCTTTTTACCATACTTTCCCAGAGTCTCTAAAGCAATGTCCAAACTTAAAAACAATCATTTCAACTAAAAGGGCTTCCTTGTGTTCTAGCATAATTTCTTGCCAATAACAGTTTTGATGAACTTGCTCTATTTCCAATCTTCTAATTATCAGGAGAGTGTTCTTACAGGAAATACGTCTTTCCTTATTGTCTGTTTAGCGATATCTTGGATTTCCACTTAAACGATAAATCACATAAGTTCTTGTTGTCATAAATTATTTAAAAGACAGAGCTCTGTTTTGTTTCATTGATTTTAGTGCAGTGCATATTAAGCAATTAATGTTTCTAACCTTGAAGTGAAGTCACTTGTTTGAAAACTTCACAAGAACCCAAACTGGGTTTTTTCACCTTTCTTATTTGCTCTCTTTTACAGGAAATATGGGATCGTCAGAAGACGATGAAAGAGGAGTGCTGAGACTCATTAGGAAGCCTTAATGGAGGGCGAAGATTGCCGGAACTCGACTGGAGGCTGTCCGAGGACAAGAAATGCTGGAACTCAACTGGAAGTTTTTTGGAGAACGAGGAATACTTGAACGTGACTGGAGGCAGGCCTGCCTTGACTGGAGACAGGTGAGTGGAGCAATAGGCACAAAGTCAAGCAAGCTCTCAGACTCACAAGCATCCTCAAATAATCAAATGTTCACATGTGCTTTTTGACAGTTTATTGCTTGTTACAGAAATGAGCAATTATCCTCCTGATCGTGGAACATGTTCAATACAGATTACATTGTGAAGAGCACATGTTTTGGCAGTTACAGTTGGAGCAGGTAGAAAGCCAGTTGGTTCCTTGTTAAGGAAATGAGCAGATATCCTCCTGATTGTGGCACAAGTTCAATGCAGATAACATAGTGAAGAGCATGTTTTGACAGTTACAGCAGGTGGGACACAATATGCATAACCAACATGCATTGGTTATAATAAATTAGATATTTAAAAAGCATTGGTTATTGCAAACTTTATATACAAGGATGTCATGAATATACCCAAATAAGTCTAAATGCTACAAGAAACAGCACCTTACTGGAATCAAGCTCTTGGACATGCTAGTGTACCCACAACATGTGGCTAGAGAATGTTGAGACTGGGATCTTGAGTTCACTTTGATACCTTGTTCCAGGTTGCATTGCTTCTATGTAAGTTACTGATATATGACATGTTTGATAGCATAGTGTTTGACTTTGTGAGTTTAACATTGATGATTCATATGCAGGAAATTTTATAAACTTATACCACAAAAATGGTGGTCAATTACATTGGTTACATATATCATTGTGACTTTATAACTTTGTGTATGTGTGTACCTAGACTGTCAGTATTGCTGAGACATATGTGTGTTTTGTACTGTTGGTATCACATTGTTACCCAAAATTTACACTCAGACCTGAATAGGGCCTACAGTCACACTGCATGCCACAAATGGATTTTACAACTTCTTCCAGAGTTGCTCCAGAAACTTTAGTCAAATACAAGTACACTTCCATGTATGACACCCTTACATTTGAACTCAGGATTTGTTCATACACCATTGATTTTAGGCAACTTTACCTAATACTGAGACTGAGTATCCCACTGAGGATACACTCCTCTCACACTTAGCAAATATGTACCCTTTGCACTCATGTTGTCATGATTCTTTTCTTGAATTGTTAACCAGTGCAGATGATGTGGTTCTGTCCACTCACATAGTGTCAGATGACACAATACTACTCACATATGTTCTGTCGCTACTGCCTTTGCAGGATTAGTGACTGAATGACAGAATGGTAAATCAGTGTCTACACGTTACAGTAAGTTGTTCCCACTATGTGCACATGACACTAGGGGCCAGATATTTGGCAAAGTGGCATAGTGCAGCACAGCAAGCCACCTTGCTGTGCTGCACTGCGTCACTGGGAAAGGGCTTTAAGCCTTCACTGGCAGACAATGGCTACCTAGCACAAACACAGGCACCCTTTAACCATGGTGCAAATGTGCCTGTGTTGCATGCAGGATTGTTTTAGTGTATGAAGGGGCACCTTCCTGCACATTAACAATACCCAGAGGCATATTCCTCTATGTGTGCCACAGAATGCAGCACACTTAGGAAGCGGAAGTGACTTGGACAACTTAAGTCATTTATCCTCAGTACACATCACATGGGGAGGCATATTTATGTACGCATTCCCAGGTTTACCATGTTTGGTATACATGGCATGTGTCATAAACCATGAACATTGCAGGGATACACCCACACAATGCCCATGGAACACCACCTTTTCACAGGGAAATGTAACACAGCATTTTGTCCTGTGTTGCATTACTCCAGATTTTTTATACCATTCAAAGCCACGCAAGGTGGCTTCGTGTGTCTTCAAATATCTGACTTAGGGATTTGCCACAATGCGTGGTGCAAGTATGAGGCACACCTCTCGTACGTATGCCCCTAGCTCCATCGACAGACACTCAGATCAATATTATGTCATACATTTCTACATTTTTGTTGTGTACTTCTGAATTACTTAACAATAAGTAGGCCATTTCCATATTGCCCATTCTGGAAGTGCACATTCATGGCATAATGCCGGAAGATGTAGGCAGCATGGGCACGTCCATAGTATTTGGCCAGCATATTGGTGACCATCCTCAGGTGGTCCACAATGGCTTGGATGTGGATAGAGCAGGTGTGCTTCTGATTGCTGTACAGGTGGTAAGTTTCAGCTGGGGAAGCCAATTGCACATGTAAGTAAAGAAGCGAAAAAAGTATTAAGGGAGTGAATGCCAAACGGCGTCCTGGCGCTAGAGTCCTCAAAGAAGCCATAAGGTAGAATCCTATTTAGAAAGAGAGAAGAAAAGCCAGGTTTTTAGCATTTTCCTAAAATATATCAAATTAAATTGGAATCTTAAAGAGAGGGGCGTGGAATTCCATACTTTACAGGTGAGTAGGGAAAAACTCCTACCTCCCCATCTTGCTTTCGTGATTCTTGGAATGGCTTCTAGTTTAACTGAGCTTTACAGAAGATCACGACTGGACACATGCCAAAAGAAGATTTTTGAAGTTATAAAGAACCTGCCTTTTGAAGCAGCTTTTGGACCCGACAAAGGGCCTTAAATTTGATCATATCACAGATTGGAAGCCAGTGAAGTCCAGAAATACTTTGAGAGACAGGGTTGAACTTTGGGATTTTTGCAGCATTCTACAGAGATTGGATCTTGAGCAACAAACACATCTGTATCCCCATGTGCAAAGCACTGCAATTCTTGACATGATAAGAGTCCCTATAACTAATTTCTGCAGAATAAGAGGAATGTAGGGAATCTTTTTTTTCTGAATCCTGAGCAGCTAGAAACAGGAAGCTGTAACATGATTAATTTGCTCAGAAAAGCAAAGTTTACTATCAAAATACATCCCCAAGTTCCTAGCTTACTGTACAGGTATTGGAAGAGGGCCAAGATTAGAAAGCCACTAGGAGATGTTCCACTAAGTGGTAATAGCTCCAAAAAGGAGCACCCCCGTTTTCTCAGAGTTCAGTTTCAAACAGTTCTTCTGTATCCATGTTGCAATTTGCACCATGCATTTCTTAAACTTGACAATCATATTGCCATTAGATGAAACTGACACTGCAATTTGAGTGTTGCAGGTGTGGGAGACAACAGAAAAGCCATGGGAGTGGATAAGTTTGCCTAAGAGAGTGACATAGATGATGAAAAGTGTGGGGCTTAACAATGAGCCCTGGGGCACCCTATACAGAAGAGAGAAAGGTGCTATGGTGAAATCTCCAAAAGCAACCACCTGCTCTCTGTTTGATAGAAAAGAGCTGAGGATGGCAAGAGCTGCTCTTTCCTATACAGATTCTTTCAAGCCCGTTGACAAGCAAAAAATGAATAACCATGTCAAATGCTGCCAAGAAATTGAGAAGAATTAGTGCTGCCTTCCCTCCCCTATCTGCCAACATTCTGATCTCCTCTGTGGCAGCAACCAAGGCTGACTCAGTGTAAGGATTTGGTCTGAAATCATACTGTGATGGGACCAGGAGATGAATGTCATCAAGAAAGAAAATAATGTCTTCATTCATAGCTTTTTCTAGCATCTTAGCAGGCAGTGGAAGGTGGGAAATAGGCAGCTAATTCTTCATATCACCTGGATCAAGAGAATGTTTTTTTCAACAGTGGAAGCAGCGAGGTCTTCTTCCAGGCTACCGGAAAGTGACCTGAGGTCAATATATTGTTCAATAACGCAGTAAGATGAACTAAGGGGGTCATTCTGACCCTGGCGGTCACGAATGACGGAAGCACCGCCAACAGGCTGGCGGTGCTTCAATCGTCATTCTGACCGCGGCGGTACAGCCGCGGTCACCCAGCCGGGTCCGGCGGTTCTCTGCCGGTTTTCCCCCGGCTGGGAGAATCCACCATGCCAGCGCTGCAAGCAGCGCTGCCATGGGGATTCTGACCCCCTTACTGCCAGCCTGTTTCTGGTGGTTTTCACCGCCAGGAAGAAGCTGGCGGTAAAGGGTGTCTTGGGGCCCCTGGGGGCACCTGCACGGCCCATGCCACTGGCATGGGCAGTGCATGGGTCCCCTAACAGGGCCCCGGCCAGCTTTTCACTGTCTGCCTAGTAGACAGTGAAAAGCGCGACTGGTGCAACTGCACCCGTCGCACGGCCGCAACACCGCCGGCTCCATTCGGAGCCGGCTCCTGTGTTGCAGCCCTCATTCCCGCTGGGCCGGCAGGCGCTAACATGGTTAGCGCCCGCCGGCCCAGCGGGAATGTCGGAATGGGGGCAGCGCTATTTTGGCCGCGTGGCGGCCAAATGGCGGTTCCCGTCTGGCAGGCGGCGGTAGAGGAGACAATCTGTAAGATACAAGGTAGACATGGATCCAATAAAGAACCTGACTTGATCATCTTGATAAATTTCACAACTCTTTCTACGGAGAGAATGGTTTAATTGGTGAAAAACACTAAGAGCCAAATCAATGTTGTCTAGCAAGGCTTCTGAAACTTTAGAAGCAGACGTATGGGCTTTCCTGGAATTTAACACAAAACTCAAGGAAAATTCACCAAAAATGATGTTAACTTTTGACTGAAAGAACTCAGCAAGCTTGTTGCAGAAAGCTTGATCTGGAGGAAAAGCCCTGCAATCGTTGCAATTAGAGAGAGCGGTAACTGTCTTGAAAAGTTCCTTAGTGGTCTCTTTGGCAGTGATAATTTTTTCTGTGAAGTATTTACGTTTTCAAAGATAATTATTTTTTCTGGGAAGTATTTGCTTTTTCAAAGATAATTGAGGCTTTGTACTCACTGATAAAAGCTTTATATTTATTTTTTTCTTCAGGATAGTAGTCTTTCCTCGATCTATGACCTTGAGCCTTACATTTTTGTTTGAGTATTTTTAGATCAGAGGAATACCAAGAAGCAGACAGCTTCTTTCTGCAATTCATCCTCAATTTTTCAGGGGCCAAAAGAGTATCTACAGAGTCAATCCAGCTAGTGCAAATAGTAGTTGCGGCCTCTTTATTATTATCTTATGTAGGACTTGAGATTTTAAGAATGTTGTTGCGCTCCGTACTATCAATTTTCTGCCAAGGGCAAAACTTAAATCAATTAGAGGAGTTGGGTAGGTAAGACTTATTGCTGGAATTTGTAAGTTTAAGAAAGACAGCTTTATGCTCTGACCACATAAGTGGCATGACTTCATCAAAGCATAGGTCAGAGTTATTGGTGGATACCCCATCCAGAATGTGATTGTCCTGATGAGTAGATAGACTAACTATCTGAGTAAGGTTGAAACTGTGAAGCCAGTTGACAAGAGAATCAGTGTCTTTATTACCATGTGGCTCTAAATTGAAATTCCCTAATATAGTAAAATTCGGGAATTCCATGCAGAACTTGGTGTAAGTCTGTAAGGAGCTGATGAATCTATCACTTGGATCAGGTGGACGACACACCAGGATACCATTAAAAGAGATAATGTTATTAAATTTAAAGTTGAACATCAGAGTTTCACCCCCTAGCTGAGTGGCGGGTCGGAACATGGCCCTAGGATGGTGGTGAAAGGCTATTGTGTGCAATCCATGGCACCTAATACATGGGGAAATCCCACAATGGCATGGAAGCCTTGCTTGGTGTGCCGCTGTTGTTGTTGGGTCTTGAGGAAGAGGAGGTACTGAGGTGTGAGCCGGATGATGGCATCCAGGACAGAGAGTATGAAGACAGAAAATGATGGCTGTTATATTCCTGCTACTAGGACTGTTGTGACCTGCAAGGAACCAGATGCTAGCATTTAGAGCACTGCTATTAGTTTGATCTGTTGAGGGATGTTATTGAGCCTGGGTGTTGGCAGCTGGAGACTTAGCCCAATCTTGTGGAGCAATTCAATGATAAATTCCCTCCTGAGTCTGTAAAATTTGATGACCTCATCTTACATGAGGCCATCGAGGGATATGCGCTGCCAGAACACACACTCCCTCCTCCTTCACTGCCTAGATGGTGGTGGTGGTCTCCTTGCAATTCCCAACTGCAGAATGGTGTAGTTGAGCTTGCCAAATTTATTTGTTTGGCTTACCTTTTCATACCACACCCACTGCGTCATTTCTTATGCCGTGGTTGCTGATGCACAGAATTTGTAGCCCATTTCAGGCTTTTGCTCACATTGGTAAACCTATAAATATCACTGTGTTAGATTTGTGTGAGATTTTGGGGTGGAATGCCTACATTGCATATTTCAATTACTGTGTGGTGCTGCTGGTTTAGGCACTGCTTTTGCTCAATGCCGGCCTTCAAAAACGACACATTTTGACAAATGTGTCATCTTATAAATATGGAGTACTGCTTGTGTCACAGTTGCATCAAAATTTGTGGCACAATGCTGGCACAAGCCTCTCATAAATATGCCCCTATATTTATTAGTGTGTTCAGCAATTTTATAGGTGTGCTATTAGACATGCTCATACATTTTTTTTGTAAATTGGGCCAGTGTTGTTTTAATGTTACCCAACAATTTGTTAGTGCTAATAAAACTCATGATTTATCCAGAAATTATGTTTTCCTTTTTTCTACAATTGTCAGCCTGCACAGATCTTTGGCACCTGTAGATTCCAGACATTAATACAAATCTTACATGATGTTGCATTTGGAGTTAGGCGGTTTCGCTCACAGAATTTCTAGATCGTGGGCAAGGAACTCTCCTTCATACTTTCGATTGTATTGTGATCTAATAAAATGTTGGCTCCAAATTTGATGTTTGGAATTAAAAATGATGCATAAGGGAAGCAAACATTTCTGTGTCTGTCTTGCACTAATTCATGATGATATGTGTGTCCCAATTTACCACCAGCTAAAGTAGGATCAATCACAAAATATAAAGGTTTTTACTCTAGTGGTGCCCAACTCATAGATAACACAGCAGGAAAAACTCACCCAAAAATCATTTTTTAGTGCTGTGCCTAAATCAAATTGAATGTTATATTGTTGCTGACTAGAGTGTTCTAAAGGTTAAAATATCTTAATTGACACCAATGCAGGCTATTAAATTGTTTTGAAGCTCAGGTGTAGAGACTGAAAAGAGTTTGCCACCAACTGGCCCATATCAAGAGTTCCCCAGAGCAGTATCCCTGCAAAGGAAACCTCTTCGGCAACTCCAAGTAATCTGGTGTTTCTTGACCACGAAACAACCACACCCAGAAAGTCTGTGGTTGGGAGAGTGGCAGGGACCTTGGGCAGTGACACAAGCTGGTCTGATCCAGAGCTACACAGGGGTAAACAATACTTCCCTCAGAGTGGCAACTAGCTCCGTGCCCTTCAGAATGATCTTTCCAGGCCCAACTGCCCCAAACACAGTTCCCTTCTCTGCAGTTTTTTATCATCTCTGAAAATCAGGTGATAAATATACATGTTAAGGCCACCAAATTGTGGAAAAGCATCATAAAATTACTTTTTTCAGGTCTAGCAGATTGCATCCTCCATGGGGCGGCGCCACTAGCTCAATCATGAATTCTGGCCTCGTTATCCACTGTAGATTCAACAAGTATTATGGAAATGTGGGGGGCCAACTCTTTTCTATTTAAACTGATCTTCTTCCTTGCTCATCGATTTGGACAAGCTAAAAACAAGAAAAATTGAGAGGAAAACTTAGGGACTAATGTATGAATTTAGCAGTAACAAAAGGGACCCTGGGGTCTTAAAAAGACTAATGTCCAATACAAGAGGTCTAAAAACAACTCTCTTAGTCACCATGAGAACGCTCAGTATTTTGAGGCCTGACAAGGTGTAATGGTGGATTCCTGAAAAAAAAGCAAAAAAGCAAACTAATGGCCACATTCTGCAAGAATTAAAGATGTTTGATCTGATAGAGGTAGACTGCAGAAGATACTACGCCCCTAGTCAATCCCCGTGATCACCAGTGAAAGTTCTGGCATGGTTTATAGTCTCAGTGAGGGTAAATTAAGGAAATGAAGTCTGATAGGTAAAGCTCCTTTTGTGATTCTAGACTATTGAGATGCCATACCTACACTGGCATCACATGATGCATTTGTTCTACTGTGCCAAAATTGACAGGTGAGAGCCCAAGGAGGTATAATACTGATTCAAATAGGCCGTGAGTAAGCTTGAGCCTGGACAGCTATGATTTTGTTCTTGGAGGTATTCATCTTCCAGTTATTGATCAACATTCAGGTATTGATGCAAAGAAGGCACCTTAAAATTTTGAGGCGAGAATTTTAGGCATAGGGTTAAGTGTCAGCATGATACAGGTGTCCACACTGCCGTTATAGAATTTAACTTCAACCAAGTGGCTTGTTTAACCAAACAGGAAAGATACATTTGAAAGAATATTGAAGAGTAACCGGACACCCCCGGGACCCCAAGCTTAGTATTTCAAAACAGGGTGTTGTGATAGCTTGCTCTTTATTGATCTGAAAGCTCATAAGCCTACCTACTGATTTAAGGAGTATTCCTACATGCTCAAGCCTTTCTAGGCAAGTTGAATGGCCACCAGTTTAAAGTACATCAGCCAGTAAGAGAAGGACAATATTGACAAGCCCAATGCTAGAAATGCCCTGTCTTAGGTCATTGTTTATGAAGGCAGTCAGAGACTCTGGGCATCGCTGAGGGCAGATGTTTCCCTAAACCTCACCTAATGCCATTGACTCAAGCAGAGGTTATAATTTGTCTAAGCACAGTGATTGTGTTGATTTTGGGGTTCTCCAATAGAAGAACCCCCTTGCTTGAAAGATTATTAGGTGCTACATTGTTTGAACAAGAGGTTTAGAACGTCACATAAAGGTTTGGCCACAGAATCAGAGGCTCCTTAGTTTTAAATACCATAGGCAATAAGGGATTGAGTGTAGAGACAAAGGATTTTATTTAGAGTTTGCTAAATAGGTACTCTGCCACAAATGTGATAAGGAACTCTGTCTGACAACCTTGCAGCCTACCCACACTATCTAAACTAAGAGGAACCACCATGGTACTGTCAGCCACTGGAGAAAACCTTGCCTGACAGTTCAACAGACATTGGGCTGTCAGTCAAAGTACCTGGGACTGTCAGCTATATTTAGGGCTGTCCCTTTGGCTTACGTTGTCCCTGTTCTTTACACAAGGGAAAGCCTTGTGGTTCCAAACCCCAAAGCCAAAAATAATGAATCCCACACACTGGGAGAAAACTCCCAATGTGCCAGGGACATTTAAAAAAAACTCCTGCTTTGGGAGTTTGATTTTGAGGAAAAAAGGCATCGGTGAAACTTCGGTACCTTCAACAGAGGCAGCGCAGCGGTGGCTCCGCAGACAGCCTAGAGATTTCCTCTAGACTGGTAAATAAGGCAGTAAGGGGCATATTTTGTTTGCACCGAATTAGCATCATGTTTTTTACTCTAATTCGGTGCAAAACTAACTCCATATTTATACTTTGATGCTAGACCTGCCTAGCACCAAATTTATTTTGCCCAGCTGGTGCACAGAAATGGTACAAGCTGGTGCTAAACTTTTTTGTGCAAAACTGAGTTGGCGCAGTTTTACACCAAAAAGTATAAATCAGG
The DNA here is from genome assembly GCF_031143425.1 of Pleurodeles waltl. NCBI lineage: Eukaryota > Metazoa > Chordata > Amphibia > Caudata > Salamandridae > Pleurodeles > Pleurodeles waltl. The sequence continues at coordinate 516,734,850 of NC_090448.1, forward strand.
GCCTCAGTCTTCCACAAGGGCAGCCGACTAAAACCCTACTCTGCCCTGGCAGACAGCAGACTGGCTGCCAAACTCTACATAAGACCTACAAGAGATTTACTGCCAAATTCTACATAAGCCTATAATGTTTACTTTTCTTCACTGTAGATCAAAATTTCCCCTAGGTAAATATACAAGTGAAATACAATATTACACAGAT